>NC_079895.1:7160903-7480486 GCF_024868665.1 Triplophysa rosa
TGCGCCTAGGTGGACACAGCCCCTTATTTCAGCCTATTTTTTGCCATTTTCTGCTAACATTACTCCACCTTCATACATGCGTGTCATGTTCACGCCTAGAGGAGGCAAAGCGTGACACTGACACGCATTTTTTAGTTGACTGGCGTGTCTGTTACACAGTTGGCGTGATACTGTTTTGGTTCTTCTGTATGTAACAACTCAAGCCGCAAAAGTGACTGTTTACTTGCTGCTATCACTGCAAAATGCTTCAGACAACGTACACAACGAACCGCTTCTTCTTCGGCTCTTGTCTTGGTTACACAAGCAACATGCCTGTTGACACTGACACCTAGTGGCCGTTGCCTGTCGACGCGGACAACAACGCACAAGTATAAACAAAACTGGAGCGTTGCCTATGGCATAGGTCCGACGCAGAAGTAAAAACCCGCCTTACAACTACAATGTTTACATGATTGGTAAAAAAAAAGTTATATTTGATTATACGAGGAAAAAGAATATATTTTGTATTGTTTTCAAATATATTCACCTTAATTGTTGTGGTTTTAGTGAGTGTAATTAATACAATTAAATAAAACTATTTCAAAAAGTTTTCCGTTTCGGAATCGGTTTTCATCAAAGTGCATCCTAAATTATCGGTATCGGTTTAGGCCCACAATTTCCTTTTCGGTGCATCACTAGTAAACACAAACTTTTATTCTGGATGCAATTAATCGCGATTAATCGATGAAAAGCTCTATGAGAATCTAATGGAAATGATAAAGTTTTAAAAATGGTTAAAAACAATTAGCTGAATTCTCAGATAAACTGTCAAAATGCAATAACTATACTGAAAATATTCTTAATGCAAAATATATTTTTTATCACTACCTGTTTAAATATAAAGTTAAATGCAACCGAAAATGATTTAGTTAGATTACCTTCCAATTCTTTATATGAATATGATTTCGGTAAAGCCGTGTATCTTTTCATTCAATAGGCAGTTAAACCTCACGCCAACCGATGAACACACAATCACGAGCATCAAAGGCTTTTACGCTGTCTTTATCCTGAAGTTCCTTTTAACTATACAAAACTGCACCCACTCGAGAGAGCCCACCTGTCAGAATCACTTCTCATTACTTTTTCTTACAGAAACAACAATGGAGCAAAATTAGGATTGATAATTGTCAGCAATTAGCCAAGGGCAAAGAAAAAGACAAGAAGTCTCAAGAAAGATAGATGTTGTGAATACTTAAAACAAGTGCAGACTGAGAGCCAGTGTGGATGACTGGTCAGAGCTTGACAGCCAGGAAGGGCAATACAATACACTCCGTCTCAGTTAAGAGGCAGGTCATGAACACTTAATAGAGAGGGGTGTCACTTTAGACACCTTAATTTGATAATTACTGACAGGTAAAATTATACTATTGAAGAATGAGAGAATAAGGGATGTAAAAGTTTGCTGTGCCCTTCGGCCAGCAAAATACATTGAAGTTGCTCGGCCTGCATGTTTGACAGTACCTAAAGCACAAAAAGCAAAAACCAGGTGAGCTGACTTGAGGAAATGACTCACAGATACCATTAGAGTGTATTCTCAAAAACTGAAATGCGCCCACTGACAGCAGAGTTCTTTCACCCCCCTAAAACAAACATAGTGAGCTCAACTATAATTTTTAGTGGATGAGACATAGGATTGCATGCAAAAGCTGAATTACTGAATTTGAAATGTCTGAATTTAATCCTACAGGGAAGCACATAAGTCTCAAGATTTGTTTTATGCGTCTTAAAAAATGCAGTGGAACAGAATTTCGTATTCATCACTCCCAGGCCTTTGATGAAGCTTTGTTTTGAATCAGTTTTTGTCAGTAGGCCAAACATCTAAATGACTACCAGAAGTTTTCTCTCACAAAGATATTTAGATGGTAATCACAGCGCCTCAAAGTGTTCATGTTTTCCATTTAGAGTTTGTTGAGGGCGTGTCAACTCGAACCGTCTACTCCGTCTTACAGGACTACTTCACACAAAAACAGACAAGTTATGTCATTATTCACTCACCCACATCTAATGTGACTGATTGACTTCCAAAATTAGAAATTTTAAAGAATGTTTTTCAATACAATGACGAGACAGTGGGTTTCAGTCACTAACGTTCTCTACAGAAAAAAAGTAATGCTGAACTGAAAAAATAAAAGTATAATACAATTTATTTTATGTTATTAGATATGATCTTGACCTCAGATGTGTTCAATATTAAGATACAGTAACACTGAATTAAAACCAACTACATAATTACAAATGTAAACAAAGATGCCAACTAGAGGGGCATATCACACACACCAAAAAAATAAACATCTGGTCTTCTAACTGCTGTTATGATAGAAACGGTGGAGCTTTAACCAAGAAACTGATTAAAAAGCTGTCCCACTCTTTCACAAAGTAATCTCAAAGTGGTTTGAAGTTTAACAGTTGCCGCCGCCTAGATGAAGATACACATGCGCCACAGATGCTTTTACGTTCAAGATCTGACTCCTGAATGGGTATCAGATGGTTCTCCTGCATCAGCATTGTGTTTCATTTTTAAAGGAATAGTTCACCTGTCATTCTCTACATGCCCTCTTGTCATTTCAAACCTGTATGACTTTCTTTCTTCTCCAGAACCCAAAAAGAGATATTTTGAAAAATGTTGGTAACAGAAAACCGTTGGTCCCCATTGACTTGCATTGGTTTTGTGTCCATACAATAGAAGTCAATGGGGGACCAACGGTTTTTGGTTGCCAACATTTTTCAAAATATCTTCTTTCGGAGAAGAAAGAAAGTCACACAGGTTTAAAATGACAACAGGGTGAGTAAATGATGACTGACTTTTCATTTTGAAGGTGAACTATTCCTTTAATAAAAGGCACTGTAGATAGGATTTGTGTATTTTTCTGTAGTATAAGCATAAGCTATCCTTTCAGTGTGAACTGAACATGGCGTTGTCACATCGAGTATTCTTCTGTGGGCAAATTATCATTGGTAGTTACGTGCCAATTACGCTGTCTCAGGCCATTTGACAACCTGCCAGCGCAAAGTCTCTCGAGGTGTCAAAACTGGGCTACACAAACAGACAAAAACACAAGGTCTATTTAAGGGGATATGTAGACTCCATTTTCACAGTTAGCATAAACCCACCTGCAATAACATATTTCACACATAGCCTTATTCTGACATACTTTTTCCATGCCGTGCCAAAATTAGCTTTTGATATCAGTTAGCTTGCTGCTTTTATTGGAAAGCCTGAAAGACCAGACAAACACCCGTTCGTAAGCTAACTTGGAACGTTGTAGTTAATGACACTGAGAATGCAGCGCGTCTCTTCGCGCTGCATCCAGTGGGCTCAGAATGTCTGTTTATAATGGGTTCTAGTGTTGTATCCGCGCCGGTCGCGGAGGTTTTCAATTCATTCTCATGGAAGCTGCGCTCGCGGAGCAAAGCGAGTGCCACGTGAACGTGCGCTCAAGTTCATAAGAATGGATTCAAAATGCTCACCTTGCTCCGCACAAGTATATTTGGACACAAAATGTCAGGTGAGACCACTGCTATCAGACAGACAAGTCAGACGAGCATAAGAGACTTTACAGTCAGACACACGACAGGGCAGAGATGACGCTTCAGGTTACGCTGATATTTCTTTTAAATGTTCACTGTATTTTCAAAAACATTGAGAGTGAATTTTTATAATCTAACAGTGTTGATTTAAAGGCGGGGTAACTGATTTCCGAATTACGCTTTAGACAACGGAGTCGGGCCGAGTACCAAAACAACCTTGTAGCCAATCAGCAGTAATGTGCACAGTGCACAGGACAGACGTTAGCCGAGCCGAGCGCTGACGAAAGCGAAAGATGGGGGTAGGGGTGTATTTGTTTTGGTGATGTGAACATCAACAACGGCTAAGAGAAATCGGACACCCCACCTTTAAATATTTACTCAATCTTCTCATAGTTTTATCAACATAAATTTTCGTATCAGTGTTGTAATCAAAATCTTTTCATTGTCACCATGAGGGACACGCCCTGCCCCCAATTAATTGAGTACTCGAACCTATCCAGTATTAGAAATGAAATATGATCAAAAATGCCCATCCCTAGTATTTTTATGGCTTAAATCAAAACAAACTAACTGCACAATAAAAAAAACATGATTTTAGATTTTAGAATGTTCATTTTTACAAGCTTTTCAAATCCCATAATTCACTTTACGTTATGTGAACATTCCGATTAGGCACAAGAATAAATAAAACGTCTGAGATTTTAATCTGCTTCCTGTGGCACAGAATCTTGCCTACCTGTGTTGATAACTATATGGCTCCATGCCACAACATGTCAAGCGCACGGGTGGTTTATTCCATAGGTTTCGTGCAGTCTGAGCCAAAGATAAGATACTATCCTACTGGATCCATGTTAAACTGCTTGGCTCCAGGAAGAGGAGGGGCATCAAGAATGCCGGGGCTAGGAACAAGTCCGTATCTGCTGGTGCCACGCATTGACCTTTTTTCTTTGAAGTGCCGGCCAAGAATGCACAGTTTACATTGTGGGAAATTACCTACGACACAGCAGATTTTAAAATTCATACCTTGAGATTTAGACTGACCTTGAACTTGGACTTAAACAGTTTACAGGACCAAAATAACGGTTTCTGAAAACCTGGGTGTGTAGGTGGAGTTTTTTGGAAATCATGTCCATTTTCCAAAAAGCATTTTTTTTTACACTTAACGTAAGCCAGATTTATTTTGGGAAAATAGTTTTAAGAATGATTGAGAGTGTGCAGTGCTGCCAGCAGTGTGAGCTGTCTTTTACAAGAAGCAAATGAGTAAGGAAACATTTTGATTTCATTTCCCATGTACAAGCTTTCAAAATTCCAAAAGATTTTGGTCTCTGGCAGCTTCTCCCCGCTGCCCACAGGCCACACAGAGCGAGTACAGTGAGCAGTACATATGATACTGTATATCCTGTGGCTGCATCAAGAGCCCAATGTTTCAGCAAATTTGAGTAAATAGCCGTCCGTGTATTATTTTCTTGACACTATTTCAACTAACGGGTTTTGACCGATAAGATTACGAGCACTTGTTACGTGAATCGAACAAATTTGCCTACCAGACTCGAAAAGCCTACCAGCTAACATAACAAGCCCCACGCAGGGCTTCAAATTTCCACTTACACATCAAGAAAAATGCACAGGATCAACTTTTGTAAAGGTGGATTACAGCAGATGTTTCTAATATTTTTTTCTCTTTACCTCTTTCCAAATCTGTATAAATGTCTTTGTTCTGATGAACACAGAGAGAGATATTTGAAAGAAGTCTTGTAACCAAACAGTTCTTGGCCACCATTGACTACCATACTAGGAAAAATTACAATGGTAGTCAAAAGGGCCCCAGAACTGTTTGCTTTCTTACATTCTTCAAAATATCTTATAAGAAATTTATAAAGCAATTTTCCTACTATGGTAGTCAATGGTCAACCCGTTCTCACTCCCGACTCGTCACATATTGGCGCTCGGTCAGCACCCCTTGGCGTCACCTTTGTACGCGAAGGGTACCCCTTTGGCATCGTTTTTCGCTGAGCGAGGAACTGCGTTGCTGTTCACTAAATGCTCCAGAACGAGACGCGTGCAAATCTTAGCATTTTAATAATTATTTGTGGTTTTAATATTTTGGAGCACCTAACCCCAACCCCACCCTCACCCTAAACCTAACCAATTCTCAGCCATATAAAACACAACACGCGAATAAAAGTACAGTCACAGGTATTTCTTGCACAAAATGACCAAAGGCATTGTTAAAGTATTACAAACAACTCGTGTCACAGACCTTTTTCCACATATGAAGATGCCGTGTCCGTGAATGCACACAGTTCATTCAAAAAAAAACCCCGGAACATTAGCTAGATGCAGTCGATTGCGGGAGCCAATACAGTTTCACGTCCAAAGCCAAGAAAATGACGCAATCGGTCACGAGACACGGGAGAGCCAATGGCATCAAAGCTGACGTAACTTCTTTTGGTGGCAATTTTGAACGTCTGTTGTTCGGCTCACTGGAGATTTACGGCGGACGGTGATCGCTTTCGCATCTGTTCCTCGTACAAAATCGATCATTTCGCGCTGGTACCCTTGGGATATCAGTATTTTTGGACAACGCTGTGACTGCTTGTATATTGTGTTTTATATTACGATAAATAAACTGTTACATTACTTGCTCAAACTGCCTGAATAGTGTCACGTAAACGCAATTATCCTGTCCGTTAAACTTGAATCAAACCCAAATATCATCATTGCAAATTATATTCAATGTACAATTTCATAACGATGATAAAATTTGAGTGCCCTGCATGTTGAAAAATGACGCCAAAGGGAACGTTGTTGACAAGTCAGGAGTGAGTATGTGTTCCAATGGTGGCCAAGAACGGTTTGGTTACAAGCATTCTTCCAAATATCTGTCTCTGTGTTCATTGGTACAACTCGAGGGTGAATAAATGAAGACAGAATTTTCATTTTTGGGTGAACTGTTCTTTAAGCACTCTATATGGTTGGATTCTTGCTCACTCGCTTAGTAATCTGGTGAAGACACTTCAGATACAAGACAGATCTACTACAGCACCGGACATGGCAAGAAAAGCCACCGCATGCCTCTGTGTGTCTGTCCACCAGCGGTTGGAGGATCCCTCTGTTTGTTATCACTTGGCTGACGGCATTTACACAGTCAACCCCTGCTGCTTATTTTGCTGGTCGCACAGTTTACTATAGCGCGTCTGGGCCTTGTCCCTGGAGCGCATCCAATAATGACTACTGCTGTCAGCCGCCCTTCCAATGTCTTCAACGCAGGACAACCTGCTGACACATCAACCGCCAATCTGTGGGAAAATATTCCTGGAAAGATGAAAATTCAAACGGCTTCACAGCTGTGCTTTCTACTATAAATAATATCAAAAAGCACTTCTTTTACCAAATTCAAGCTTTTTGGATGAATACCTAAGAAAATAATCAGTCTACAAACGCTCCAACAGTCACAATCGTTGTCAAAGTAAATTTGCCAGTTGAGTTTCAATAATTCTTAAAAAAATCAAAAGAAAAGTAGCAGTAAACTTATGCTTCTGAATACCATAATGTAATATTCCACGTTTTTATAAGCCACGAGAAAAGTTTGGGTGAGAAAGACTAACAATTACTTATTCGACATGTTGACCAAACTAAATCATTTACTTTTATTTAGTAAACAAAGACATGGATACTCATAAAACTTTTTTTATGAAACTTTTTTTTCATAAACTACACTTCAAAAATGGTTTCATTCAACCAATTAAAATATTTTAGGGTAAGGATTCACATCTAAATTTTATAACTTGAGCCAATGAAAAATATATAACTTTTCTTTATTATTTTTCATTGGCTTAAATTATAAAATATAGATGTGAATCCTTACCCTAAAATGTTTTAATTGGTTGAATGAAACCCTTTTTTCAGTGTACTTTTATAGTGCTATTCAGGATTTTTAAAGCTTGACAGATAGGGTCACTATTAACTGATCGTTTTTAGAAAATTGTTGCGTCTTCAAATTCATCTTTAGAGTTGCACTGTAAAAAACGGTGCAGGTTTGTATTTGCAGTGCAGTATTTCTTTCCGCAAAGAAAAAATCAGTTCGCTCTGTGTGCATTCAGAATTATACGGCAGCGATATAAAGGGAATATTGTCTTTGTTTATCTTCCGTAGATGTCTGGAAGACTTCAGACATTTTCTTCCCGTCATGCTTCACTGGGCTTCTGGTTTGGCTCAGGACTGTATGTGGGTAGAAGGGTTCACACCCTGTTTTCATTAACGACATTACAGATGTGTGTGTTCAATGGACACTCTATATCTCAACCCTGCGCCGCCTGAACCAAAGCCAGGAGCCGTGTTGACAAGTTCATATTTACAGCTTCTACCAGTCTAACTTCTAACTACTTGTTACCTTGTGGGCTTTAAGTAAATTACAGATAAAAAAATACAGAAAGTATCTTTTGACTAAACAGCATCCCGAATTTCTCTCTCTTCATATATATTTAAACCGCTCACATCTCTGCTTTTCCTGTCAGAGTGTTTTAGTACGTTGTGTCATATACAGCAGCAGATGTTCACGAACCATACACGGAACTGAACATGATGAAAATCACTTGATACTGGTATTTTTCTTTAAAAATCAGTGCTCTCCTGCGAATATAAATAGAGATACGGGGCCATCAGAACACCTGTCGGGGAGGGAGTCTCCGAGCCAATGAATCTACTAAGAAACAAAAAAGGAAAAGAAACTATCTGCGGGTTTGAAGCCAGGACTAAATGGTGCATGCCGGGAATGGCACGGCATAAAAAAAAGTAAAAAAAGGAGGTAGAAATGAAGAGGGGGAGTGGGTTAATCCCCTGAAGCATCCATATATTGCTCCTTTCTCTCCCACTGCTTGTAAATGGTTTGGAATGTAACATGTTGTCTTTGGATCCAGTGTGTATGGACGTCTCCAGTATGGAGAGATTTATACATGCAGACGTTGCCTTAAGCTACCTCTTTCTAACTTTTAACAAGGATCTTTGAAGCAAGGCTAGAGCCTTCCAGCATTAAAGTAATATCAGAGGTACATTCTTTCATTTTTCAGTCAGTTATGGATTGTATCTTTGTGTGGCGGCCGTAGCTCTGTCAATGTCTGGCTCACACAACATCTGAAAAATCCACTTGTGTCTTTCTCTCACAAAAAGTTTGTAATGCGTTAGAGCAGTAGGAAGTATTTCCAGAGCGTGTTAAATATTCCTTAGAACTCAGATGTTAACAGTATACATATATTATTCTTTATTTTCAATCGCACTAATGTTCGAGAGACACCAGACATTTTTTAGCCCTGACATCAAAACGCTCATGTGACCGAATTCGAGCGAACCGGACTTCATCTTTCCAGTCTCATTCTGGATGTAGGCCACAACTTCTCTGACTTTAACTTTATTTAATGAGAGTGGAAGAAAGCAGAGCTGCTTTTTCAATGTCTTGATCAGAATCTCATGTTTTTCAAGTAGACTTTACAATCAAATGCCTGCGGACTCTGCAGAAAAACAAAATCAAGACATCTCCCTGCCTTCGCTTACCATGTCTAATCTTTAAATCCCCTTTTGGGGCTGGTCAGTCCCGCGTGTGAAATTTAAGATGAGGCAGAGAAGGGGGATCTTGGAAAGCCATTTAGTTAACTGTTTATAAAAGCCACATGAAGGAAAGTTTGCACAAATCCCCTTAACCGCCGGTGAAGGAGGTTGTTTCCACTCGGAGTGAACTGATCTGTGGTCAGAATTTGAAGAACATGAGTACAAATAAGGCGCACTGGAACACAAAAAACAGAATGAACCGTGAAGCCAATGCTGCATATATCATTATGCTTCGAAAGCTGTTGTTGCAATACATTTTTTTTTCAAGTTTTCTTGCCAAGGCAGAATCAAGGCTACATGTCAGAGCGTTTCATAGTCTTGGTCACCTTTTTGAACACTAAAAGCTAAAAAAACATTTTCACCAATTGATAAGGATTTCTCACTTGATATGATATCAGTCGTATGCCCAAAAGACAACAGTCCATTCCAGATAGTGGACAGTCATACTTCAGGTAAAACATTTGACTCGGTCAATAGGCCTGTAAGGTGCCTGCATGACTTCTCTGAGTGTCGGGCAATGGTAGGATCAGTATTGACACTGTTAAAACTATGTGTGTCATTTCAATACACACAAGTTTCTTTATTGGCTTCAATGAATGGTTCACCAAAACATTAAAGGGGTCATATGACACGGCTAAAACAAATATTATCGTTTGTTTTACATGTAATGCAATGTGTATACACGACTTAAGGTTCAAAAACGCTGTATTTTCCACATACCGTGCTTGTTTGTATCTCCTCTTTGCCCCGCCGCTCTGAAACGCACAGATTTTTAACAAAGCTCATGGCTCTGAAAAGCAAGGTGTGCTATGATTGGCCAGTTAACCAGTGCGTAGTGATTGGTCGAATACTGCAAGCGTGTGACGGAAATGCAACGCCTCTTACCACATTTGGAACATCAGGTTCCAAAGCAATTGTACTGACAGTACGGACTTGCGTATACATGTGGGCGGTCTTAGTCAATTCATACCACGAACTGACGTAGATTTGTGGGGGTGTGGTTAAACGAGGCGTTTCAGGCAGGTCTGGGTGAGCGTTTGCTTTTAGATAAAATGCATCTTTTGTTACTCAACTCAACTCTCAACTCAACTTTATTTATATAGCGCTTTTACAATTTTCATTGTTACAAAGCAGCTGCACATGAGACACATTGACTACAAGCAAAATAATTAAAGTTGTACCTGCAAAAACAAGAAAAGGTTGAAACACAGAAGACAGACACACCCACACACAAAACACTCCACACACACAACACGCACATGCACCAACACACACACACGTACGTACACAGACAAGTACGCACACACACGCTCAGTGAGAGCACACATTTAGGATAAAGGAGAGAGAAGCACAGGTCAAATATAACAGATAATAAATTCCTATATGCAATATTAATTAAGTAAAACTTTAAAATTCTAAAGCAGCCCCCCCGGTCAAAAACAGTATGTTACGACACTTTCATTTGTGCAATTGTACGTGTCTAATACATGCATGGGCAACTTATAACACACCAAAGACATTTGACCCCTTTAAAATGATTAAGAACAATGTGGATATTATTCATTAAATTCACCTTGTGTGAATTTTGAGGATTTGAACAACACAAGGGTGAGCAAATGATAAAGTTTTCATCTGAATGAACAGAAGAGTTGAAGGCGCATGACTGTCAAATGCACTACAACCTGCAGTTGAAAATGTGAACACGAGACAAAAACTGTCAGAGATCCTCATCCTCTTTTCTCTGGTCCAGAAAACCCATTGCAGCAGAAGGGGCTCATTTCGAGAAACAGAAAGGCAAGGCAGAGAAAAAAAACAAATAAATCCCTTTCTCAGGAAGATTAGTGGCCGTCCCTTTAGAGTGGGGTGCGGAAAGAGCTGCTTTTTAAGCCACATTTTTCCCTGCCAGTGACTTGACCCCTGATGCATTCCCTCTCTCCCCTGGGCTGCCTGCTGTACTGCTCTCTGCTCCTCCCACCCGACCGCCTTACCCATTCTTCATCGTCTCTATGGAGACCAGCTCAGTAGAGATAAAGAAATACCCCTTTTACACTGACATGGTGCTGGTTCTGGAGTTAGCGCTTAATCTGGAAACATTCGGGGACAAAACCACTGAAGAAGATACAAAGTAATGTATCACCAATACGATAAACCTGTTGGTCTTAAATCAGGAACCTGTAACGTTAGAGGTTGGCAGAATAAAGTCAATGCCAAATAAAGTTCATAAAACAAAACAACTCAAAAACTAACTCAAAATTCTGATAATGGTCTTTAAGCTCAACAGCACTACTGTGCATGTGGGACATTTCAGGTTTAATTTCTTTTAAGCGATTTAGATTTTTATTTTGTCAGGACAGAGACAAGATACTTGTTAGATGATACTTGTGAGCGAACTGACTTCATATGAGGACCTATTTAAATCGAGAAGGCCTGTTTAATATTTGCCCTAAACTGGTAGAAAAAAAGAAATCGGAGAAGTTTCTTTACAGATTTTCCTTGCTTCAACATCTTTTGGCTGTACCTGAACACGTTGTCTCGGGTCCTGAACAAAGGTTGAGCCGAACGCCTAATAAATCCCTCAGATCCCCTATAACCACTATACTGACCTCCATAAAACACATTCTGCACGTTAAATGTCTAAGCAAAAGCTGTAAATAGACATAAAAGTGAGACGAAACAAAAGGTATTGAAAGCTCAGAAACGCTTAAAAAAAAAGTTCAACAGAACATGCTCAATACTGCACCCAGAAATGTACCCTGCTACAGAGTTTGAAGGTTTACCATGCAAGACAGCAGGATTACTAGAGACCGGACCAATGGAAAAGTACTTGTTCATAACATAAACTACATTAATTCATGCTTCTGAATGTCTTACGGAAACATTTCACCATGCATTGAGAACACTGCAAAGCAAAGTTACCAAGAACCACCCATGTTTGTTTCTTACATGCTAATACACATGTTAATCTAAATATTAGCCAACGGAAAGTAATAAATTGTAAACATAATGAAAATGGAAAAAATGCATGTGAAAATAATTAATTATCATTACATTACTTTGGCAGGCCAATAAACGGATAATGTAACTCAGGACTATTACATTACAGTATATACTAGAATGGTGAACTACAGTAGTATTTTATTGAAGACCCTTCACATACCAGTACACTAACACAGACAGTCATGATCTGTAATATATTTCTTCTGGGCTCCGAAAGTGAACAACAAGATTCTTCCTCATCTCTGAAGTTTGTATTCCAAATTCTTTGCCCACCAAACAATTGATAAATAACACAATGCACAACAACATTCATCACTATTCCATGAGAACTTTTCTAAATATGACATTAATTCATATGGGTTGCTCTTCATAATCGAGCACAACATCTTGCACCAAGACAAAATGTAAAAACCGAACGGATGCCCTATTTTTACTTCATTTCCCTTAAACAATGTGTGATGGTTGCTTTTTAATGGCAGGCCACCAATCCCCTCATTAAACAGTAAAAAGCTATAATGCAAGAGGGTCATTAGCATTTCAAAGGTCTTGCAGCATCTTCATGTTTGTCAGAGGACTCGGATGGACAGCGCAGTCCACCGCTCTCCCTAAAGTTTTAAGAAATGTATAACATTCATACTCTGGAGGTGAAAACAAGCGCTTTCAACCTAATTAGAAAAAGGGTTTTCATCTTTTAAACATGTCTAGCTCGCTTTCATTCTCTTATTTGTGTATCTTGTTTATTCAAAAGTATAAGCCTTATGTGTCATATATCACGTAATCTGCTGTTAAAAATATAAAAAATTGTACAAACCAATGTTTTTAAATGAAGAGAGTTGACTGAGCAATGTTTTAAAGGCCCAGCGTTAATCTCTTTCCAAGTCAACATGCAGACGCTTTGTATACAGCTCCCGTCCTAAAGGGCCACTGTCCTGCAGAGTTTAGCTTCAACCCAAATTAAAAACACATGGCTGTAATTTTCAAGTAATCCTGAAGACCTCGTATAGCTTGTTCAGGTGGGTTTGAGTAGTGTTGGAAGTAAATTGTGTAGGTCAGTTCGCATCCAGCACCGGAGCTGAATAGCCTTGCTTGTAGTACGTATAGTCTTCTCTTTTACTAAAATGTGAAATCTTCACCCTTAAATGAATGTGACATGGTTTTACTTGTGAGATGTGTGTCGTACCTCTGGATGCAGCGGTGGGTGAAGGCTTTTTAGGGAGGTCTGAGAAACTGCTTCCATCCAGGCCTGACCCTTTACACTCCTTCTCAGTGGTGGTTGGACTTGTGGTCTCCATGAGTCTAAATGAGCCCTGAAGGAAAATAAAAATGATTTCAGCAACTGAATAGGTGACAAAACACATATGCAACGCAGTTAATTAGCATGCAAAGAGACATCAAAAATAAAACCTTCCCATCACAAATAATATTAAACCCAAAATGACTGTCTCAAAGTCATACAGCAAAGATGCAGATCATTTCTTTTGGCCGCTGGCAAAAACGACCCCTCAGTTCGAACGTCTCCCACATCTCTCTCTCAAATACATCAAATCCTTCACTTAGCAATCTAACGGGTGTGGCTAAATTGTTCACATTATATAAACTTCAGTTCTAAAGAAAATCCCCCGCTTCCTTGTGGCCTGTCTCATGACTTGCCTGTTTGTTTTGAGAGCTTAAAGGAGTTGCGTTAGAATGCCGTGTTACCAGAAGAGACAAAGCAGCGAGCGTGCAGAGTCTCTTCTCAACGGCGGCTCTGTCAGAGCCCTCAAGGGCCCGTGCTGAAGGCAGATGACTTGGCAGCACGCCGCTTGTTTAACTTTGTGTAACCTATGAGATTATCCTTGGTTCAGAGCAAACAGCAAGTGGTTTAGGACTGAAAAGCGGTCCAAACGGAGGCCATTCAGTCTCAGATTGTGGCTGCCCATGTTGTTTGTTCTTGAGCAGATGAACGAGTCTGTTTAATACGGACTAAAATGGTGATGTTTCTCATTTAAAAACAACTAAATGGCCTGGGACTTAACTGAAAAGAACTTATTTGGGGGGCAACTGCTTCTCAGCTCAACACATACAATGTTACTAAAAAAAACTTTGCCTCACAAATCTGCAAACACTTTAGAATTTGAGTTAGCCGTTTTCTTCTACTAGGTTTAAAAATCAGCACTAAGATTGCAACAATGCATTGCAAAATAGCATGAGAAATGCAGGTATTAAGTCTACGAAGCTATTAGAAATAATGACTAACACAAGGAAAATAAAAGGAAAATGTTGCACGCAAACTAAATGATGCTTTACGTTTGACCTTTTGAATGTTGCTTCAACACGCTATAGCAAAATATAATTTTTCTTATGTTCGGTACCTGTGGCCACATTCATCACCCTTTGATTGTGCCAGTCAAACATCCCATTGCCAAGATAAGCCGATTAGAGGTGGACTGTTGGAGTTGGACAGCGTCCGTCTCAGTGCACATTAGCCAAAAGAGCACATTTACCATCCCGTCTCAATGACACCTCCTTAGACTTTTCTTTGGAGATGTTGCTAAAAGTGGTAGATTTCAACGGACTCATTTATAAGTTAAGCAGTTTATAAGCTGCTTTGTGACCCTTGTGTTGTCATCAATTGCAAACCAGCCAATGAAAACAACTGGGACAGGTCTATACTTCTTATATCGAAACCACCTCCCATCCATGTTTTTTCTGGTTCCATATCATTACCACAATTGATACAAGAGAACGTTAAATGAAATGAAACGTTGTTTGAGGACATTTGGAAAACTCAAGCATGCTATTACTGGCATCGGTCACCTATCATTTGCCGGTAACACTTATTACCGCGGCCAAATCCGTCTCGGAATAGACGTATAGTAACAATGACTCATAAAGGCCTGTCAAACGTGATCAATCATTGCAATGTCTATTTTAAGAGCCGTGTCGATGTGTCAACCGTGCACACCCTTTCCATGTTTAGGTTTGCAGACTATGTTTAATTCTGCCCTTTTGACACGAAGGTCTGATCGGACGGTACAGGTGTAAGGAACCAAGTGACAGGTGGTGAAGGTGGAAAACGACGAGAAAGCAACTCTTCTGTTCTTCTGCATGACTGCTCTGACAAATGCAGCGTGTGAAACGGATCAGACTTTTGGTCCACATGACAGAGGGGTGCGGAACCACGCAGGCTTGTGGATTAATCCTCTATAGCCGCCCCCTACCGCAATACCCCACCTACTGCTCCATCAGAATGTATAGGCGTGACTGTTCACAAAATCTCTCAACACTTCAGCTTATGAACTGACCACCCCGCAGAAAAAATGCTTTAACCAGTTTATGCTGGTTTGCAGTCTGGTTCTAGTTATTCTTTAAGTTGTACTTTTCAGCTGGCCTTGCTTTAAAACCAGCCAGATCCACATTGGTTAGTCTTTGAGACAACTGGATGACAGATTTAAAGAGATAGCTAACCAAAAAACTGTGACACCCATTGACAGTGGTTTTGTGTCCATGCAATAGAAGTCAATGGGTGCCACCGTTTTTGGTTGCCAACATTCTTCAAAATATCTGTTTTTGTGTTCTGCGGAATAAAGAAAGTCATAAAGGTTTGAAATGAACAAACTAAGGATGACTTCGTAATAATAGAATTTTCATTTTTAACACAGCCACGACCATCTTAAAACATCTGTAAGATTGAGTCGGCTTGAGTTGTTTTTTCTTTCATTCACCCCCTCTAGCTGAGATCAAAATGGAAGAGCAGCATTTAATTCCCTTTGTCCTTTTACTAAATTTGATTTCCCTTCTACAAAATAGGTCGACAAAGGCAACCAGAGTCAAGCAGTAGGGCCTGACACAATCCACTTCATCTCCTTATTCTAACTTAATTTCCTTTTCATTTCCAAGAATGTAATTACACCGACTACTTAACACCAGCAATTACCCGGAGTTCCAAAGTGTCAAAAATGTTTTTCTTCTAGGAAACTGTGAATTTTTACTTTCTTTCGTGAATATGTGACAGGCAGCATTGACGGTTTCCTTTTGTGCTTGTAATCGCCCTGAAAGGAAGCAACAGGTGTGAAAAGGACCATC
Organism: Triplophysa rosa; assembly: GCF_024868665.1. Taxonomy (NCBI): domain Eukaryota; kingdom Metazoa; phylum Chordata; class Actinopteri; order Cypriniformes; family Nemacheilidae; genus Triplophysa; species Triplophysa rosa. The sequence continues at coordinate 7,177,137 of NC_079895.1, forward strand.
TATCCCACAGAACTAAGAGGGTGAAGAAAAGAAACAGGCTGACAAAAACCAGAGATAAAAAGGGAGGCCCCTGTGGCCCTTCGGGACAATAAAACGGATGCGAAAACACATCTTATCCTGCTGAAAATATTCAATCAATAAATTATGACTGGAATTCAAGATGCACATGAGCCTTCTGTTTTAGCACCCCGATAGCATAAAATAAACAACAAACTGAAGGATAAACAGATAAATGAAATGCTAAATGAACAAATAAACATTTCCAATACGCTAATGGCATGAACATATGTTTGCCTTGGAGTCCTGTTTCTTTTTAAGTGCTTCGCTCTCCAACTACTGTGTTACGGCTTGCCTTTCACACAACACAATGGAATGCAAAGACGGTTCAGATCTCTGTCTTGTTTGATGATGTCTGATACCTAGTCTTCTATGCTTCTTCACTCTTGCGATATCATAGTGAGGACATAAATGACCTCATAAACACAAGTCTGAACAACCATCTAGTTATGTCCAACTGAACTAATAATAGCTTTGCAGAAATGTCTGGGACTTCATTCGTAGACTACTGTGATTACACAAGATTTGCTCATCTCTTTACACTTAATCCTGCATTCAGAGCAAATTTGCATGTAAATGCTGTTTTGTAATCCCAGGAAGAGATAACATTACAAACAGGCAGTGTCTGTTGGTTTAATCAATAATAAATTAAGCCTACTAATGGATTCTACTATAATGGAATTACTCCCACTGTTAAAACTTGCTACCACATTTTTCCTTGAAGAAATACTTTAAATAAACAAGTTAAAGAAAGAAATGTAGTCAAAGTTGATCCGATTTTATTTAGTGTGTGATTTTCTCTCAAAACTCAAAAATCTTTCCCTTAAAATATAAATCAAACATCCCTGCTGAAAGAAACAATAGAAACCCAATAGAAACCATCATAGAAATTCTAATGGTTTTCATTAAAATACCATAATGATCAATTAGCTTTTTCCATTAACCATTACAAAATACGGTCACACTTTATTTTAAGGTCCAGTTCTCGGTTTTAGTAAACCATTAACTACGACTTTTGCTTAATAATAGTTAGTAAGGTAGTTGTTAGGTTTAGGTATTGGGTAGGATTAGGGAATATGGTCATGCAGAATATGTGCTTTATAAGTGCTTATAAACAGCCAATATGCTAATAATAGGCATGCTAATAAGCAACTAGTTAATAGTAAGAATTGGTCCTTATACTAAAGTGTTACCCAAAATTCCTATGTAGTGCGTTTTGGCCAATTATTCCAAAAGGATTAATCTGTCACCTAATCTAACACCCACCAATAGAATCCATCACGTACCAGTAGACACCATAATTGTTTCCAATAAAACCAATACAAATCCCATTATAACTTTAAAAATCCATAACATTTTCGATTGTTTTTTCAGCAGGGATCGTAAAATTTGAGTACGATTTGTTTTTGCCTGTTATCTTGCATTCAACTAATGTCTGACAGCCTGACAAAACTCTTCATAATCTTTATCTTCTTAACCTTCTCTTGAGGTTTTCCATTGAGAATTAAGACCACTTCATATGCTGTGTCTGTGAAGAGGCTTGTATTTTGTTGTAGAAGATGACGCTGCTGCATTGACTCAATGTCAGACCGTCCAGAACACCCTGAAGCCACAGAAAAGCATGAATGACTGTAAAGGTCAGAAGTTTCAGTGTGAAACAGTCATGCTACGACACACTTTACTCCACCCTGACAGACCCGATGAGTTGGCAGTCGGCTAGAGGTAGATTTAAACCACACTGACCAGTTTAAGAAATCCTTCAAAAACCAAAGGATGACCTTACACCGCACCACCCCCACCACTAAACCCCTGCATATATGCAATATCCTGTGGTTGATCTCTTTGTCCTCCTAAAAATCTGAAACAGATGTTGACTTTACAGCCTACACATAACCCTCTGGAAGAATCTGTGTCTATCTTTAAGAAACGTTCTCAGCGAGAGTCGAAGAGGAAGCTGCGTCGAGCGCCCGGAGATCGTGGATGTATATGTTAGCGCACATAATTAAATCGTTATGAGAGCTGTGTTTATGCTACGGTTGTTTATAAATAAGGCAAAGCATACTGTGAGGATACTTTAACACAGTGTATCGCAGCTGTTGCGTGTCACATCGCCGCTTGTGAAAGAATTTGCTCTCTCGGCACACCATTTGCTAGGGTCGCTAAACCAAACGGGTACTTAGCGCTTTCTCGCTACAAACCCAGCTGTCATCTCTCTGTCCGTCCTCCCTATGAGAACAACACAAATGTTAATTACGCACTTCTGAAGGCAATTATAGTTGCGGTGTAATGTAGTTTGGATGTAATTAGCAGCTAACTTACTGAATGGGATGGATTTCATTGTACAGTTTGGCTCAGTCACTCAGGGGTGTGCCGTATCATTAACTGTAAATATAATTTGGGGTAAAGACTCATTGTTAACGGCAACCGCGAAACCCACAGGTGAATTAAATTTTGTTTATGGCAAAATACGAATAATGCACGGGTTTTCATGAGGTTTTTTGGATAATTTAAAGATTTAGATATTGTGGCGTTTACGTTGTACAACTCAGTTTTCCAACAGTTTATTATTTTTACAAGAAAACAAACAGATTACATTGATTGTGTGGAAATATGAAAATTTACCCAACATACTTTCATGCCAAACATGTTATTTTTTTACAAAACACAAAATTGAAGAAACACTGTGCAGCCACACAATAGGTTCATATTATTTTAACTTTTGGTTACTAACAAAAAAGAAGACTTAAAGGGATAGTTCACCCAAAGATGAAAGTTGTGTCATCATTTACAGAACTGACAAGACTTTCTTCTGCAGAACGCAAAAGAAGATATTTTGAAGAATGTTGGTAACTGAACAACGGCGGTACCCATTGACTTGCTTGCAAGGTTTTTTGTCCATCAAATAGAAGTGAATAAGTAGTCTCGCGTCGCCGCCGCTTTCTTTGGAGATGACGACTTCGAACATGCTGAAGTGTTTCCAGAAAAGTGTGCCACCTTATGCATCAGACGTTTAGCCAACGGTCCGTGGGCTAGTGAATAAGTACCGCCATTATTCGGTTACCAACATTCCTCAAAATATCTTTTTTGTGTTCTGCAAAATATAGTAAGTAATACAGGTTTTTGAAATCACAAAAGGGTGTTTAAATTTTTACAGAAATATCATTTTTAATTTATTTATCCCTTTTAAAATACAGTTGAATGAGTTCCATTTTATTATTTTTAAGATCAAGCTTGACAGCCCAGACCACACTGAACCCTGCCTATTATGACCAACGATTACATAAATACCAACTATTATAATTTTTTCTGGTAAACTAGTTCTTTAACTCTCTTTTATTCAGGGACTTGATGTGTGGTACAATAAAAGACTCCTTTCCTGTCCCTTTTCATTAATGTTTTCACTCTCCGAGCAGCCTGCTGTTGCGCAGACCGCAATGTGGGGAGTCATATATTTAAGTTACACCAGGAATTGCGAGATGATGACAGCGACACACATGATCCTTATCCAGCCCCGCGCAGAAAGAGAATTCCACAGCAAGTGCGGAGAGGCCTGGCCAAGGGCCAGCGCGGCGTTCAGGGAGAGGCTACGGCCGGGAGTGGACGTGTGTGTGTCAGGGAACACTACGGGCCGATTGCTGAAGATTACCACATGGCTTCTCCTTGCTCAACACTTCCAGCTCGTCTTCCAGTCTGTTGAAGAGGAGTCTGCGGCCTGGCAGGGGTTCAGAGCTCCTCTTTGGATCTTCCTGTCGTCCTGTGGAACGCAACGAGACGATCTATCTGCCCCCTTCATTCCTGGCAAGCCCGGTCAGGAGCGGTGAGACGGATAAATCACAACGCCGTCGCATCGACTTCTCCGTTTCCAATAAGTTCATCTTGAAAGCAGAAACAGAAGACTGTCCCGGCGACACAGAGGAGCTGCCTATGGCCCCTGTGCAGTTCAGACTGGGTTTCTGCATCCGATTAGCACTAACAACAAACACTTGGAACACTGTGCTATTGTTTGAGCTAGTGACAGAAAGAGGGTAAACTGCTAGGCGACTCCCGGGCTGTGAAGATGATACAATAAGTGTAATAATGAGTCAAGAGGTTCCCTCAATGTAGAGTTTGATAGGCTATCACTAACCCTTCAGGAATTAATTAACTTGCACATCAAAGCTAACTCTCAAAGGGCACCGAGCGTCACACGGTACTTTGATTCAATGGCTTGTAATTTTTTTGTTTGCAGAGCGGATAGTAAGATGCACATAATAGTAATACACACACAGACAAATGAAGTAAACTTTACTCAGTTGTACGGTAAACTTTTAGGCTAATTAGCACCAATTAGCTCCAGAACAATGGTAACACTTTAGTATAGGGACCAATTCTCACTATTAACAGTTGCAGCATGGATGTTATTAAAATAGGCTGTTTATAAGTACTAATAAAGCACATATTATGCACGACCATATTCTACATCCCTAATCCTACCCAATACCTAAACCTAACAACTATTATATTAACTATTAATAAGCACCAAACGTTGTAGTTAGTGGTTTGTTAATAGCGAGAATTGGACCTTAAAATAAAGTGTGACCAGAACATTTAAGTACATTTAAAGGGGTAGTTCACCTAAAAATGAAAATTTTGTCATCATTTACTCACCCTCAAGTTGTTCCAAAACTGTTTACATTTCATCGTTGAACATAAAGCAAGATATTTAAAAGAGTGTTTGTAACCAAAGAGTTCTGGGGCACTATTGACTAACATAGTGGAAGTAATATATTCTGATCCCCCATAACAGGCTGGTTTAACACCTTCAAAATATCTCCTTTTGTGTTCAACAGAACAGGTTTGGAACGACACGAGACTGAACTATCCCTTTAAGCCGCAACAATATACTAACTTTGTAGGCATCAGGCAAATCTCTTTGTGGCACAAGTTTTCAAGACTATCTAACTGTGAGTGGTATAATGCCATATCTTTTATAATATCAATACTCTGTCTAATGCATTTTAACATCAAATTTAAAAACCCGCTTCCATAAAATTAATCTACACACTTTGTGGATAAACAGAATATCTCACATTTTGTGTTTCTTTTAGTGTCTTTAGTCAAAATTCTGAAATAAAACACAGAAAACCAATTTAAATAAATGTAAACCACCTGAGAAAACTCCCATACCACAGTTTGAGACCCACAGTATGAACTCATTCTGATAGTTATACACATATAATTCCAACACCGCTGTATATTTTCATGTTCTACGGGTATTCCAACAGTCTCCTTCCAGCTGTCTCTACACCTCATCGAAAATTCAAATGCAGACTTATAATTTCGGTTAAGTATAATGTTTATTCTTGGTCAGCTAATAAAATAAATTTAGTTCCATCCTCCGCATACTCTGTCTGGCGGTTTGCATGAATCACAGGTGGACGTGTGGTGTGGGAAATGTTAGCAGTTCACTGTGTATAAAGTCTGCGCACGCCACACAGCTATGACATGTCAAATATAACTTACTGTAAACAGTATACATTTCAACTGCTCATTTTCCAGCTGTCTTTAAATGGTGGCCCATTCGCCCACAGCACAAAGGAAATGAAAGTGTGCGAGAAGAATGCAAGAACAAAGTAAAAAGCTTATAACTTAAAGGCACAGTTCACCCAAAATGAAAAATCGGGGGAAACGTTTACTCTAACATGTACCCATGTTGCTGTGCATGATATAATACCGCACCCTAATATTTAACCATAATCCTCCTGTTCTTAAAAAAAGTAGATAATTCTTTAAAAAATTCAACATTTACACACCATCGTTTTGTTTAAAACCTGTATAACTTGTTTTTTTCCTTTAAAATACACAAAATGAGTCACTTTCAATGTACGGAAAAAAGCGCAGTGACAACATTGTTTCATTTTTCTGCTTGTTTCACAGACAAAAAAAGTTATACGGGTTTTAAACAACATTAAAGGGATATGCTTTTCCCCATGTTTTGCTCACCCTCAAGCAGTGTTGGGTGTAACTAGTTACTAAGTAATTAGTTACTGTAATTTAATTACTTTTCCCTTGAAAAGTAAAGTAAGGGATTACTCTTATTTTTTCTGTAATTTAATTACAGTTACTTCTGATGTAATTAAACTAAATACTTTGTGTAATATATGTGTGTGCAGAAGAGGAATTGACATCAAAATTCAAAGTCTAACTTTAAAATCCGTGCTTTAATGTATAATTCTCACATTTGTAATTAATAATAATACTTTATGTAGTTTTATATTATTTATTTGAATGAATTAAAAGAGCCGTTTCATGTCTATCCTTGAATCACTTAACTAATCAAGGTTGATGTAGGATATAGAAAGTAATTAGTAATAAGTAATAAAATACTTTTTGAAGAGAGTAACTTGTACAGTAATCTAATTACATTATCGAATGTGTAATTAGTAACTAGTAATTAATTACTTTTTCAGAGTAACTTACCCAACATTTACATTTCCGGGCCCGGTCCTCTCTCGTCGGCAGTCCCGTCGCTCGTCCTCTTAAGCTCCCTAGCTCCCCCGTGAGGAATGCGGGACCGGTGCGCGTACAGCTGATACTCATTATCACTCACGCCACCGGCCCCACCTTCCTGCCCCACGGCTCTCGTCCCGCCTTCCTCGCTACATACCCCCATCGCGCCTCACAGGCCGGGGGTACCACCGCGCCTGTGCTTACTCCCCCCCGGGGGGCCCCCCCTTGAGAGCCCCAGCGCCTGGGGGTACGCACCGACGAGACGAGAGAACGGAGCCTGGAGCACCCCGAGCGACAGGGACGAGAGAGGGGAGAGAGGAAAAAAAAATAGTCCGGTTCCCTGACACACTGTCGTTCGGTCCTCAGCCCAGCCGAGAGGCTCTTCCTCGCGGTGCTATGCGGTGGTGCGGGACGCTCCGGGGCAACCCGATCCGCCTCCTGGCGACCGGCGATGGCTTCCCCCCGAGGGCAGCCGGCAGCGAGTTGTCCGTTCCCTGCTCTTCCCCTTTTTTCCCGGTGGACAGCAGCAGGCTCCGGCCCACGGCAAGCGGCCCAAACTCCTCTGCTCCCTCCTCTACGGCCGCCACCCCACCTCGGCCCAGGAGCACGGCAGCGAGGTCTTCGTCCCCCGTCGAGCTCTCTCTCTCCGGCACCAACGCTTCGGGCAGCCGCTGGCGGACGTCCTTCGTCTGCGCTGCCCGAACTCCCCAGCACCGCGAGGCCGCTCGGCGGCGAGGGCTCTTCGACAGCATGCCCCTCCTTCCTCCCGGGTTTCGGCACCAATGTAGCAAAGTTCAATAAAACGGAAGGAAGGAGGCGGAAACTGGCGAACATTTAACACACTTTAATCAAAAATAAACAAACAATAACACGGAAGTAAAAGGCCGGCAGCCACCTCACGGTCGACTGCCGGCCACACAAACATAAATAAAACTTAACATTTCCGGGCCCGGTCCTCTCTCGTCGGCAGTCCCGTCGCTCGTCCACTTATGCTCCCTAGCTCCCCCGTGAGGCATGCGGGACCGGTGCGCGTACAGCTGATACTCATTATCACTCACGCCACCGGCCCCGCCTTCCTGCCCCATGGCTCTCGTCCTGCCTTCCTCGCTACAACCACGTATCATTTTACTTCCAAGCGATAGAATGGGAGTGAACGACTTTTTGAAGCTTGTTTTTCCGGCAAATGACGGAACTTACGACACGCCTGCATCATTTACAGGAAAAACAAGCCTCAAGTTCACGTGCAGCAGAGGGATAACGGAAGCTAGACATAAAAGTTAATAGTGCTGTCAATATGGATATTTCTCTTAAACAAACGCATTGATTCGCTTCAGAAGACCTTTGTTAAAGTGATACTTCACCCAAAAATGAAACTTCTGTCATCAATTACTCAACAGTTCTGGGGAACTTTTGACTACCATTGTTTTTTTCCTACTATGGTAGTCAATGGGTGTTGAGATCTGTTTGGCTATAAGCATTTTTCAGAATACCTTTCACCGTGTTCACCAGAACAAAGAAATGTATCCACATTAGTGTTGTCACGATACCAAACTTCGGTACCAGTAGGTACTAAATGTGACAATACTTGCATTTCCAGCTATCATTTTGAGCGCTGTTGAACAGATTATGAAAGACCTCTGATTGGCTATTGTGTTTCAAACTCATCTGATATGTCTTTGAATGGCTCCTTACCGAGCGCTTGCGCAACCAAACCTGGAAGCGCTTGAAATGATCATTGCATCGCACTCTCTACCGAGCGCTTACACAGATCCACACGGAAACGTTTGAAAGTCTATCAAAGTAAAAATCAAACGCTTCCGGGTTTGGTTGTGCAAGCGCTCGGTAAGGAGCCATTCAAAGACATATCAGATGAGTTTGGAAACACAATAGCCAATAGCCAAGTATTGTCACATTTAGTACCGCCTGGTGCCGAAGTTTGGTATCGTGACAACACTAATCCACATTTGGAACAACTCGAAGGTGAGTAAATGATGACATAATTTTCACTTTTGGGTGAAGTATCCCTTTAAGACCACAGAGCCGTGTCGAGCAGTTCTTTGATAAAGGGTGAGTAAAACATGGGGAAATTTTGTTTTGCCTCTGAAATATCCCTTTAAGGCGAGTTCTGCCTGCACGTTTTCCTCACACACACACATTTGCTGTGGCACTTTGCCTGGAGTATGCATTACACCAACAACCCTTTCTTTATCCTAATTCAACTGGGATCTGGAACTCTCATAAAATCACACATGCATTTTTCTTTATTATAAATAACACATTTAGGAAGTCTTCAGCACATGTTAAAGATCTACTTGACATTTCTTTTAGGGCTATAGAACCTTTTTTTAATTGAAAATAATTTCCTCTGGGCTTGGCAACAGTTACCAATGACTAATGATGAGGTCAATCAATCAAACGCCAGCCCTTCGCTGATATGCCATATGCTTTTAATGCCATATTAAAGACTTACGGAGATATCTTCTACGCAGATGAACGTGTGGTGTTACAGGGTTCTTCAATAACATCAGCAGAGACTTAACAATGCTACATCAGAGGAGAGAAAAAACTTTGAAGGACCCCGTCCACACTCATGGACCGGATGTGATGTGATCCTTATTAACCCCAGACACTCGTAAGAGAATGAGGCGGATGTCTGAAGGGGTGTCCGACACAAGCGATAGGCCAAAGCTGAGGAGATGAGATTGAAAGAATAGAGCCTTCGAGAGGGCAGATGAATGCAGGAAGCTACCACTTTCCACATCATTCTGTTTTCACACCATTCTGCCACCATCTCCAGCTCGGGCCGACACTAGAAACATGGCAAACAGACTTGAAACACAGCTGTTCTTTACAGCACTTCTCATCTATTCACTCCAGGGCACAAGTGTACTTCAGACACTCCTCACAACTCTACCTTGGCCAAGACGTTCAAGGTCTTGCCAGACACGCAGCGTTGTCCAAGATTCAAGCCTGGAGTCAACTCTTTTAGCTTTTAAAGAGTTATGCTTTTTCACTTGACAAATAACCCAAGTTTGACGTGCAACAAAATATCTTCATTTATAACCTCTAGGAACATACTGGATTTGTGAAAAATATTCAAGTTCATGCAGCTGTGCCCACACAAAAACTTATTGCACTGGACTTAGCACTGATGCATTACGCTAAACATTTATTTTGGTCCCGGCTAAGTTTATTGATATTACACATACGTAGTCGTCGTCCTTACTGTGGAGGAACACTCATTAAAACTTTTTCCTTGATAGCCATCTGCATTTTCAAGTCCCCCCCCGTCCGGTTCATTTACCATGTCGTTCAAGGTCCTTCTTGTTAAAATCTCCCGCGGAATTCCAAGGCTAAACAGCCCTGATTTAGGTTGGGACAAGAGGAAAATGTGTGAAAATGGTGCGGAACAGCAGGAAAGGAACATGAAAGTGACACGGTCGACCCAATCTTCAGAAGCTGATGACCGTGGCCCAAACCAGTCTGAATAATCTGAATGGACCATCTTTTTTCCTCTTTTCACTAAACTCTGCTTCTGACTGCTGGCGCTTCTCATTGCACACAATGGTAAATTCACTAAGACCATTTATTCTTATGCAAATGCCCTCGACTGGGCATTGCATTAAATTTAACACATACACGCCACACACTTTTTGGGAAAACAAGACACACTCTGCACTTTTTAAAGCCACAAACTTATACTTATAATACCTTTAATCCTTTGCAATGTTTGGGTAAAATGTTAATGGTATTGCACATTATTTGACAAAGTAAACAAAACAGTGACAGCAATACAAAGTGTACACAGTCTACACAAAATGTCTCACGGTAAAACCAAAACATATCTAACGATCTTTACACTATATTTGGACATCTGAATTGGCTTCTTAAGTACTTTGGTTAAGCATGTCAACAGAAAAACCAAAGGAAAGTCCACAAAGCATCTATGAATGCGTGTAACTAGTGTTGTTGAACATCTTAGTAAATTACAGAGAAGCGTTATCAGTCAAAAAGTTTGCATCTGACAAACAACCAACTGTTCAGTGCCTCTCACAAACATAACTTTTAAAGCAACAATTACTTTGTCTGTTCATCAGTATCACATTTTCAAAATGTGGTTCACATTTAAAACAAGATAGGTGTAAGGCAATACGATGCAAGACAATGATTAGGCTACAGATTGTTTAGCACTGCTTGGGAAACTTTACAAGGTTTGAGTTGTCCCGTTAAGAAATAAACAAAGTTATAAAAGTGACGCGCACACATACACGATACGTTCATATTCACAGTAAATCATAACGAAAACACATTCTTACCTCTTTCGCTGTCGCAAAGTTCGTCAGAAGCTCAGCCGTCCAACGTGCATCCGAAGAACAGCTTACTTTTATTTTTAAAAACGCTAAAAGTTGCTTGTATGCTGTCACGAAACTCCATCGGCGTCCTATTTTCGTTCGCAAAAGCAGAAGCTTGGAGCACGCGAGAGAAACGACATCATTCACTGTAACGATGAAGCGCTACAGTTGCATCTCGTAAACTTTGGCGATCCATCACACGCATTGACTTGAAAAGAGTTGTTACTCGGACATTAAACCGCAATTTGCCCGTCTACACGGCGGATTGGGCGACAGAAATATACCCTAAACAAGTTTCTTAAATCGTCAGTCGTGACGTTGGGAAGATCTGTCGGGATGATTTGTTTTCAATCCGATATCTGCCCTCGTCTGTATCTTCACTTCTCCCCCCAGTCTCTTTTAGCGCTGGGCCACTGGCTTCACCAGATGGGCCGGGTTTAATGAAACCATATTGTAGGTAGGGTTTTAAGAGGAGTTTGATTTCAACTTTCACCGGTGATTGGAAACCTCGTAAGAACAGTTCATGCACGTTTATTTAAACGTTGTGCAGTTTAAGGGTGAAAGTTAATGGTTACATATTTAATTGGCAACATATTTCTATTTGGCACGTTAAATGTATCAAACTTTGATTTGCTTTGACGTAAATGCAAAACTCAAAACTTAAGGAAAACCAATTAAGATTTTTCCTTTATGCAAATGAAGTCTTCGTGGCGTTTGTGTGTAGTCAATTTTATTATTTCTATTATTATTTATTTAGAACAATTTTTTACCAAGGAATCCATTTTAATTACTGCACCTTGCTGGCTCATATATATATCGGCATGAGTCAATAAATTATTACATAAAATATTTGTTTGCGATTTATTTTGAACACACACTGATTGACGCTGCACTTGATACCTATTGAGAAATGTTTAGGCAAACGCTATACAGCGACACCTAGTGGAGAAAGAATAGTTTACGTATATAACTTGGTGTCACAACAAATATTTAAATATTTTGCAAAACGATCCTGTTCTCAATGTTAACAGCCGAAACTACTTTAACCCTTTGAATTAAATATGTTCTAAGGAACTGCCAACATGGCGATTGGGAAGTCTGCTCAGTACCCAGAGAAAAATCACACAATTACATTGAGCCAGAAAACACATATTGTAGATTGTGTCCACAAAAGGGAAGCTATTGTCACTCGGGTGCATCATGCTTGAGTGCTAAAGCACACTCACTGCTTTTCTTGTCCATACGTAAAGGGTTTTCCTCACAAGCCATTTGCCTTGTTCTCGTGCCAGCAAGCCCCAAGGGCAGGAATGTTAATGAGCAAGTTGGTCCTCTCTGAAAATCACTCTCACTAAGTTCAGAAAAGGCATCTAAGGGTGATTTAAATGTAAAGAAATAAATATTCAAAGAATCTAAAGGTTAAAAATCTAAAATATTCAAATAAATAAAAAATCAAAATGATTTATTTTTGCAAGAGTTGTTTCGAGAAGTACAAAACACTAACTTTAGGCATTGAATAAAACATTTGGTTATAGGCTATGTTGAGTTAAAAAAAATGTGCACCTGTGTGAAAAAAATACATGTTTAAGTTGGTGATATATAGTGATCAAAATATTTACTATTACTAATTCTCTATTCTTTCCAATTTCAGGAATTTCCTTCAATTTGACAATTCATAGCAATTATTAACAGCCCAGTGAAGTTAATACATTAAAAGAGAAATAAAACTTAATAAAATTATATAATTTATGTAACTTGCATGAGTTTTTGTGTGGCCTACATATCAAATAGATATTGAATAAGAGAGGTTGGAGGGTTGAGTTAATGAACAAAACTTTAGTGTAGGCCTACCTTTAAAAATATAACCAACATGAAAAGCCCACCAAACCTTACCTATGTCTTTATGACTCTTGACATTATAAAACATTTACATTACATGACATTTTACAGCATGTAATTCACACAGGCCTGCACAATTGAAAAGTATTTACACAGTCTTTTCAAGAGTTTCATCATTTAAAAGCGATTCCTAACCATCTTTAGATCACTCTTTACTCAGATAAATCCTCCTATGTATGGCTCCATGACATTCTAACTTAAGTTTAAATTAACTCTGTGTCATTGTGAGATCTGACCAGATTTATCCAATGCCAGATTACCCAAGTAAAGAGAAAATGTATTGGGTAGCGACACCTATGAAGACAACTAGATAGGGATAAACATTTATTTGAAATGGCTTATTTGGTACAATTTAGAAGCTCGAGCACTGTGGAGATAACGACATCTAGCGGCACATGAACTCAAATTGAGTCCAGATGTTCTTAACAGAACAAACGGTAACACCTATTTTGCAAACCTTTAAGCTGTGTATAAAATCGATATGCTAATATATTAAATCACACGACAGCTTGTTACTGCTGCAAACCATTTTACACGCTCTTGCTCATAATCTGCGTTTATAAGCGTTTTACGTCAAGCAGTTACGCTCCTCGTCACTAGGAGACGCCAAATGCACGAGACTGTAGGCCAGAAATTTAGCCTACTTCTGAATTCTTTTGTTGCACCTAAAATACCTTCTAAAGCACGTAAAATGTGGGTAAGTCATAATCAGCAGGTTCAATTTTGTTTCACAAACGCATTATGTAACATAAAATAGTTATGTATGTTACTGTTGCCCATAAAAAAACTGAAACGTGAGCTCAGACCTCTGACTTGAGGACGAGTCAAAATTCAAATACTGAGTGGACGCCATTTGCTCTCTTGGGTTAGAAGAGTTAAGAGGAGCTAACATTGTGAATGAAACTTTCCCTGTGTTTCGGCTAAATCTTGATGGTTGCTTTGAAGATTATTTAATGTTATTTATTTACTTGCAAACGTAGCTTTGTATATTGTGTTTATTGTTGGTTCTTGCAAACGCTAATGCTTCCCCATTTGTAAATGCTGTTGTTCAGGCGTAACTTATTCCTCAAAATGTTAAATGCTGCTGTTTAGAAAACGTTGCTTTTGCTAGGTTTAGGCCCTTTTTTTGCCTTTTACTAGTTCATGTTTTCAGTAGACTTGCTTGTTTTTGGAAACACTGAGATTTATGATAAAACATCTTGGGGAAATGATATTTAGATTTACTTATAACTCATGTACTGCAAATATTTACAAAACTAAACTGTTTCATAGAACACAACACATACCATGTTATTTATTCTAACCATTTGCATTAATCCTTTGTACAGTTTTTTTAACAGTTCATCATAGATGTACTGGCAGCCAGATCCCAAATCAGTCTTTTTATGGGAATAAATGGTTGAACGCATGTTGTGGTTGGTCATGCTGGTGGAGTATTCAGATGGAACTCCATTATGTCTAGACTTTCTGTGAAGCGCACATTAATACCCATCATTTTTCAAGGCCTTTCGATGTTATCACAAAGCAAGTCTAATGTTATCACGCTGAAGTTTCCATTAAACTAATGGAGAGGCCATTCAGCAGGTGGTGATTGGACTGGTTTGTCATGGGATAGTTTATATTGTTTGACCAGCATTGCCACTTCAAAGAACATGAAAGTTGGGAGGTTTACAGTCCCCTCCACTGACTTCGAGCCTGTGGGTTAGATTGTGGCTTTCTTATTTGTTGTAGGCAGATTAGATGTTGCTCTTTATCATAGTGTCAAAAGATGTCTCGGGAGCATTAAAATACTATTTTCTAAAGATCTTTTTGCCGGCACATTATCAGTTGTTCCTTTCAGTTCTGTTAGGGCCCAGAAGAGAATTTAAGTTAGATTTCAGTTGTTTTTAAGTACAAAGTACTTTGTTTCAAATATTTCTCCTATGTTAAAGTATTGGACCAAAACAAACATGAGCTATAGCATTAAAGAGATAGTTCACACAAACAGAAAAAACTATTTGAAATCATATTTACTCCCCATCATGTCACTCCATTTCTGTATGACTTTCTTTTGCAGAACGCAAAAGAAGATATTTTAAAGACTGTTTATAACCCCACAACACTTGCCCTCATTTATCAAAGAGTCCTACAGGTTTTGAACTTCAGGGTTTAAAAAAACTGATGACAGAAATTTTGTTTTGGGTGAACTATTCCTTTAATGTGAATCGCATTGGACCCATAATCTGATTTTGATTACATTTAAACAAAAACGTCTGAGCTCACATTGAATTTAAATGCAGCCTATGTATTTCTGCAATTTTTTCCATGTTTTATTTATTATTATTATTTGTTCAAATTGTATTAATGGTTAAATTCATGATTCACATTTTCAGGAGCCAATGTGTAAGTTCGGCTATCCTGATTTTGCCAAGTGGCTGATGTCCTTAGGACAACATCATGTTGACCCTGGGACAACATTTAAATCAACCAATCAGATTTCAGAAATAAGTTTACAGTTTATTTTAAGTTTCATCTTACAACCAGGATTAGGTGCTTCTAGACCATTGTTTTTCACTTATCATTTAATAAGTAAGGTATGGTTAGGGTTGGGGTTTGGTGTGGGTTTATGTTTTATTTATAGAAATGTTGTCCTTAAGTCAACAAAATATGTTGCCCTGAGGACATCAACCACTTGGCAAAATCGAGCGTGCAAGTTCTGTGGTATCTATTACAATTAAACTAAACAATAGAAAGATTTTATTACAATGTCTTTTCAAGTTTCTGTCAACTGTCAAGATATTTATTTGACCATGGTAATGACATTATGGCGATCCGGTCTGTGGTTTAAACTTATTGTGTGGCTGTTGCTTGACCCTAGATAACTATCTAGTAGTGCTAAATCTGTTTGTAGCAGGCAGGCGACACTCATCTGTGACTCATAAACGACTCTTTCCTCCATGTCGTGCTTGCAGTGCCTGTGCGTGAGCATGCGACCCGACCATAATATCCTCTCTGCTAATGACAAACTTACGCTTCCAGAGAGAAATAAATTAAAGACCTCTGAAGTGGGCTGGTGACCTGGAAAAACGCCTCCGGTTTTCCCGTAATGTGTGGTTCTCTGTGGTTTAGCGTGCTTTTTAGGGTAATGACAGAGATTTTGTATCTCTAAGTCTGTGAAGTTGAATGAGGAGATGCCATTTCTGGTAGCAGCAATTTCTTTGATTTAGAGGGCACTAGAGGGCAGCAGTGAACTTTCCTCTGCCATTAAGTTCTGTGAAGCCTTTCCTGTTTATTTCGAGGCAACATCATTCCTTTTAATGTGCTCAGTTCATTAAAAAGTAATATTTAGAATACTCACTTAATGCAAAGACTTTGCTAAAATGTCCCAGAAAATATGGGGTGAGGTGCAAAGCTGTTTCATATTAGATTACTAGATTGCCCTAAATTGCCTAAATTCTGCCCTAAATTGCCCAAATTTTCTAATTGCATTGTTAAAAGGTCTTGAATCATAATAAAGTCATAAAGCGAGTGGAATTATTCAATGCTTCTTAATTTTGATGTTTATGGGCTTTTTTGATGGAACAGTAAAGTGTAGCCAGGGAGGTGGATGAAAAAAGAGTGAGCATGGGATTCTTTGTGAGCACACTTGCGAGGGCACATTCTTGTTTAAAAGTAGTTAGACATGTTATATTAGTTGTAATATTATAGAAGACCCTTGATGTTGGGTGAATTTTTGTTTTTTTGGCTACTAAACGAGATGCATAACGTAGGTCAAAGTTCATCCTTCTACTGTACTGCTTGTTTATACAGATCAGGAATAAAAAAAAATCCCATGTAAACAGCCCCTTAATGTGTCCTTCGCAAATCATACGAAGACATTAACGATCATACCTCATGTTCTTTTGCACCCCCCCAGGGAAGACTTTATTGTTATTTATGGGTGTAGCTGTCTACTTAAACATATTCACACATATTCAACTTGGCGTGTGACCTTGTCTCAGCATTGACACCAAGGAGAATCACCAGGCAACTTCACCGCAGTATTTTTAGAAAATCCAACGCACAAACAAATTGCATGGTGACCCTCATTCACCTCCATGTTCAAGCCTGACAGGTGTGTAACTTATAGTGCAGTCTCCTCCACCCTTCTGATTACATGCTCCGGACCCCCTCTCCCCCACCATCCAGTATGTGAGAACCTCTGTCATGGGAGGATTTCACCTCTGACCCCATTTCTCCTTGAACTCCACACTTTGTGTGTTAAATTGTGCCATGTCCCCCTTGTGCTGGTGTATGCTGTCCATTTTACAAGGAGGAAGACCAAGCCCTTGCGTTTTAGCACAAACAGCTTTTCTGTGACATTCCAATGATACTGTGGTTGTTAACAGGTGGTTTGACCAGCTGTGTGTCCTAAAAGGTACCACAGAAATACCCTTCGGTAGGGTTCTATTCCAAGAAATATCCTGCTGTTTTATCACTAAAATCTGTTTATAACCAAGCACTTTTATCTTTTAACTAATTCTCTAATTGATGAAGGACTCTAGGGTTCTGCTTCTCGAAAACTCCTCAGAACATTTCCACAGTTTTGGCTTTGGATTCCAAAAAGTGGATCTGTTGAACCTCACAGAGCCTAGAAGGAACATTCACGATACCCGCATGTTTGAATTATGTTTGGCGTAACATAGATATACATATATTTCTTTTCATATTTTCAGTGATCTCATTACTAAACATCTGTAATCTACACATGCTCGCGGTTCATTTCTTAGTGTTGGTGGCACTGTCAAAACGTGAACTGACAGGAATGTGTCTGAATTAGACTCCGATGTGCTGATAAAATGTTTTCGTGCGTCACTCTGTAGTTGTGCTTTGAATATTATCTATTCCTTGTTGTAAGGACCCTCGGGTGAGGCCACATCTTGATATGGGTTTGATTTTAGATATGGATCGTGTATTCATAAAAAAGGAAACTTTGCTGGTTGCTGGGTGAGACCCTTCAAAGCTGAGCTTTTTTCCAAGAAACGGGTGACGATGTGTTTCTGGGCAAAACCACCGATGTGTCAAAAATAAATGAATGTTGGACATGTGAATGCTAGAGAAACTGACAGATACAGGCTGCTTGGCTGTTTTGCATGTCTGTTCATTCGTTCATGACGTACTAACAACAGCCGGGAAAATAATTGACTTGGGTGTTGTTAAACAAGTACATTTTAACCACAAGGAATACATTTTTTGGTACCCTGAAAAGAGCCGTCCGCCGCACAGTTTGCTGGTTTGCTGAAATTGGTGGCCTTATGAATTAAAATAGTGTCTATTTGAACATCCGGGCAATTTTTTTTGCATACCATATAGTATGGAGGAAGGTCATTTCAGATGCAGATGCTGTCATTGTATTCACTTTTAACATACAGACTGAGATTACTCATCCAAGTCCCACAAAATAAATTTAAGATTCATATTATACATTATTCAAGATAAGTTTCATAAGGGTTACTTTGCTATTCGAGCACCACAGGAAGAGAAGGTCAGAGGTTGCTAGGTTGCCCTGTTGTGCTGTTGTAACCCTTACATTGGTTCAGTGTTAGAGGAATGAATTAACTCTTTGCTGCTTGCTTTTGCACACATGCTTAGTGGCTTCTTTGATGTCACTTTGCCAGAGGGTAAAGGTGATTCTTCCTTTTGTAGGTAGGCTGATGAAATTTCAGAAACCTCAAAATCAGTACTTGTTTGAGACAGTTGAGGATTTACAGTGGAAAAAAGAAATATATTTGAAAATTGGAGTTATAAATAAATAAAAGATTAAAGTACCTTAAACGCTTCAACACTTTTCTGAAGACTCTTCTATTAGTGATTAAATGAACGCGAACTGCATTCGATTACTACGAAGTCACTTTGAGGGTCATCCTGAGCCTTAAGCATCTGCGTGAGACAGAGTTGTGTGTTTACAGGGTTAGAAGACTATGATTTACACAGTGAATGTTTTTCTCTCTCTTTTGTGGACCAGGTACATGCTGTGAACACAACAAGCTGATAACATTGTGAATCTGAATTCATTGTCTCTGATGTTATCATCTTACTTTCATGCCAATCTGCCTACTCCGTTACACTCTAGAAAGAGATTCTAGTCCTTTTGCTGTTTAATTGATATTACTTACATTTATATTAATATGACAAATGTGTGATATTAAATGGTCCCCAGCAAACTGGTCAGGATATTCATTTAGATTAAAACTGGTTTATGATGTTTTTTTAATGTTTTGATACTGCCAATAAATTGTGACTAATTCTTTGTTGTTGTGTGATCACATTACTTGCACTGTTTACAAAATGGCATAGAATGGTGCTGGAGGTCAGATTTTTGTGCATATCCGATTGGAATCTGATTTAAAAGATTGATTGTCTACACTTTGAATAGAAACTGTTCAGATCCGATTTGATTGTCCCGTTTTGCTCTCTCGTTTTTTGCAATATCTGATTTGGGTTATATGGCAATGGCTTTGCATTGACAGGGAATGTTAAACATATAAATAACTAGATGCCGCATTAGCATCTGTTTCTATGGGCTGCTATATGTAGGTCGTCCGCCATATTGGAACGGTCCAACCCGTCCGTTAGCATTCAAAATCAAGCTGTGTATGATTATGAAAACATATTTATTGTTGTGTAAACTTAAACATTAAATCTGCTACACTAACACTTGACAACAAAGAAAGGTTATCCCATTTTTCAGGAATTTAAATCACTGTGGTTTTCACAGCCATGGCTGCGCAGTGTTGGAGCATTCTAGTCAACTGTGAGGGACGTCAGTGGACCATTCCAAGAAGGCAGACACGACTAAGTGCCTGGAGTGCTTGAATGCGGCATCTAGTTATTTATATCTATGGTGTTAAAGCCCTACTGCAATGCCTTGGAACTCTCAGCATTATTTAATGTGTCAACCTAATTTCAACTGAAAATGCGAGACATATCAAGTGACCCCGCCCCCTTTTAAAATAACCAATAATCTAGATTTTTTTGGAGCGCACATGCCAGACTGTCAGTTTTGAACACTTATGAGCATGTCAGTTTATTGACGTCCCTAAGGCTAACTTTAGGGCTGAAACGATTCCTCGAGTAACTCAAGTAATTCGAATACAAAAAATCATTGAGGCAATTTTTGTTGCCTCGAAGCCTCATTTAATCCATTTAACTACAGTACATACGGAGCACTGCGTTTCCCCACGGACCGTTATTACTAACGCACAGCCCACTAAATTCTGTTTATGTTACAGGGCTCTCAAGTCTCCCGCATTCACCGTGAGACACACACGCATTTTAGTCTGCTCACACGTATTTCTCATGCTGATAAATAAGTGATAGCTTATTGAAATGGTGAACTGCTATTTTACGTAGTTTTGGTCTATTTTGCGAGTGAAATTTGTTTTCCGGCTGCATTGAGTCCATTAAACTAGATTAGGACTTGTGGACGCCGAATCCTGTTATTTACACACATCATCTGTCTGTTCTGCGTGTCTGAGTGAATGAACTGCACAGTTTAACGTGCTACACACGTGATGCTCATGAATTTGTCTGCGTCTGCGCTTTATGAGGACATGAACACAGGAACTTCATCTCCAGAGTTGCTCTGAGAGTTTATTTCAGAACATTTTACAGAGTGAAGCTAACACCTGCCAAAATAAAAGTCCGGTTAACTCTGTATTTTTATGTGGACAAATATATTACTATTTAATAGTAAAAAAAGAAACTAAAACTAATTTAGATAAACTAAATGCATCATGCATAAGCTGAAGTTAGTTGTTTACCTTTGAAATTATTCTTTCTATTTTTATTAATGTTTCTTATTTGTACATTTTTATTAGGCCTATTTTGCATTTTGAATGTAATATGGCAATGTAATGTACTAAATGGGTTTAGTTTTCACAGATATTAATGTATGCAATTTCAGCAATAAATATGTTAATTTTTCTACAAAGGAAACAAATTAGTTGTTCATTTTAAGAGACCTGTCTTATTTTCTCTTGTATATTTAGAGTTGCTCTTTAATAAAGAAAAAGTACTAATTATCCGAATACCCGATTAATCGATGGAAAATCAGTAGAATACTCGATTACTAAAATAATCGATAGCAACAACCCTAGCTAACTTATATAAAAAAGGGAAAAAACAATTTTGATTTCACTGGGGCTTCAAACTTCATGCGTTGCTGTGCGGACCGACCAGTGACATCGCAGTACCGCGAGAACGATTCCACAGCACACTGCTCTGTGTCGCTCTCGCAGTACATTCCATTCCATTTATTAATTTGGCAGACGTTTTTATCCAAAGCAACTTACAAGTAGGAGAGCATATGAACATTTTGTCAACACGCCAAACAGTACCGTTAGTTTACAAGGCCATGCTACTAGGAGGATTAAAGCTGGGGCAAGCAAAGGAGAGAATGAACAACAATACTTTTCTTTTTTTTGACAAAGATAGACAGACGGAGTTATTGGTTAGTCAAATAAATGTGGAACAGTTATGTTTTGAGCTGTTTTTTGAAAGATGTGAAGGATGCTGCAGTTCGTGTGGAGGCTGGTAGTTCATTCCACCACAGGGGAAACGAATGAGTAAAGGTTTTTGCAAGTGATTTGGTGCCTCGCTGTGATGGAACAACCATGCGTCGCTCATTTTGGACCGAAGATGACGGGAGGAGATGTAGACTTGGAGCACTGAGTTAAGGTAAATGGGCGAATTTGCCATTATCGTTCTGAAGGCCAGTGTGAGAGATTTCAACTTGATGCGGGATGCAACTGGCAGCCAGTGAAGTGAAATCAGGAGGGATGTTACATGGGTTCTTTTAGGCTGATTGAAAACTAGACGTGCAGCTGCATTCTGGATCATTTGCAAGGGCTTCACTGCATTGGTTGGAAGGCCGGCCAGTAGAGATTTGCATTAGTCCAGTCTTGATATGACCAGAGCTTGGACTAGCAGCTGAAAGGCATGCTCTGACAGGAATGGCCTGATTTTCCTGATGTTGTAGAGCTCATACCTGCACATTTGAGAGGTTGCTGCGATGTGGGAGGTGAATTTCAGCTGGTCGTCGAACATTACCACCAGGTTCCTCGCAGACTTGGTGGGAATTATGGTTGAGGATCCGAGCTGAATGGGAAGGTGGTGTTCAATTGATGGCTGGGCCGGTATAACAAGGAGTTCTGTCTTGGAGAGGTTTAGTTGAAGGTGATGCTCTTTCATCCAAGAAGAGATGTCCAGAAGGCATGCAGAGACACAGGCAGAGATGGTAAGGTTATCTTTTTGAAAAGAGAAATGAAGCTGCGTGTCATCTGCATAAAAATGGTATGTGCCTTAGGGATGCACTGATATGTACATTTTGGCCAATAACGATAACCGATAATTCTTTAACATTGGAAGCCGGTAACCGATATATTGGCCAATATACAGAATCTAAATATTAATATAAAATACCCTAAGACTGAAACAAAAGGTAAAAAGTGGACAACTGCTTTTATTTGAAAACATTCACAGAGGAAAACAGGGTAAAACCATTAGTTCTCTTTTTTCCCCTGAAAATCATGTACCAAGCCTACTTCACACTAGTTAACGATTCTTTAACCTTCAAACTTTTCTGGTATTTTTAATAAACAAATTATAGATGTTCTTCCAGAAAAATGTTCTTAATAGCCACATGTCTAACAGGTCTCAAGACAGAAAGCATTCAGACAGCAGTCTGATTCAAACAATATGCTTTTGCTCTTATAATTTACACATTCATAAATACTGTATCTACATACCGTAACTACATCAGCAATGTTTTGATAATAGCAGTAAGTGAATGATCACGACAGAAAGACAGTACTGTAATGTATTTTAACTACGAGCAGCATGCAGATGAAGTAGTTTAACCAGAGGAAATTATTTAAGATTTATCAGCTTTAAAGCCACAATATGGAATATTTGGACCGCTAGATGGTGCACTTTCGAAACAATGAAAAAAGGCGAAGCTAAATGAAGTCATGTAGGAGAGTGGAATTATGGGACATGTAGTTTTCACCATCCAGAGGCGTATGGAGATCGCCCATCATGTTCATAGACGAGGTAATGAATGAATTTTATTTTATGTCATCGTAATGAATTAGCTTGCAAGAAACGTGGAATGTAATGCTACGTTAGCCCGCGACTGATATTAGACTGTCAATTGATTTGGTAGAACATTTGGGATAATGCAAGTACACAACTGCATGAAATATATCACACTGTTCAAGTGATTTTTGAATATTTCATAACAAAATTATTCCATATTGTGGCTTTAATATATCAGCATAAATTTTATTATCGGCCGATACTGATAACATTAAAAATGACCATTTATCGGCCGATACCGATATGGCCGATAATTTATCGTGCATCCCTATTAATTATTGGACCCAGTGAAGTGGTATATATAGAAAAGAGGAGAGGAGCAAGAACTGATCCCTGAGAAACTGTCCAGACTGGTGAGATCTGGATGTCTTGCCTCTCCAGGATACCTTAAAGGATCCCCCTATGAGATGAGTCAAACCAGTTGGGTGCAGTTCCAGAGATGCCCAGTTTGGAGAGAGTGAACAGCAGGATCTTGTGGTTCACAGTGTCAAATGCAGCAGAGAGATCAAGCAGAATAAGGACAGATGACAATGATTTAGCCCTTGCCTGCCGTAGGTTTTCAACGACAGACAGGAGAGCGATCTCCGTAGAATGTCCTTTCTTGAAGCCGGATTGCTGACTGTCCAGAAGGTCGTGCTGTGAGAGATAGGCAGAGAGTTGGTTAAATACTACCCTTTCGAGGGCCTTGAAAAGGAAAGGCAGGAGTGAGATTGGTCTATAGTTGTTGACCACTGAGGGGTCGAGTGTTGGTTTCTTGAGTAAAGGTATTACCAGGGCTTGTTTAAATGAGGTGGGGACAGTACCAGTGGTGATGGAGGCGTTTTAATGTGTGCGAGTTTAGGCAGTAGAGACGGAGAGATAGCCTGTAGGAGGTGGGAAGGGATCGGGTCGAGGGGACAGGTAATAGGCCGGGTGGAAAGGAGAATTTTGGAGACATCGGTCTCCGAGAGAGGAGAGAAAGAAGGGAGTTGAGGATAGCAAGGGGTAAGATAGAGATCATGGTTGAGTTGAGCAGAGAATTGCCTGATGATGGTCTCCACTTTATCAGTGAAGAAGTTGGCAAAGTCATCAGCAGTCAGCGAGGTATTGGCGGAAGTTGGAGGGGAACAGAGAAGAGAGGAGTAGGTTGAGAAAATTTGACGCGGGTTAGATGCAGTTTGGATTTTGTTTCGAAAGTACTTTGTTTTGGCTGCAGATATATCAGTAGCGAAGGAGTTGTGAAGATGTTGATACTTAGAGAGATCAGCAGGGTCTATAGACTTGCGCCACTTCCTCTCCACAGCCCTAAGCTTGGTCCGATGGTCGCGGAGAGTCTCAGAAAGCCAGGGGCAAGAGGGTGTAGCACGTGCAGGCCTAGAGGTAGGAGGGCAGATACTGTCAAGACTGGATGTTAAGGTTGTACAGAGCTTATAAGTAGCTTCCTCAACATTGAGAGATGAGTAGAGGGTTGTGGTGGGTAGGGAGGAAGACACCATGGACAAAAAGCAAGTGGGAGAGAAGGAACGAAGATTACGACAGAAAGAAACAGAGTTGGGGGGGTGGGATTACAGGGAGTGTTACAGTGAACTTTATAAAGAAATGGGCAGAGACATGCAGGGGAGTAACTAGAATATTATTAGCGGTGCAGTTACGAGTCAGAACAAGATTTAGCTGTTGTCTCTGTGGGTGGGAGGGGTGTTGGCCCTGTGAAGGTCAAACGAGGAGAGGAGAGATAAATTGGCTGCTTGTGGTTTGTCTAGGTGGATGTTGAAGTAGCCTAGCATTACCAGTGGAGTGCCGTCTTCAGGGATAGAGGACAGCAGCATGTCAAGCTCTTCTAAGAAGTTTCCCAGTTGACCTGGAGGGCGATAGATTACAACACAATGTATTTTTGACGGATAAGTGATGGTGATTGCATGGTATTCGAATGAGGAGTAGCTGTAAGGAATAGACAGAGGAGTGAATTTCCAGGTGTTGGAAACAAGCAAACCTGTCCCCCCTCCTCGCCCAGAAAGACGAGGAGTGTGGGGGAAGTTGAAGTTGTTGGAGAAGGCCGATGGAGTAGCAGTGTTCTCTTTACAGATCCATTTTTCAGTCAGTGCCTAACATTGAGATTAGACTGACATGCGAGGGCCGGGATGAAGTCTGCCTTGTTGACAGATGACTGGCAGTTCCAGAGCCCTACAGCCAGACAAGCAGACTGTGGAGGGCTAGTGCAGAGTGACCGAAGATGGTGCTGAGGTCTCCGCTGTGTATGTTTGAAAGTGCATACGGTGGACAGTCTGAATGTACTGGAAACACATGTTCGTAGCAAAACAAAACAAAACAATAGACAGTAGGAAAGTAAGGGAAAGAAAAAATAAGTTAAAGCTTAGCAGTATGGTGATGTCATACGCTGATCAGTCAGAGCAGCTCTGTGTAGACTTGGACATGGTTAATTTTTCTTACAATATGGTGACGTGTAGCCGGAGCGCTGGTTTACTACATGTCTGTCTAATAAACCTGCTGCTGAAGCGTATAAGGGCAGTTGTGGCCTAATGGTTAGTCGGACTCATGACCAGAAGGTTGCCGGTTCGATTCCCAGGGCCGGCGGGTAACAACTGAGGTGCCCTTGAGCAAGGCACCTTATCCCTACTTGCTCCCCGGGCGCTGCCCGCTGCTCCGGGGGTACGTGTGTTCACTACTCTCTGGATGGGTTAAATGCAGAGGTCACATTTCGTTGCCTTGTACTTGTACATGTGCAATGACAATAAATTGAATCTAAATCTAAAAAATGAGGCTGGTATGCGCGGCTTTATTCAGTGCTCCCGTCTCCTCCAGCAGACAGACAACAACACGGCAACGTGTTTCACCTGGCGCCAGAACGTAACGTAAGCCAAAAGCTACTCATATCTGATCTGAGCATTCAAACGGATTTCCAGAAATGCGATTTGAAGAGGATTTCAAACCACATATGAATGTAGCTTGAAACAGATTTGTAAAAAATGTTTTCTTTGTTGATGTTCACACTCGCTAAATGTGATCGGATTTCAATCGAATATGCACAAAAATCGGATTTGAACTCTCTTTCTTTGGGGGGACATACAGAATATCTTTCAGCCCATTAGAAAACATCATGCTATTTGTTATGATCATAATTCATAAGTCCCTGATATTATCTGAGCAACTTCTTAGGTCTGTAGGTTGATTCCTTCAATCTACTTGGGGTCGGGGGAGCCAAGAATTCTGGGCAATTCCACATACCTGTCATAAACATGGGCTGTAAACTGGACAGTCCATTTGAGAATGTCCTAGGGCTTCTTGCTTGCCTTAAACACCCCCACCAGCTGCAGTCATTCCTGTCATTGCTGAATGTCACTTAATACCTCTCGAACTCCTGCCGTCCACCTGGGCCCATAGCAACGCTTGGCAGTAACTTAGATTTTTCTGCCTTCCTTTCAAACGCTGCCTTTGACATGGTAAAAGATGCCTGGTATTGGCAAGTTGAGGCAAATTGATCAAAATCTTAAAGTGTAGAAAATTAGAGGTAAAGCGTAGAAAATTAGAGGTAAAGCGTTGTGTGTTAAAGGTTGGCTGGTTTGCTGCTTGCATTACAGGCGTGAACATAATCACAGCAAATCTGTGGAATCTCATTAAAACTCTACTAGACCGTCTCTGTGAACACACCAGCCTATACGTTGCAAGCTAACATCACAGAGACACTTACTCCATCCACCCTGTTTCAGAAACAACGGCTTAATCCAGGAAACTAAATCTCCACTGAGGTCACATAACATTAGCTAGACAATGACCCATTTTCTTCTGGGGGAAGAACATGTACACTAGAAACATTAATCCAGGATGAATGCTATTTTGTGTATTGTTTGTTTTTTGTGGTTTCATAAGAGTTTTGTGCGGTCTATTTATTAAGCTTTGCTCGATTGGATATGAAATCAGATTTGTTGGCAAGAAAATGTTCTAGTCCAGAGCTAGTCAACTGGCAGCCCGCCAATCATCTTTACCTGGCCCGCCTTAACATTTCAAATTAATGGAGAGACTTTAAGAACTGTGTGCTTTAAATGCACGCCCTGAGACGCCACATCTTTGAAAGTCCAAAACGCTGCTACATTCAATACAAAAGTAATTCCCACCGTAATTCAAAAGTAATTCACTTTCCTGTGGCTCAGTGTTTAGAGCATGGCACTAACAACGCCAAGGTCATGGGTTCGATCCCAGGGGATTGCACATAGTCAGAAATAGGGTTGGGCATCGTTTCATCGTACAATGCAATGTTAGTCGCTTTGGATAAAAGCGTCTGCCAAAAGCGTAAATGTAAATTGATGTCTAATAAGGCGATTTGATCAGCCTGTCCAAGAAACGTAATGTTATTTACAAAGTTATAATCAGCAATCCACAGCCACAGGCAGTCGGTTTGAGCACGTGATAGGTCGCGTTCCAAAGTCCAAACACGTCTTGTGCCCTTGAAAGTAACTGCAGGAAATGTACACCGCATGAACGGGTGTCTCAGATAAGGGAAAAACTGTGTTGTTTTTTATTACTGCATTCATTGATTATGTGTGATTTAAACGACTATATTTACAAAAACTGCTGTTCATCTCTCTCCAGAACTTGCACTTCAAAGATCTGCCCTTCTTAGTGCATAGGGCATATGCATGCGATTGGAATTCATCTGAAGATGTGATAATAGCGCATTGGCGTTCAGTTTCTTGCACAGACCAATTGATTCGCTTTATTAGACACCAGTTTAACGGCAATATTTAATTGCAATATTTGTGTGCATGTTTTAATATATGACTTACCTGTATAAGTAAAAGCAACAAAAACAATATAAAAGAAACAAAATGCAATAAATAACAGAAATACAAAATAACAGTAGAAATTAGGATATGATCAAAAACTGGCCCGCACCCTATTTATACTTTTGGTATCTCAAGGAAAAGTAGTTGAAGACCCCTGTTCTAGACAGTCAAATGGATTAAATAAAAAAACACAGACCAACCATGAACCCAGCAGCAGTTATCCCTATTTTTTAAACTTTCCAAAGAAGTTTAGAGCATTTTGTCGACCGCCCCACCTCCGTTCATTTTGTTGCATAATCTCTATTTATGACAGTCAGGTGACAGAAAGAATTCAATTCTGTTCTGTTTTAATTTATGTGTGTATAACCTGTCACAATTATAGCTCTAAGGCATCTTTACTAAGAAAATAATCATAAGAAAACAAGCCACAGCCGACAGTGACAAGGAAAATCATTGTAAGATGTTTTTTTTAAAGTTTAGGAAGAAATAGAGAGCCGGCTGTCATCTGTGAGAGTCATCCTCCTCTGGCTGGCACATGTTTGAACACATTTCTACAAACATTCACAGATGTTTATATCTTCTTTAAGATCTTAATGAGTTGTTCAGATTAGTTGTTAGCATTTCTTGATGTCACCATCCATCAGTTGTTGTCCTCAGTAGTTGCAAGCTTTTCTTTTTTGTTTTGTCCTTGTACAGTTCTTTAATGAACTTGCTTCCTGTTCATATGAAGTGGGGGCATGTCATTACCGCCTGGTCTCACGAGAATTCATAACCATTTTACGAGGTGGTTAAATGGTATCAGTTCATAAGATACAAAAATGTAGGATTATTAAAAAATGCCATACTGAAGCCCCTTCCCTAACCCCAGCCCTAAAACTAATTTCACTGGGGCGAAGCAAATCATACTAAAATGTATGAATGAGATTGTACGAATTTATATGAGTTAGCCACCTCATAAAATAGTTACGAATTCCTGTGGGAGTGTGTTGGTCAGAGGTTTGTGTGTTTGAATATAATATACAATTTTAGATTTTTTTCAGTTCAGCACAATACTTTGTTATTCACACTGTCTTTCTAATTATTTTATTTATTTGCTAATATAAGGTTTAAAATTGCACATTTACATACCATGTTAAAAAGATTTTAGTTGCTTGAAACAACACTTAAATAAATTGATAAACAATGCTAATGTTTAATCAATAGCATGATGTCATCAGCTAAAAGTCATTGCATAATTTGAGAAATGTGTGATTAAAAAAACAAAATATGATATTATTATGTTGATTTTGAAAAATATCTCTGCAAGGCTAGCATAGCATCTACTGTTCTGTAAGAGTAGCACTGCCAGTGGAAGTAGTATGCGTGTTACTTTACTTGAGAAGAAATTATGTAGCATAATGACTTAAACCCTTTTAAATGAAACACATTACTTTTAAAAGTAACAGTGCCCAAAACTAGTCATTAGCCTTTTATAACTTGTGTTTTGCATTTCCAACTATTGACGTATCAAACCTTTATTTGTTGAGTGGGGTTTTGGAGAACTGCCAATGGTTGGTTTCAATTGTGGTGTTGACATTGTTGAAGCTCCTTCTTCACCTGCTATCTATTAGCTGATAGTAGGGAAAAACCTGTGGAATTTTGTCACATAGTTGTAGCCTTTGCTGTGGCTTGTGTTTTCACTATAGGTGAACTCATTATGCATAGTTTTGCTTTTGATCTTTCGCTCTGATGCTTTTTCGGGAACAACAGACAATAGGGTAAATAATAGTGTCATTCTTGTGTAAAAGTTAGTCAAATCTTTAATATCCTAATGATAAGGTGCAGTAACTTAATTTAAGTGGAACATTTTCTATTTTGCTCAAACATGTTTTTGATTTAGGATTCACAGTGCATCTCTTATCTTTTGTTAATTTCTCCCAAAGACTCTTCCCTGCCTCCTAAACATCCGTATGGTATTTATTTATTTAAACTAAGAGATACTGGAAAAGGTAGGTTGGGTTCTGGGAAGTCTGACATAGGCATGCCTACAGCAAGACTAACAATTTCAAGCATTTTTGTTTGACAATTCAACAGACAATTAGTCTGAATGTCAGACAACACTGTCAGTGTGTGCTGATTCTTGACAAAATCACTTTCGTTTAATCATTGTTCACCTCATTTGACTTAATGCAAGATTGCTTTGCAAAAGTTGTTGTTTGAAATATGTTGCAGTTCCACACTGTTAACTCAAAAAGGTCTGCATCTTTATAGCCTTTAAAGTTTAAGCATTTGTGCGATGAACTAGGACCATACTTCATAAATCATTTTTCTTGAAAACAAATCTACTGGCCTTAAAATAAAATATTTCAAAAGTAATTGTATTTGAAATATAAAGACTTTATTATAAATGTATTCGGGTAAAGCTTGATTTTTTCCACTTTTTACGTGCAGCCAACATGGTCAGGTACAGTATGGAAATTATAGCAGCCAGTCACTTTGAATTCTGATCTTGTTATTCATCTCTAATAGTGAATTCATACCTTTTTCATATACAATGTTCAAGGGACTGTAAGCTTTTTTGCAGCATTAAAATATCCAAAAACCTACAGGGTTATTATTACGGCTGTGCAAAAATATTTATACATGTAACTATCGCAATATTTTTTTTCCGATAGTGATACCGCTACTATCGATAATATTTTTTTTTAAAGCATGTCGTATACATACGGCCAAAAGTAAATGGAAGCGAGCATTGCGAAAAATATAAGAACGCTTTGAGCTCTCAGAGCTGATGTGTGTGTGTGCTTTGGTTTTCAAAATAAGTAATGGAGTAATGAGTTAAAATAATGCCCAAGTTCTTTTATTTTTTTCATGTACACTGTAGTTCTTGAATCTGATTTCAATCTAAATATATTTCAGTGTAAAAACTAGAACCTGAGTTGTAGTTTGTAAGTTCCTCAGGCATGCCCTTATTTACTCTGTGTCTGTCAGCCATAAACGCTCTCCCTTTTGGCAAATAATTAGAGCACTTCTCCTTTAAGAGGAGTCCGTTTGCCTCAGGTCAGCCGAAGCTCAGGCTGCTTTGTTTTGGTTAGACATGTGGGTGACACACTTACATGCGAGTCACACCCAGCTTTAGGCAGTGTAGGTGTTAAGTCGAGAAACGTGATTATGCTGTTATGGAACGGAGGACGTGTAAGCCAACAATACTGTGATGCAAGTTTATTGCAGTCATACACGTTTACCTGTTTAAGTTCGAGTTTTCTGTCAGAAACTGTAACCATGAAATTAATTCTAAATCATAATAAACATATTTGTGACCTTGCTGTAAACAGCACCACATCTGTGATCTGTGCGGTCACCAAAGTTCAGACTGAGGGTTTGACCTGATGAGCAGACCTGGATGACTGCCATTGTATTGTACAAAATGCCGTCTGCCCTATTTGTTCTTGGTCTAGTCAGTTTCCGTTAGTCTTTGGTTATTGGTGTGTTTCCAGAAAGTAAGAAACAAAATGTAAAAGTGTTTGTTACTGTGATTAGCTAATGTTATAAAGTATAACTTGTGATGTGGATTTTACAACTGGGTGAGCACTATGGGTAAGGAGTTTGATTTGATGGTAAATGGAACCTTTTTTATAATTCATCTCGATATAGTACAAACAACTTTTACGACTGCTTTCTTAAAAAAATAGTCCCCCCTCAAAACTTTTATCATAAAGTAAAAGTAAATGAGAACGACTTAAGGCTTAAAAACGGTAAGCTGGACATAAGAACTGGGTCAGTCGATTAATGAACGAATCATTCAGACATGTTTTGTGAACTGAATGAACTGATTCATTGACAAAAGAATGTCTCATTCAAAAATGCGATGTCACAGCTTCTTTTTATAAATGCAGCAAAGAGTATTTCAGACTTCGCTGAATAACGATTTAATTTTCTTTCTTTTATTTTACGACTTCGACACATCATAAAAAAGTAGATATTTTAAGTTTATGAAGTAATTTAGGACCTTGACAGCCCCAGGCCTTATTCACTTTTATTGCAGAACATTTTAATTTTTGTGCGAACTACTGTTCTCTTTTCTATTTCGCCACAGTTTATTAAACACCCGTTGGGACTATCGTATTGTACGTTTGTCGGGCTGTATAGGCTTCTTTTCAAGAGTCCAGCATTGAAAGGGTTGCGTTCAGGCACGAGAACGAAGTAGTCGCCTAACGTTCTAGAATCAGAAAGTCGTGGTGCCGAAACACTGTACAAACACGCTGCTTGTCAAGAGCTCATTAAAGCCAAGAGGCGTTTATAATGCAGGAGAGACATAGTAAATCACTCTATCCCCTGAAGCCCTGTTAGAAACCCAGCCCTTTTTAGCAGTGTTTGCCCTCTTACGAGTTAATGCGCCACACCTCTAACCCACTGCTGTTAGACCTGATGCCACATTACCTCAGAAAGCAGCTATAGGAACAAGGACGTATTGAGCTCCTTTTCTTTCTCTCGCGCAAACACACGCTAGGCAAACACAATAATGAATAGACTGAGACATGTGCATTGATTGTTGGATTGTGGCATGCACGTGGATGTAACACAGACTTTTGATGCCACCCTGGACTTTTTTTTGAGGGGGGCACCTGTGGCACTCATTTGGTGCCCTATAAGCAGGGTTGTACGTTAACTTTTTTTGTAGGTAGTGTAGGCCATCACATAAATAGACAGGTAATTGAAAAAGGACATTCACTTTATGCAAATGGACAAATTCGTTTTTTCCTTTTTAATTTTTCGGTTCTGTATTTTTAATGCTTTACTATACAGTAGTAAATACATTTGTCTATAAAAATATTGTAGTATACTATAGTATTTACTACATTAAACTGCAGTAAAATTGTACTATAGTATACAGGGCTTGACATTAAGAAGTGTCATGTGGTTGTCATTTGGACAAGTACATTTGTTATTCACTTGTCCGAGTACAAATATTGCTTGTCCAAAGATAAAAAATATATATTTAATTTGAAGTGTCAATATAATTGTTTTGGATCCTGATTGGTCAAGTTTGCTTGTAAGCATTTTACCTAGTGTCTGCTGAGGCCTCCTAAATTTGTTAATACTCTCCATGATTGCTATAGAACCTATATAGTTTACCTAAATTTATTTTATTTTTTCTAAGTTCAGTGTATTTCATTTTTTTACTATACAATAGAGGTATATTTATCCACATAAATTACTGTAGTATACTATTGTGTTATTTACTATAATAAACTGCAGTAAAACTCCTAGATACTCTAGTGTTTTTTAACCTTACTATAGTATACAATTTCCTTTGGCAAATACTACTATAGTACACTGCAGTATTTTTTTTTGCAGTATTTTGCAGGACTTTTATTTTGACGGGTCGTCGGGAAGATGCTTGAGTTTTAGTGTGTTTGACTATAGCTTCACTCAAACAGTAAAAAGCTCGTAAAATAAAGTCTCAGAGCAACTCCGGAGATGAAGTTCTTTTGTTTTATATCTTCATGCAGTGCAGACGCACACAAATCCACGACCATCACTCGTGTAGTATGTAAATCTGTGCACCTCATTCACTAAGACACGCAGAACAGCCAGATGACGTATTTAATGTAAATAACAGGATTCCGCGTCCGCATCTAATTATATGCGTTGCACCATTGATTGTTGTCACACACAAACGCAATTCATAAAAACACGCAGCTCTATCTAATGCACCTATTCTTATTATTATTAGCACAGACCGATTTTACTTTTTTTGTCCGGTCGGGCAAGTCAATTTTTTGTAATGGTATATATTGTTATAGTGTTTAGTTACTGCTTTATCTTTTATTTATTTGTTTATATAATGTATTGAATATATTTATTTATTCCTAGTTTTTTGCGATCTAACCTCATTTTTCTTTTGTTTTAAGGCTGTCGGCTTGATTATTCTCACTGATATGTTTTCTTTTAAGTGGTTCAGTTTGCTGTATTTTTATTTATTCGTTTATTTACAATTTATTTTATATTCTACTTTTAAAATATGTCTACAGTATAGTTTTTGAAGAAAATACTTGTTTTTCACATTCAGTTTTTCACAGGCTCGTTTCACTAGTTCACTAGTGAAATATTATATTGAGACATATAATCATAACTTGTGGTGGCAGTGTCACTGTGGATTGCATTATACGTGCGCTTGAGCACTTAATTTATATTTTGAAGGCTCATTATAATGGTTTTGTATACCTCTGTAATGTAGAACAATGTTAGCAATGTTACATAAAACATCTTTTTCTTGAAATATTTAAATTAATATCATAAACGTGTGAATAGTCAACTAATGGCCTAAATTAATGAGTAGTAGTCGACCACAAAAATCTTTAGTCGCGGGCAGCCATACTATAGTGTTTACTACAGTTTGTGAATTTACTACAAGTAAATATTTTTTCTTCTGGTTGAAAATTACCGGACTTTTATTTTGATGGGTTGTCGCGAGGACACTTGAGTATCAGTGTGTGTGTGTTTTTTAAACACTCGTTTAAAAAACTCAGAACAGCTCTGTGGATGAAGTTCACATGTTCATGTTCTTGTATAGTGAGATACAGACAAATCCACGAGTGTCACGCTTGTAAAATGTTAAAGTGTGCAACTCATTCACTCATAGACACGCAGAACAAGCAGAGGACATGTTTAAATTCCACTTTCGTGATTCCTTCCATGTCTTCCCACATCGCTCAGATCATAGGGATCTAGATTAATGAACTCAATGCAGCCGGAAAACAAGTTTTAATTGCAAAAACAAAATAAAAACGAAAATAAATAGTGGTGCGCCACTAGTTAACCTCACACACGAAGTACAACGACAAACGGACTTCACACAAACAAGCAGCTCTGTCTAATGCACCTGCCAAACTGTATCGCACGCATGCTACACTATTAAATGTATTCTTAGCACAGACCGAATTTTGTGCGACATACATGTGGCATGACTTTCGTTAAACAGACATTGGCATGGTGCTGCTGTAAATGCTCTTTCTGCATGTGCTAGGTGAGAGCAACGCGAACATGCTGCTTTCGTATGCGGTGTATAAATACATTCTTGATGTGTCAAATTCGGACATTATTACTTTAGTACAACGGGCATACAATAAAGCCAGTTCATCAGCATTATACTCAACAGCATATTGCTTCTCGTGTTGAAGGCAGTCTCGCTTCACCGCCCGACCAACACTCGCTATTATATTACTCATGGGGATGCGTTTATCTATCTCAGCGCACAGACGAACACGGACAGAGCCAGTTCAGAGTGTAATTAAGCGCACAGAAATAATTTAAACGCAAAACCGGAAAACCACAATTCACTTACATGTATTGAACGTCGTACCGAACGATTCAATATTATATTGAGAATTGTGGCATCACTAGTTACTAGTGTCTTATTTTAAAGTGTATTGAATAGACCGTTATGAAAATGCAGTAACCAGCAATATTAACTTCTCCATTATTGTGTATGATGGTTGGTCAATGTAGTGTTTGTCCCTTCTCTCCTCCACTGTTGTTGGACAGCTGTGCAAAAAAGGACAGTGACGAGCTCTGCATTTTACCCAAAGTTAAAGAGTAAAAAATGAAAAAAGACAGGGCAAAAGAACTCGTTAAATATCATTATGATATTCTGTGCATCAAAATGCAGTGTCATCAGTTTGTCTAAAAGAATACAGAACGTTTTAATATTTTACGCACCATTTACACGTGGTAAGGAGCAGGTGTAAATTTCTTTCGTACCAACTAACATTTTGAAAATACAAACATTTTCATGAACCCGAACATTTACGTCAAAACGAATTTACGAACGATTTACACAAAAAGTCATTCTGCTCGTGTTTCATGAATGAGGCCCAAAGTGTGCATTCAGTACCCATTCAAAAGCTTTTGAACAAAGACTTATAAATAATTGTGTATTGTATCTCTACTAAAGGTTATTTACTAGGGGTGTAACGATACACTCAGCTCACGATTCAGTACATATCTCGATGCTGGGTTCACGATACGATACACATCTCGATATTTTGAAGAAAATTCAAAAATGAAACTGAAATTCAAATAACATTTATTTTCAAAACATTAACAATTTCAGTAACTTATTTTGTTGCACATACAAATTAATAAAGAATTTTCACATTTTAAGGCTTAACTGAAATTAGAATTAAGATCAGTGTCAATTTTGACAGCAAATTTTGATTTAGTTTTAGTCATAGTCTGTTGACTAGAATGCAATTTAGTTTTAGTCATCCCAATTTATCATAGTTTTAGTCTATTTTTAGTCGACGAAATCTACATTATATTAGTCTACTAAAATCTATCTGGATTAACTCATTTAATTGGTGTAATTAAATGTTCCATACAAAGATTTAACTGTTTCGACATAATTTACTTTACCTCGGAATTAAATTAAACCAGGTCATTACCTATATTTTTAAGAAACGTTGAGTAACTACTGGAAATGCAATGTTGTAACACAGAGAATATTAGACCATGAACGACATGTAGCAGTTCATTCAGTCTCATTTTGACTCAATTGACTCGTTCGTTCAGTGAAGGGCGTGTTCATTCAGAACATTCAACCAATGAAACGCTCTGACAGAGCTCACAATCAAGCGCTATTGGCTCATGTCTCTTTGAAGCTGCGCTCTCTTTGCTTGAGACAGTAATGAATGAGAAAAATCTTTCAAAAAGAAATATTACATAAACTGTATTACATTTCTTAAATCATGCAAATCACATACTTGTTTTTTTAGCATGTCGTTCGATCTTTTAATATACGGTACGACTCACTTCATCGCTTCTCTGATCGGAACAGAGCTGGTTTATTTTGGCTTACTTTATGTTGCATATCACGTTATGCAGCAGCTCATGTTAGCGGATAAATTAACATTGGCATTTAAAAACGTTTGTGCTGCCTTTGTAATGAGTTTCGAAGTGACTAGACTGCAGTCACGCTTCAAGTTTGCTGTGTTTTAACAGCGATTGTGAAGGAAAATATGACGCTTTGTAAACCACTTGGAGACACAGATTGTGTCTTGTGCTTCTCTCTCTACCGCATATGTGAGATAAGCACACGTGACGCGCTGGCGCAGAGTAGGTAGAATCTTGACCGCTGAACGAATAGAATTAAACGTATTGTAAAATATCCCCATCTCTCTACGATGCGAATCGTAACATTTTTGCATCGCGAAATATCGTAATACGAAGTATCGTTACACCCCTATTATTTACTATACCTTAATTTGCTCAAAAATGCAATCTGGTCACCTTTGGGATTAGGGTCACAAGATTGGATGCAAATTTCCATTGCGCTTCACTTTTGATCCTGAAAAACAGTTCATGACCTGGTCACCTCACCTCAGCTGATCTGAATCGACTAGCATAACCATAAGAAGAGTTGCTTTCTTGTTCAATGTAATCGTGACCTTGAGGCCACCCTGTCTGTTATTGTATGAGGTATGTGACCCCTATTCAAGCCTTCAGAGGTAGCCCAGTTTATATTAATAGATGTTATTTAAACAACAGATTACGTTGGATTTGGCTCAGGTGGATTTGCGGAGGGAGCTGTGTTTTCCCTCGGTGTTGGCTCACATACAAACACAGAGGATGACACTGTGAAGTTAGACAAGAGCTTAGGGTGTCAAACGTCAGGATGTACCACATTAGGTCACCCAAACAGATAAATAATGCCAGGTTGTTTAGATGCCACGTGGAGAATTGGACCGATGAAAAGGTGCCACACTACGTGCCTAATCAGATTTGAACCTACTTGTCACCTGTTGTATTCCTGTCTCCGGTTTATTACATGGTGTGTAATGAGAGGCAAGATAGGCGATTAATGAGGATATTCATCATTGAACCTAATCTTGTCTTCCTAAAAAAGGATTTGGACATTTAGGCCCAAAAAAATGTAAATTGCATTTGATACACAATTTCAAGACAAGTGACATCTGGCAACAAATAAACTCAGTTGTAGTGGATGTGTGAGCTCAAGTTCACACTGGTGCCAGAGTAACTTCTGGTGGGGTTAATCCCATATATCTGAACATGTCAAAATATAATAACCTCTTTCAAACCTTCAATTATTGTGAAATGATTTTCATAATTTGTCTTTTCATTTCATTATCCACACATTTTATGTAGGCTTCAAGTGAAGCTTTTATAGCTTAAAGTGATAGTTCACCCAAAAAGGAAAATTCTGTCATTATTTACTCACCATCTTGTCATTTTGACTTTGTTTCATCTGCAGAACACACAAGAATTTGAATATTTGGAAAATATCTGAAGAATGTTGGTAAACAAACAATGGCATTACCCATTGACTCGTATTGGTTTTGTGTCCATATAATAGAAGTGAATGGGTACCGCCGTTGTTAGGTTAACTGAATATTCTTCAAAATATCTTCTTTTGTGTTCTGCAGAAGAAAGTCATTCAGTCATTTGAAAGGACAAGTGGGTGAGTAAATGATGACATCGTTTTCAGTTTTGGGTGAACCATCACTTTAAATCTAAACCTATATCTGCTTTTTTTATCATTTTAATACATAAAAACTATTTAAGTGAGCTGCTGAGTGGATGTGTGCTTACATCAAATGTCAAGATACAGTATATGCATCCTTATGTTTTCTAAAACCCATGTATAGTTTATTAAAATGTTATAATGTACCCTTAACTTTCCCTACATTTACATTGCTTTGTCCTAGTTCACATGTGCCATGTTCGACAGAGTTTTAGATAATCTAATTAGCTCACTTCCACTCACAGGTAGACAAATACTCTTGTTCTCAATCGGACTGTTGTGGCTGAGAGTGAGATGTGTAAACTTATCTCTCTAGCCAACTGGAAAGTGATTTAGGTGAGACTTTTTAATGTCTGTCTAGACCTTGTCGCAGAACTTAAAAAAATCAGCCTCTCTTTCTAAGACAAGTATGGCCTCATTCTGAGTTCACCTCCCCCATTCTCCCGTCGCGCTTTCCTTTCCGCTGTGTAATTACAAGACAGACGCCACTCAAGGAAATGCTATGATGTCATCAATCTCGCTGTCGGAAGGCATGAGTCGATGTGTTTTTGGCCTTGAATATGCATTTGTTCTCTTTTTACATACATAGTGTTTGGAGAGCAATTATGGTGCGTTGTACTTGGCAGTTGTGATTCATCATTTAGGCTATTTTTTTTCTTCGCAAAATCACCAGTTGTGTACTGTTTATGTAACAACAATCAGTAGTACAATTTTTATAATAAAATTATTTGAATAATGAAAATATGACTTATTTGGGAAGAATTTACGGCACGTAATTCTTACACAATCATTTGTATATGTTCTGTAAATGGATGCTTATTAATTCAATGATAATGCCTGTTGTTTTTGGTTGTGTTTTGGCCCTCTCCTGCTGAATGAACTCCAACGGAGAAGTGGGTGGGGGTGGTGTAGACAGCTGGCTGTCTGATCCCCAGAGTCTGCTCCTAAATTGGTTTTAGCAGCACTAATAAAGCTGATTATCTCTCTGCCTCCAAGTCCCACTAACCCTGACACCCGTGCAGCTGGGGCCTTCGTACGCTCGCCCGGCCCCTGTCCGCCCGATGCAGTTACCCTCCATCCATGCTTTTCACTCGGCTCTTATCAGTCTGAGCAGATGCCATCAAGTCACAATGGGCCGGTTATAAGAAACTAAGCCATATTAACCAAAAACAGTTTCATGTTTATTTTTTGATAAAGTTTCAGATTTCGAGCTATATCAGTGTTGTGAAATGTATTTTGATGCTGTTTAATGTGCTGTGACAAATCTCGCTGTCTGATTTACTACAAGTTACAACAGGAGCAAAAATGAGCATCCGAGGGTCTGTCGATAGATACAGGACAAGTGGTTGAAATGTATAATTTCTTATGTAAACAGTGTTTCAACTGTAAAAAGACATCAATGATAAACTTTACTTAATGTTACAGTAACATAAGGAATGTTATCCATTGTCCAGCTATTGAATTAGCTACTGTAGAAAATTAACTCTTAAGGAACAGCGTATTGCTAAAATTTTATTCCCACTGCTATAATATATTTATGCATATCAACCTGATCTGATGGGAATTCATAACTATTTAACGAGGGGGCTAATTCGAAAGATTATTCGAAAAAATAAATACTGTAGCCCCTCCCCTAACCTACCCCAATACCTAACTTCTAACTCATACAAATTTGCCCCCTTGTAAAATAGTTACGAATTCCTGATTAGGTTGACAATGCATAAATAAAATACAGTTGTGGAAAGCATAGGCGTAATTTGCGGGTGGGACATGTCCCCACCACTTTTTGGAAGAAATTAAGAAATACTTGCGGAAGGTGTGTATTGTTTAGGGGCGTCATTTGGGTATGGCAGGGGCTGGCGGCTGCCATACCTTGGCTGTCTGGTCAGGTCAATTCAAAGTAATATTTTATAGAAGTATTTATTGCAGGAGCATGGGCAGTGGAAGCACAAAAAAATGTAGGTGGCTTTTCCCCCAGAAAAGTGTGTAAAAACAGCACTGCTTTATCAGCAGCTTCAGTGGCGTAGTGTGAAAGATGCGTGACAAAGGATTTTGACTCTGCTGTGAAGCAGGTTCGAATCCGCCGAACTCACTTCTCTACATTTTCACATCAGATCTGCTTCTTCTTATTTTTAACCTGTATGATGTTTTCATCAATAGATTTTTTAAAGCGTGTCGTGCTTTATTATATGTGAGGATGACTGCTGCAGTAGCAGCATGTATGATACGGTCAGGAATGAATAAATGTATTTGAGACAGTCATGTCGAGGTACAGTAGTAAGATTGGATGACCTCACGAGAGTCTGCAATACCTTGGCTTTAGGTGAATTGACGCCACTGGGGCCATTGACATCTAAAACTCGTGGAAAACGCAGGATCCGGCGCTTTTTCACCATCTCCCGTTGCTCACAGTCGTAAGTTATTTTTGCGGAAGACAGAGAGCCGTGACTTCAGAAACGTGGCCAGTATAAAAATGCGTGCATCATCCGCACTCGCGGCGCTTGCTTGTGCATCCAGTGTCCAAGCACAAAAACGCGTAAACCAATGAACAAATGTCATTTTTAGTCATAGGAATAACTGTAAGTAAGTGTAAGTGTAGTGCAACGCAACAACCAAGTGACCTTCCCCAATGACAGTTTGGGGACCACATACTGTGAGAGCTGGAGCCGAAAAGCAGAGAAGCCAATGGACGGACCGCCCACTATATATGATACATATTCCCAACGAGTTATAATTTATAAAAGTATTGTTTGTCATCTCTGTCCCCACCACTTTTCAAAACAAAGTTATGCCACTGGTGGGAAGGGTTATTGATGTCTTATATGTGTAAGTCCATCTTAGGTTTGCGATCTTTACAATCCATTTTCTTGTGTTAATAATCAGATCTTAGTAATAGTTTGGTGTTCAAACATAAGGAAAATGTGTTTCTGGGTCAAAGTGACTTAAAAAAATGCAGCAGGAGACCCATCTGTGAATGCTTTTGTATTTGGCAACATAAAACATACTTTTTCCTGGTCTGTCTTTGCTGATTCTTCAGCACTACATGAAATTTTATTTTTATCTCAAGTTAGGAGTGTGCAGTCTGAATGTCAGTGCATTAGAAACTCTAGGTCAAACATCCATGCTTCGCAGGGTAGCGCTTTCCACCCACAAATTATTTTTGAGCAACTCTTTAAGGATCAGCTTTTAAGATTCGCTCATTTGAATCAGTCTGATGATTCTTCTATAGTCTGAGTCCATCAGAGTGGAAAGCGAATTCATTTGACTCACCCACAGAACTGATAATCTTTGCTTTTCAGACAAAAAGTGGAGCCGACACTGTTTGTAAAACTTCCACTGGTATCATTAGCGATTATCATCCTGTGTTTAAAGATCCACATTTTCTGTAGGAAACACTGGAACATACTAATTCAGGTTCTTTAACTTCAAAGGTCATTTATCTACTTATCAAATGTACCTTGCAATTTAAATGCGTGGTAAGAATGTAATTTTAATAACGTCTGTAGGAACAGCTTGTGCTGTTCTGTCCTTTCTCTCTGATACACCCTGTGACAATGAACCATACAGTTCATTCTGCTTGTTTTTTTAACTATTAAAGGCAACCACAAAAGGCTTACAGTGTAATCACAGTCCCTGCTACGTAGATTTCATATTAATGCCTTTCATGGACTTTTTATTCGGGCACACATGTCTCCGTATTGCCGAATTTACATTCTTACGTAATACGATTAATAACTGTTTTGATGATCTTTATAACTCTGTTTTATCCTGATCAAAGAAGTCGTAATTT
Organism: Triplophysa rosa; assembly: GCF_024868665.1. Classification (NCBI taxonomy): domain Eukaryota; kingdom Metazoa; phylum Chordata; class Actinopteri; order Cypriniformes; family Nemacheilidae; genus Triplophysa; species Triplophysa rosa. Next base: position 7,219,137 of record NC_079895.1, read on the forward strand.
TCTTTGCAGCTGTACTCTGACGGAAAGCATCCATAAGCTTTTTATTAAGAAACAAAAATTATCTCATAAACATGCCATTTTGCTATGACTTCTTAATGACTACTTTGCTAGACACAAGTTTCGGCTGTTTATACAGTATATTCGAATATACCAGATGGTTTACATGTTGTAATTGGGTCAGACATCCTAAAATGGTTTCAAGTTGTTGTATTTCCAGTAAGCGAGGACTGTGGAAGGTTGCCAGTGGCCTGCAAAGATGCACATTCTTGAAGACCAATATAAATATCTGCAATTATCAAACAATCGGATCAAATTGGCGTTTTTCAATGGATAGTTGTTTTGAGATGTTCTTTTACAGTAAGTTAAAGAGTGGCAGCAAAGAAAGTATGGAAGGGGTAGAAAGAGAGAGACAGGGAGAGAGAGGTTAGAGAGAACTAGGACCTGTTGGCCTGAAACCCAAATTGCCTTTCAGAAGGGGAACTGCCTAAGAGCAGGAAACAACTTCAAAGCCTCAGATACGTCACAACCATTTGTAGACACCACAATTGCGATGTTCCTTTGTCTGCTGCCTGGTTTTTATGTTGGAATGCTGGGAAGTATACTTGCCTGTTTAACTAGCTCAATTGACACCGTAAACGTATTTAGCCCCACCCCCAACCGGAACATAACCAGAACCAGTACACTGCAGATGTTGAGAAAATGGCCGTGAGACTTTTGAATTACACGTGAAATGGGTTGATATGTTGCTTTCGAGAGGGTTCTTCTGCACGTTAATGAGAATTTTGCTGTTGGGTATACATGGTGTGATACTCGTAAATACATTTTAGGATTACATACACAGAAGTTGGTAAAATGGTTAAAGAGCGAGACTGTTAATCTTCTTTGACTTTTAATGGTCATTGTCATCTTATTACCCTCGTAAAATTGGACAGATACCTTACAGCAGTGATTCTGACAGCCAATGTTGTTGTAGATGTGTCTTGATCCTCAAAACATTGTTGACTGTTTTACAGTATTATTGATGTTGGCAAGAAAGGAATTAGTAATTCAAAAAATGAATTTCTGGTAAAACTACATCAAAATCGACATAAATCAAAATCTGATAATCCAACTCCATATGCATTATATTTAGTGTGTGGAATGTGTATGTTTATCAAGGTAAATGGGACGCAAGTTCCAAAGCACATGCAAGAACAAGCACGCTTCAACACATCATGTTGAACCCCTAACAATATGTGGAATTATGATAAGATTAATATGCCATTGACTTGGGGCTTTACCTCTTCAGTTTTCCAGTGGCTCTGGGCCAAACCTCTTACCTTGTTGAAAATTATTTTCTTTTTGTAAAACACTTTTTCCTGTCCAAGTCTATTGTTCACTGACAACTTTAGGTAAGCCTGTTTAAAATGCTTTCAGCATTGCTGTGTTTGTATGAGAGACCTGACATGACGTTGAATTAACCAATTTAAAATGATTAAAAAAAACTACCTTTTTTATCTCGATTGGTGTATCTAGTTCCATTGAAATTTATCACTACGCTAATTGCTTTAGCTCAAACTATTAGAACGATAAGTTGACTATGTGTAACATTATTAGGATTATTGGAAAGCGTTTTGGGATCAGAACACCCTGTATTCATAATTAGTTCTAATAATGTTCAGCTCGGGCCGGGGGCTTGTGTGGTAGCTGAGATTGTGGGCGGAGCCTCGGACTAGCACAGAAAGAGCAGACATCCACAGCGGGACCTACAGCACCGTCAAACGCTGAGCGCAAATGGCCAGGGAGCTGTTAAATATTTAATGTCTGACACCCCTCTCACATGTCCAAAAAAGTCAGTCCCGTTGGGAGCCAAATGCTGCACTGTTAAAACAAACAATTCTGCCTCTCCTTTACCCCCAAGGGGTATACAAAGCCCAATACAACACCAGCAATGTAAAGCTGGATCTGTACAGAAAAGCTGAAAAAGTATTGTATTAAAGGAACCGTTCACACCAAAATTAAAATTCTGTCTTTATTTACTCACCCTTAAGATCTTCAAAATTTTTATACATTTCTTTGTTCTGATGAACACAGAGTAAGATATTTAGAAGAACGTTTGTAACCAAACAGATCTTGGCCACCATTGACTACATTATACATTTAATATAAATTGAACAATTTATTTATTTGGAACAACTTGAGGGTGAGTAAATGAAGACTGAATTTTCATTTTTGTGTGAACTGTCCCTTTAAGTGCTCTGTATTTAACAGTTGTGAAGAAATGTCCTTTTTGTTTGTTTTGTCTTGTTTTAGTAGGAATTTTAAAACTAGGCTATGTAAATGAATTACGATTAGTGTTATTAGTATAAGAGGCTACGTGTTGTAGGGTTTGTGTTTGGTTTCGTTTGGAAATGTGCGGGTTTAGGATTAACTGCCTGAGGTTAAAAAGAATCTAAAGCTGAATTCAGACGTAAGCAATGATGATGAGTTGTTTATACCGAAGCCTTTTATTTCAAGTTACCAATCTAGAGCTGATGACATTATGATTATACCAAACTTGAGCTATTTGCAGTTCAAAGAAGTAAGCTGCTTTGGAAAGTAAGTGCTCAGATATAGTGTATATAAGTGTATACATGTTAACTGTGTAGTGGTATAATGGAATCCAGAGGCCGTCTTAAGGCCTAAAACATACAGCTTCTTAGAGATGAAGTGTGCCATTGTTATGATTTTTAAGTACATTGTATCCCAGTGATGACTATATCCAAACCTAGGTTTTTATGTCCACAAAAAGTTAAAGGCCCACTAAAGTGACGTGGAACGCACATTATTTGATGTGTCTGCATTATTTCAGCTGAACCGAACATATTTTTTAATCTCTTCCCTGTTTTTAAACAACCAATAGCATTTACGTAACAGCCTTGCAAATATGCATTTGACAGCTTGTGACAGCCACAGTATAAAAATAATGTCTGATTGATTCCCGATCTAGATTTAAAGGTCCAATGTAGTGATGCACGGTATTACATTTTTGCCGATATCCGATATGCCAAAATTGACGATTACAATTAATTATCGATTAATTGCACAGCCCTAACAGACACTGAAACGACAAAGAAAACAATACTTTATATGCGGTGGTGATCAGCAGGATTAGTAACTCTTCCTCAGACGACAGTCACGTAATAAACAGGACAACAAGCACTACAATGGCTCCGTCTTTGTTTTTAGGATCAATTAACAGTCGGCATGGAGGTATCAAGCCTGTTTACTGTATTATTATCAACATTATAAACAATAAAGCCAGATATTCTTGTCAGATCTGGGTTTTGTTACCGGGATTTAGAGAAGAACAGTGCATTTTCTCCGCTGTCGGCTTGTTAGTCAGACTTTCACCATAGTAAATTAGACCTATATGCTTGTTTTTCTTCTCAAGAACATGTAAAACAAAATAAACAAGATAACCATATCACAGACTGTAACTAGCAAACTAGCAAAAACACTTGCGCTGCGCCGGGTGTACAATAGGGCCCATAATATTAGTGCGTTATGAATATGTAATGATAATTATAAGCTTGATGTGAAATTGTGACAAAAAACAACAAATTACGTCTTTATTAGCGTAAATAAATGAATATTCGATTATGAAATTATTGAAAAATTCCCATCCCTAATATCGATATACTATAAGTCTATGTCTTTTTTGATGATGATAGAACAAAAGGTGCGTCTCCTTAAAAAAAATTATATCATGGCATCTCCAAAACCACTTATTACCCCAAATTGTTAGTTTGTAATAAAAAAGCAATCATTTATTTATTTACGTGTCTCTGTTATCCACCTTATTTTTGAACGCGGAAGTAAACGACATGACATACTTCTGTTTTGTGTTAAGACTTCCATATTATTAGCCGGCCGGTGGAAAACAATGGAAGTGTGTCGCTGCGGGAGCACGCTCAAAACGCTTTAAAACAGCTATGATAAATATTTTTCACCCCCACGATGTATTACACAGTGGGAGGATGAAGTGGCCTGATATATCTTATGAGAATTTATTCAATTACTTCGTATTTTCTCTTGGAGTTGACGGGTCTTCGATGCTCAAGCATACAAGCACAGACGTACCAGTAACGTTACATGCACAGTGGGAAAGTCCGTCGAAATTTGTACATGACGGACCACGAATTTGTGTTTTTAAAAGCAGATGTGAATACCAGTCAAAGTGGCAGTCAAACTAATAACGTAAGAACGGAGATGGCAGGCACCGAGCTGCAGCATCCATCACAACTTTTTAAAAACAACTCAAAACATACTAACCAATAACTGTCTGTTTTTATGTCTATTAAATAAAGACAATGATTCATGTTATTCATTCTATCTCTTGCTTGCTTCAGCTTTAACCCTCCTAGTAACATGGCCTGGTAAAGGCTAGCAGCAGTAGCCTACTGTATAGCGTGTTGACAAAATGTTAAATGTTCTTTGGATAAAAGCGTCTGCTAAATTAATGAAAATGTAATGTAATGACAGGGCAAGTCCTGTAACTGTTAGTCATGCAGCTGCGATCCTCTGGCAGGTAGGTTTGCTTTAGCCTATTAAGTTTTTAACTGATAAATACATATACATTTTAGCTACTGCTAATATTATTATACCACTATACCAGTGGTTCCCAAACTGGGGTACGCCAGGTGACGGAGGGGGTATGTGAACAAAATCCTGAAATCTACTGTTTACTTAATTATAACGCACCTGACAATCAACCAGTCATGTTTTTCTCACAAGCTAAATATAAAGACGTGCTCCCTCTAGTGTACACACAGCAAAATAGTAGTCACGCAGTGCCATAAAAGGTCAAATTCATGACATCCAATCAAAAAATATGCGTCCACTCATGCGTAAGCGCACGTCTTTACGTACCGCATGTAATTCGACTGCACGCGGCTTGGAACGAAGCAACAACTGCTTGTTAAATTAAAATGGATAAGTGGTTGCAAAGATTTAGGCCCACAGCCACAGAAAGAAAATCGACTCCCAGCAGCTCGGATGATCCACAGTCCTCTGACCACACCCCGGGTCCCTCCAACAGCACTTCGGCTGCAGGTGTAAATCAACCACCCGCTCCGGTTGACGCCGACACAGATAGCGATGCATCAGAGACTACAGCGTCAACTCAGGTTCAGCAGTTCACAGAAAGGCGTAAATATGATGAGAAATACATTTCATATGGATTTACTTACATTGGCAGTGACGAAAATCCCAAACCACAGTGCGTTATATGTGCAAAAGTACTCTCTCATAACTGCATGAAGCCAGCGTTTTTGCGCAGGCATTTAGAAACAAAGCATGAGACTTTGAAAAATAAACCGCAAGAGTTTTTCGAAAGACAGTTAAGACAACTCGGGAGTAGTAAGGCCCTTATAACAGCGTCAGAAAACCTTAATAAGAAAGAACTGGAAGCATCCTACATGGTGAGTTACAGAGTGGCTAAAACGGGCAAATCCCATACTATTGTGGAGAACTTAATTCTTCCTGCTGCAGCTGATATTGCGGGTATTATGCTTGGGGAAAAAGCCAAAAAAACAATACAGAAGATGCCGTCATCAGACAACACAGTTTCACGTCGCATCGCTGATATGGCAGAAGACGTTTTAAAACAGCTATTGCTTCGCATAAAATCCAGCGAATTCTACGCTTTACAAATCGATTAATCAACGGATGTAGCTGGTTTGGCTCAGCTGCTGGCATATGTCTGGTATATTTATGATGGTTCAGTTATGGAAGATATACTTTTTTGCAAACCGTTGAAAGGCAGAGCAACTGGAGAGGAGATTTTCAAAGTTTTAGATGGCTTTGTAACATCACATGGACTTCAGTGGACAAATTGTGTGGGCATTTGTACTGATGGAGCGAAAGCCATGACAGGCAGGCTGAGTGGACTGGTAACACGTGTGCAAGCAGTTGCGCCCTGCGTGGTTTGGGTACATTGCAGCATCCACAGAGAAGCGCTGGCCACCAAAGGAATGCCTGAACGTCTTAACGAAGTTTTGCAAGATGCTGTAAAAATTGTAAACTTTATTAAAGCAAGGCCTTTGAATTCTCGTTTGTTTTCTGCATTGTGCAATGAAATGGGCAGCGACCACGTCACATTGCTACTACATACTGATGTACGATGGCTGTCCAGGGGAAAGGTTCTCACACGATTGTTTGAATTGAGGGATGAACTTAAAGCTTTTTTTATCGACCATCCCTTTGAATTGAGTAACCGCTTACATGACGAAGAGTGGCTTACAATATTGGCCTATCTGGGAGATGTTTTTTCCCGTCTGAATGAGCTGAACATCGGATTGCAGGGAGTTGCCACAACCATATTTAATGTACAGGACAAAACTGAGGCCATGATCAGAAAGTTTGCTCTCGTGCATCCCTTGTCCAGTGTGTAATTTTTGGGAGGATCTATTGACAGAAATGCAATATAATATACATAACTATGTCTTCAGAGGTGTATAATGATCTTAAACCATAAAGCGTTATGTTTTTATTACCTTAGAATGAGCTATTACTATCTACATACATCGCGGGTCACCTTGAATGTTATTCGCCCTGTTGTTTCTACAGTAGCCCTAAACAGACAAACTGCTCTAAAAACCACGTTTCGTAAATACGTAATCTCCTTCGACAAAGAAGCGACAACATCTTAGTTCTGTTTCAGCCACCATAGTGCTTCAAAAGGGGGGAGGGAGTGTGCTGTTGGTTGCAATTCGCAACCTCACCACTAGATGCTGCTTAATTTCATACACTGGACCTTTAATATTAAGATAAAAAAGGCAATGATGACAGTGATGTGTAATTTGGAAAGCTTAATTTATGCATGGCAGTGCATGTGTTTGTGTCCTCACTTTTCATCAGTGCTGTTTATGTTGTGGCTGTCTCACCAATGTTTGATCTCCTTCATAGAGCTTTAAAATACCACATTGTGTGTCTGGGTTGAACTCGCACATATGATCCGCTCTTTGTCGTGTCTCTGGATGGCAGCAGCTCATCCGACACTGATGTGAAATTTTACCATTAAACAAAACTACATTGAAAACTGTGGACAGTATTATCCGTTACATTTTAGAAACTTCTTTATCACACAAAAGTTCTCAGCCAGAGGCATCACAAGACTGCTTCAGTGCAACAAGCTAAAATTCCTTTCTCTCTTTTTGTATCATTTCATGTGTGCTCTCCGCTGTATGTTTATGTGTGTACATACCTGTAGTGTGTTTTCACTATTGCTCCGCTCAGAGCAGATAACCTCAGATAACCGCATTTCTCTTTGATTTGTTTTCTTGTGTTAGGACCCGAGTAGTCATGCTGTCTTTGTGATAGGCAGCGAGTAAAAGCAGTGTAAACAAAAGGCGAGCGGTATTCAGTTGTGCTTTTACACATGAAAAAGCTGAACTCTTCAGATGACAGTCGTCAACATATTCTTGACCTGCGAATGCTGGCCTTTAACAGCCAATGCCTGCTCCGGTGTAACTGCAGGATTAGGGGCGATTCACATTTTGCGTCTAAAACCGTGCATAAAACTCGAGCCGAACCGCTTTCTCTAGTAAAATGACCCATGGTGCGCACCCGGCACTCTGTAAAGTGCGACGCCAACGCAACTAGAAAAATGTGCGCACCGCACCGTATGCGAGCAGTGACCACGTCGCTCCCTATTTGCGTGCGCCTGCCGCGTGTCTACATTTAAAATAACAAACTTACGCGCTCAAATTGCCCCTTAAGAGGCAAATACACTGTATGACGTGCGTGACGTTGATTTCGGCTTTTTATGACTGATGGGTCTTAGATAAACTTATCTCAAATGAAGAGCGAACCCCCTTGGATAGCTTATTGTCTGATAATTGTAAAAAAACAAAAACAATGTGTGTCACCGGGTGAATGAGCCGTTGACAGAAGAGTTCAGAGCCCACATTTTAGTCCATATCCAGTTTCGTGCCTCAGCTCATATAACTTTGATGAAACCAGCGCAGCTAGTGAGAACAGCAAAGTCCCTTGAAAGGTCACCCGCTACATCTCTCTGATGTAATTCAATGCTGACACATCTGGAACATGTCAAAGCGTGTGTGTTTTCGCTCGTGTGTACGTGTGCATGTGTTCATGTCTTGTATACGTGTTTCTGCTTGTCTTGAAACAGAAAGTGTCACTGTTCAGGTAACGTGAGATGCCGTGTCATCAGGTCATGTGTGCTTGGCATCTAGAGGGCACAGGGCCATGGCAACCATTGTAATTCTGATTACGAAATTTCTAAGTTTGTCAGTCCTATGTTTTGAGATGTGACGTAATTATCTTATATTAAGACTTTAGTTTTGCTTGACCGCAGTGGAAAGAAATTATAGCTGTTTTTGTAGAATTATTATTTTAGGACAACACAGAAACTGCTGCCAAGAAGTAGCTTGAAGTGGCCGTGACTGTCAGGTTTTTTCGAGCATCAATTGGGGTTCCTAAGGTGCCATGTAAAAAAACTCTCAGCAAGAGCACGAATGACTGTCAACACTTCCTTAAAGGTGGGGTAACAAGCTGCATTCTGATTTCTTTACACTGTTGAACGTGCTGGCTTCTCATGCTTAACATGGTCAACTTGTCAAAAAATGAGTTGGACGTATGATGTAGTATTTCTGTGCTCGATACACTCCGCCAGGGTTCGTACACATCAAGTTTTTTCGAACATGAATTCCTGTTTAGTAACAAGGGTTCTTAGTCCCTTATTGGACAATTCTCCTAGACAAGCACGGCCACACGTCAACCAGCGAGAGAGAGGGAAAGAGCATGCCCACACGTCAGCCAGCGAGAGAAAGAAAGCACGACCGTTAATGTGCTTCGTTCGCTACGGAAGTTCAGCTGTGTTTGTTTGTTCATGGCATTTTGGTGATGAATGTTGTATAGACGGTGGATATAATGCTGGATTTGCAGATCGTTTGAAACTAATAGATGGAGCAGTCCCAGTGCTAAAAGATTCCGGGCATGCACCGCACGCGGTAGGTGAAACTGGGTCATATGTCTGTTTTCTTGGCGGTCAACAATGCATGTAAAAACACAATCTTATAGTGAATCAACACTTATGCAGGGATAATGCGTTGATATATTCGCGCATGCTCAATCAGGTTCCAAGTTTACTCCCGACGCAGGATGGGCCACATTGAACTATTTTTATTCTCTTTGGGTTAAAAACGTGTGGCTCTTAATCTTTAATCAATGAATAGGTATAGCGCGGCTGATTGCTGCAGAAATTAAACAGATGCAGACATGGATTTCTGCACGCATACGATTGATGTCTGGCCGCGTCACTTTTACAAGCATTAGTAAGTTGCAGATCCGTTTTGTAAATTAATATTAGGACAAAAATGATCAATGTTAAACTTTAACTAGAGATTTATACTGGGGCACGACGGAGTACCACTCCATAACACCAGTAGCTGCTGCCGGGGGGCAGAGCAAGGGCTCAGACCAAGGGATCAGACCCAGACGTGTAATGTATATTGAAATATCGAAAATGTGTATATCATATCACCGCTATCAAAATTAATTCTATCACGATAAATATTGCTATCAAATTATTGTCCAGCCCTAGAAGTACATAAATGTAACCCATGCAAAAGTCATATTTTGTGATCTACTGTTTTCTAGATAAAATTATAATGTAATTTCTACATAATGTAAAGAACATTGTGTGAAACCTTGATATCTTTAATATTGACTGAGTAAAGCCATGTCAAAGATAGAAATAGTGAAATTAAAGGTTGAAATCAAACGTTGATGCTTTATATATCAAAATTAGATTTTGAGACTTTAGCCTGGTTTTCACAGACAAATAGGATATGTTGAAAACATTTTCTTGAGAAAGGTCTGAGCGACAGTTTAGAAAATTCCCCTGAGAACAGTTTGTATGATACTGTGGCATCTTCTGTTACCTCATCACGGAAACAATTCAATCAATTTGTCAAGAATGACTGATGGGTCTTTCCCACACAATGTGAACATTATCTATCTGCCATCCAAAAACAGCTCACACAATCAAAGCCAAGTGTGAGCATGCTTGTGTTTCCTTGCCTTGTCCTTTTTTCTTGCCCATCAAATAACTTCTTGATTATGAAGATCTTTTTCAGCTTGAGGTTAGAACGAACATCTCAAAAGGAAATATCAGGTACATGCAACTTGGGAGTAAAAAGTACCTGCATTGCAGTGGCTGGCAGCCTGTTTTTGGTCCAAACACTAGGGAGAAGATTTTAAATGGGACATAGTTAAATATTTTCAGGGTGTGTTCTGCAAAGATTTCTACCTGATTTGGACCAAATCGAAGTCTTTTACATTTTCTTTGTATATGAATGTCTATAAAGTTTATATATAAAGTAACAATGTTCAAGACAACATATTACAGACTTAAAGGGCGCGAACACGTGTTTTTCTGTGTCTTTGGTGTGTTATAAATTGCCCATGCATGTATTAGAGAAGTGTCGGAACAAAAGATGCATTCTATCTAAAAGCGAATGCTCACCCAGACTTGCCTGAAACGCCTCGTGTAACCACACCCCCACAAATCTACTTCAGTTCGTGGTATGAGTTAAGACCGCCCAAATGTATACGCAAGTCATACTGTCAGTACAATTTCTTTGGAACCTGAGGTTCCAAATACGGATTAAAGGCGTTACATTTCCGTCACACGCTTGCAGTATTCGACCAATCACTACACACTGATTAACTGGCCAATCATAGCACACCTCACTTTTCAGAGCGATGAGCTTTGTTAAAAATCTGTGAGTTTCAGAGCGGCGGGGCAAAGAGGAGATACAAACATGCACAGTATGTGGAAAATTACGCATTTTTGAACCTTAAATCGTGTATACACATTGCATTACATCTAATACAAACGATAATATTCGTTTTAGCTGTGTCATATGACTCCTTTAAAATGATCTAACCATTCTAGAAATATTATTTTTATGGTAATAGCAAAAAATGGATTCCTGTGCATTATTGCACATAAAGGGTGCATATTAGTACCATAAAGGGTACGTATTGGTACCAAATGCTTTTGTACCTTTTCTTTGATAGTGTGGATGATGTAGGGTACTTTAGTGTAATGTGTCCTTACAGGGATAGTTCACCCAAAAATGAAAATTCTGTCATGAATTACTTTGCCTCAAGTTGTTACAAACCTGTATACATTTCTTTGTTCTGTTGAACACAAAGAAAGATATTTGGAAGAATGTTAGCAACTGACAGTTCTTGGACATGATTTTCATTTTTGGGTGAACTATCCCTTTTATAGGGTTTAAGTAATTAAGGTCTTCAGCCAGCTGCAAAATCCCTTCAGTTTTTCATAAGTTCCTGTGTGCCTTTACGTATAACTTGAGTGTCTTTATTTTCATTATTCATTATCAGGTTGGTGAAATGTATGAATTGCACTGAATGTTGATTAGCTACTGTATGTCACTATTAATGGACTTTAGCAAGGCAACACCTTTTGGCGCTTTTGATTTTGACGCCGTGTGTTCTTTTCAGTATGAGAAACAACTGCAGAACACATTTGCTTACATCTGCTTCAAATACTTGGTAGCATCTCAAATTTGTACTCATGTTTTCACATGATCTGCCATGCCTCCGACTTCTAGCTTTGTATACATCTCTATGTTCATGTTCCATTATATTTTACATAGCCGTAACAATATATGTTCAGGGGATCATTTTGTAATTCTTGAGTCATAAAGACTTAAATCAGTATAAAGAAACATTAAATAGATAAATTCTGATTAAATGAGACACAGTGTAAAATATTTTACTGTAATCTCATCAAGAATTTAATTGAGTTCACGTTTTGGTCTGATCCTTTTATGAATGAGGCATTTATATAGCTTTTATAAACTCAGTAAGTTCCCCAAGTTCAAGCTGAGTAGAGAAGCTTGTGAAATTTGTGTCTGTCAATAATTAACTAATCAAAGATCTTCTGAAAGAGGAAACAAAGTCACATTTTAGAGATAAAAAGCCAAAGTGAGCAGATCGTCATTGGTAGTAACACATGTGGTTCTGCTGAACATATGCATTCATTTCCTGGAGTTATACATTTCAGATTGGACTTTGATGTTTTTAATTGAGACAACGTATTCTAAATAGCCAACCTAGTGTATTGAAAGTAAACCGTTGACTGTGTTTATGAAAACGTGGTTTAGAAAATATAGGGTCTAAAAAGAAAAATGGTATCTGTCAAGTTTGGTTATGGAGAGAACTGTGGTTTGCTGAAAGGCAGCAGGATATCTGTCAATTTAGGAGAGGACACGAGCTAATCAAGAAAACCACAGGAGGTTTAAGTTCTGCATGCACTCCCTTCATGGCAGATTGATTCCTATCTGATGGAGGCTAATTGGGATTTAACCCCCCACCCCTTATTGAGCATGAATAAATTCCAGGACTTCTCTAAATGATTTATCGAAGATAAGAATGTAATAGCTTAATGTTGCGGCTATTAATCTCATAAGAGTCTTTTTTCCCTCCCCTCCTGTTAAGCATCGAGAGCCGTACCATCAGATACACCAAGCTGAATTAATCCACTAATACATTTGTATGCTGCTTTTTTGGGCGAGATTTACCGTCTAGACTTTTTTGTGCATTTATCTGGGTTATTTCGGGATTATAGGTGGGATTTAATTATATTTTTGACCACTCAACAGGAAAGTGAACAGCAAGTGCCGCTATGATACAATTGTGACTCACATAATGGTTTCATTTAAGTATTGAATTGGTCAAGTATTGCAGAGTTGAGGAGTCACCGACAGGGCGTAGTGTGCAGTAATAAAAATATTTGGTTGGAAGGATATTTGTGGAACCACTTTTGTGTTGGGGACATGCCAGGTTATTTGATTTGTGCTTCTTGTAACTGTACCCACTGACAGTTTCAGGTTGAATGTTTACATTTAATGGCCCACCGCAGCCCCTTCATCTTTTACAACAAACCCTTTGGCAGTATGTGTCATTTATAGAATCGTGTTCCATTTTTGCTCCACGTTTCAATGTGGTAGACAGAGTATACAACAGGTTGGGCGGTGTGACCGCATGTCTTGCGATGGTAGAAGTCAGTAAAGCAGTGGAGCTTTTGCTAAGTGTGTCAGGACAAATACAGTATTACCATGATACATTTTTTATATCATTAATTGGGGTCATTTTAGTCATTCTACCACCCTTAGTATACTGTCTCTTGCAATGCTGTAGAGTTTCTATTCACTTGTTTTGTCTTTATTTTCATCATTTTAATTTACAAACCATGCTTTATTTCCTCTTACATTCCCACCTGGGGATAAAATATCTTAAATCCATATTAGTGTACTATCCAAGGGCTTTTGTCCAACAGATGGTTTTGTAAATCCCCCATCTTTTTCTTCAGAGCATGGACAATTGTTTGTTTGCAACATTCTGCATAAAAGGATGAATCCTGACATTACACATACAAAAGATGCAGTTTAAATCCATCAGTCTGTTTTACTTTTTCCATCCGTAGTGGACATAAACCAATTACCAGGAATTGAATGTTTAAAAAAAAGAATAAGATGGTGGACAAATATTTGTGGGATGCAAGGAAAAATGGTAATCACCAAATTATATGATGTTCGTAGTGCTAATCTTTTACATCCATAAATGGGTCAGAAAGGGTTATGTAAAAAGTTCAGTGCAATGCTATAAATGCAGCAAATCTACATGCTTTGAACGGAAGTTTCTGGAAAAAGCACTTAGTCATGGTAATGACATACTTACTTTCCTTAATCCGCTGTGCCTACAAGTCCACGTTGCTGTGCTTGATACAATACAGCATCCCACTATATCTAACATGATTCATCTGTCTTCAAAGAGGTAGTTAAAAAAATAAAAAAGAATATGAATTTACTCATCGTCATGTTTAAGTAAACCTGTACGATTTTGTTGTGGAGCACAAAATGTTAGGCAAAATGTAACCAACATTAATATCCTTTTTTTATCCAAATTCCCATGTTTAGATTCCTATATTTAGATTTTGTGCGATTAAATTAAATACAAAGTCAATGCAAAGATGCGAATAGATGTGAACTAGCAACTCCAGAACTAGCAGAAATTCTGACTGACACCTATTGTTTGGCACGTCCAGAGGTGTGAAGACACTCCCCGTCACGCGATGTCACTCGCACAAAAATAACTAACTATTCCAGCGAGTAATAAATTCAATTTTAATTCAATTTTATTTATATAGCTCTTTTCACAATGTGCATTGTTCCATAGCAGCTTTACAGGAGAAAGATAAGATAACAAGATAAGATAAACACAGAAAGGGTATAAACGCAGCGCATGTGGTTTATAGAACAAGCAAGTAGGGCTGTGCAATTAATCGAAAATTAATCGTAATCGTCAATTTTGGCCTTCATCAATTACAATAACAAAATAATCGAGGTAAACAATTATTGTGCCGCATTCCATTTTGCAAGGATCCTCTCTTTTCTTGTAGTATAAATCCACAGCGCACCCTTTCCTTTGCAGTGGTTCAGCAGTGCTATTTCTTTACATTTATTTGTCAGTTAAATTCAGAGTTTAAAAGCAATGTTCTATGTTGTTTTAAAGGTTAAAGAGTAATCGTGTTAAATAATCGGGATCTCAATATTGGCCAAAATAATTGTGATTATGATTTTTGTCATAATCTAGCAGCCCTACAAGCAAGATCATTCTAATAAATAATATCTAATAAAAGCAGTCTCCCGGTGAGCAAGCCAACACGGCCCTGTGGCGACAAACCCAAACTCCAATAATAAATAAATGGAGAAAAAACCTTGGGAGAAACCGGTCTCAGTCGGGAGGGCCAGATCTCCTCTGACGTGTCACAGCTGCACTCAGTGACTTTGATTAAAAGTTACTGAGTTAATGTTTATGAAAAATAGGGAGAGCTTATTAGTTGTGATTTAGGAAATTTCATTTGTTGAAACTGTTTAGGTCTAATTTTGTCTTATTTTGTGATCGATATCAGACAACAGAGGAATATTATAAGCAGGGAAAATAGTACTGGCATAATGTAACTGAGTGCAGCTATAACTTCAAACTGCTGTCATATCATGTGACGTAAGTTTAGCATTAAACACTAAGTATTGTAAATTTAGCGTTAATGTGACAAGTAGTCCGTCATTTATACAGAATAAAGATCAAGGATCTTCATTGCCATCAATCAGACAGCAACGAGAAATCATGTTAGCGGATGAGGTAAAGTAATAAAGTTTTATAAATGTTGCGTATAATTGTGGTCCATAAATAAGTGACCGCTCAAAACAAGCTAGTGGCTTGCTAGACGCTAGACACTACTTCCGCATTGGTCCACGACACTGTTGTCATGCGGTTTCTACGTGAGTAATGGCGGTAACAAAGGGTAACGCGGAAATGATGCCATTGACAGGCTACTGCACAGCCCCGTGTCACTGTTTAGAATGGCGATTTTCTCACGATTTACAAGTAGTTGGAAACATTTGAGATATTGTAAGTACTCAGCTAAACAAAATATATAAAACTGGCCTAGTGGTTTTTGGATATTTTATAGCAAAATTGTTACAAACTGCACCTTTAAGTTATATAAAACATTACTTTTATACAGAAATGTTTTTAAATCAAATAAAGCTTTTTATCCTTTTCAACTAACTTTTCAGCCCACTAAATTAACAAGTCTTACTAAATTTGCAAAGCTCATTCACATCCTGTGTTCTTTTGTGGTTTTCTGAGCTTCAAATGATTCACAGATTTTTTATATTTGCTAGTGACTGAAAAGTTTAAACAGTTTAAACGAATCTGTTCAAAGGAGTCATTAGTTTACGAGTCGTTCTGATCGCAATATGCGTTCATACTGGCGAACTTGCTGTGTACAGGATAACGCTGCAACAAGCCAACTGCACAGCTTAAAACATTATACAATGATGTACGCCATGTTAATTTAAGAAACCTTTTAAGAAATTGAATGTACTTGGATGCAAAACAAACAATATTCACATGAACAGCCGTGAAACACAGCTCCTATTAGCTCTTGTACTGCAACCCTTCAACGCCTTACTGCATAATGCCGCAACTGTATTTTTTGTGAAGACACCCGACATCATTTTGGTGAGAGACTAAGGCGGCACAAAATTTGACGGAGGCGGCCGCCTCCAGTTTTTCTATGTAGGAAAATCCCTGCACACAGTAAAGCCGCGGTCACACTTGACTTTTCCCTCCATTGACTTCCATTCATACGCATACGAATGCGACAGACCAGAAACGTAAGCCCGTCCAACGGTATTTTGCATTTCGCTGCGTAGCAAAGTTCAAGTTTGGTGAACTCTGACATGCGAATTCATGTCACGTGAGTACGTGAGACCAATAGAAGATCAAAACATCACAGCATGACCTCTAGTTACAGAAATGTAAAAAAAGGAGGAATCGCGCCCGACAATTTTCGTACCACTGTCCGAAAGATCTTCGCATGCTCAAAGTCAAGTTTTTTTTACTATAAAAAAAGAAAAGAGAAAAAAGTATATGTTTTTGTAACGAAACAATGGTGAGTAAATGACAGAAATTTCAAATATATTGCATTAGAAACAAATATTAATTTGCATTTATCTCCTTAAGTTACTGGCACAGAGAAGCACAAAGTTTTGTCACATGGCTTTAATCTTTTATAAAGACTTGTGAACATTTTCTTTAACAATGCCTAAAACCTTTCTATTCTAAAGGAAGGGTTTTGCGTGACTAAAACTCAGTACATGTAGGTTTTTTTGCTCTTCCGTAGTCAATTATTGCCTCTGCCCTGTTCAGGAAAATCCCCCCACAGGACACTTTTCTATTGGTTTAAGGTTAAATTCGGGCAGAGGTGGCAGGGAGAAAGGGTATATCATAGAGTATGAACTAGAACAATAAATGCATTGTGGTTAGCTCATGCTTAGATTGGCAGGCTTTATCCTTTCTCCAGTGTGATACAGATCAGTTTTCCTTATCCCCTTTTGCCAAATGCCACTACAACATATCACAACTGTAATGTTTTTCTGTTTCACCACTGGATACAAATTGTGATTCGGATTCAGAGAGCCGTGTCTGCACAGTGCTTATTAGAGAATGTCTAAAGATGCTTATGTAACCTTTAGCAGTTTTATTTGTTAAAACTCGTCTTCAGGAATGCTGCCGTTTACTGTTGATACCATTTCAAATAGTCCTGTTTGGAGTTCCTTGTCGTGGAATGTAAGGAATGGCAAAGCATAACACACACATCATAGGTGACGCTGAGCCATAAAACAACATAATGATTGATGTACTAGTTTAATGTGTTGGACATGTGGCAGAGATTAATTCTCATTTGACTTTTTGTTTAAATGCCTTGCTGATGCCTTTATGGCAGTATCTCATGCATCTAAGAAGCCTGCTCTTTGTCTCGCTGTATACAGGCAGGTTTTGAATGATGTGCGCTTGTATGTACGTCTTTGTAAGTGTATTAGGTGGAATCTCTTGTGATGAATGAAACAAGACTCTCTCAGGCTCAGAATCTCACACGATGGCTGCAAAACTGTCCAACATATTGGCACGCGATACAATGAGATTTAACGCGAAGGCCCTGCAGGTGCTTTGTGCCCCCTGTTTCCCACACCTGGAAGGGCACCAAAGGGCACACGTCTATTCAGCACCGCGTCTTCCAGGCTCCGCCCACTCTATAGGATACAGTACTCCACCAACGTGCTAACAATGAGCATAGCTATCACTGTCCATCTATTCAACATTGGGCGGGACGCACGTATCATAAAGGCTCCTGTCACTTTGATGGCACTTATCATTGAATACGCCTTCGTGAAACCAAACAGAAGAAAGGCTTTGCAAACCCTCACCACCTTGGGAAGCCCTGTTCCGACCCATCTCTGAGGAAACGGAGAGTCGGGGTCAGAACCTCAACTTTTGAGCTGTCATTTATCAAGTCAATAGAGACTGCACATTATATAGACACGTTAATCGGGTTGAATTGAAGCGCCTTGTGGAAAAGGATATATGGGAAAGATAAACAGATGAAAGAAAGGGGGAAATAAAGGAGTATGGGATTATGAAGGCACCTGAGACGTCTGAGGGTTGGCCGATTTGGTGGTGTCAGATGGTGCCCGCGATATGTGTTTTATTGTATTATGACTGTGTACTGGAAAGGTCTACGAATGTAAATTTGTAATTGGACTGGCGAGTGCCCTCGGCTTTTTGGTCAGAGTTTATAGAACCTAAGCATGATTTGTGTCCTTGTGTGGCCCGTGTATAAATGACAAAGCTGATGGCATACAGTCATTATTTGCTTACCACATGCTT
The DNA here is from genome assembly GCF_024868665.1 of Triplophysa rosa. Classification (NCBI taxonomy): domain Eukaryota; kingdom Metazoa; phylum Chordata; class Actinopteri; order Cypriniformes; family Nemacheilidae; genus Triplophysa; species Triplophysa rosa. The sequence goes on from NC_079895.1 coordinate 7,237,452, forward strand.
GCCAGATTAATTTTGTGACTGCAGCAGGACAGACAGGCCCCACTGCAGCAGGACAGACAGGCCCCACTGCGTCCACTGTCCTCTCTGTTCGTGTGCAGTGGCTTGAACGCGTCCTGAAAAGGTCACAAGGCAGTTCATTTACTGCCATTTATTACGTCATTGCTTTGGTACTTGAATTGGTGTTAGAAGAGATCTTTGGGTTACAACAGGAAGAAATAAAAGGAACTCCTGACGCGCGGTACCGGTTGAGCTCTGTGACTTAAAAAAAAAACATTAAACTAAAAAAAAAGAAATGGTACACATTAACTTCATTATACTAAATTGATTTATGCAATATAATGGATTATTAAGGTTAATTTAATTTGACTTGGTTTAGAAAATATTGATGTTTGTGCAGTTGTTTTTCCACCAGGAAGATGTCACTTCCTGGACGAGGTCATTCAGGAACTGGCTTTTGTTCTTTTTAAAAGACAAACAGGCAAGTCAAATTTAGGGCTTTTTAAAAAACGTTTATGATTAGAGCACTATCTTCTGATTAGAGAAAGAAAAACATGGAGACATCTGGAATATTTTGTGCTAGCGTTTTATGTTATTGTATAGGACCAGGGGACATTGCAAAAACAGATCTGCTCAATAGACATTAGGAAAATTATTTAAAATAAACAGCATGTTACTGTAGTTAAGATAGCGTGATAAGAAAACTGACTAATAAAGTGTAATTTTCATCTTTAATATTTAATACAATCAAAGACGGGGACATATGAATTACTCAGTTTAGTCATTTTCCTTTAAAAAAAAAGCTTTTAATGAAAGAATACCTTTAGACTTGCACATCAAATGTGCTGAAAGTCAAACAGGAAAGAAGAAAGTAATGTTTGCTAATGATGTTCTTGTTAATAGTCGTGTCCGTGCCTGTGTCTGCTGTGTTGAAGAATTAATTTAATCTAATTACAGGATAAAATGTAATTTTGCATAAGCAGTAAATATTCATTTGAACAGGCTTTTTGCAGTATAATAGCTCAGGCTTTCATTCAGTGATTGTTCAGAGGAACAGGAGAACAAAGTCGTTGGCACTGGCATTAAATACTGTAGGAAATTTCTTAATAACGGGATTACTGTTGTCTCAGGTTTATTTTGCTTTAAACACCACAAAGAATTCAGAGCAGGAGCAATTGACAACATTTTTAGGCATTTCCATCATTGCAAAAATATTTATAGTAACACTGCCCTGTCAGAAAACCATTTATGTGTTTGCTTTGTAAAAAAAGGGGAAAACCACTGGGAAATTCTTTTCTATTTTTAGAAACTGTATATGGGCACACGTTGATAGATATTTCAAGGTGACTCAAGCTTCCCTATTTTTGGGAGCTGGGGGATTTTTTTGTGTCCCTCCTTTCAGCCATCAAAATACAATTCTTATGACAGTTTCGTTCAGTCTAATATACATTGTTTAAAGTTGACTAACAACTAGTTGGCTTTTTCATACTTTGTAATTGAAGTTTTGAATATTAACAGTTATAAAAAGTAGTTCTCCTTCAGACTTGAATGGCTCAGTTGTTGCGCTGTGTATGTGTATATATAAAGCTCTTCTTTGTTGACCTTTCAGAGTTTATAGTTTCCTTGTGCAATCTTTGAATTAGTCATCCCCTTCTACTGCTTCACACAATGCAAGCTGTGTATTCTCAACCAGATGAGAGGGGTTAAGACAGTTTCAAACACACATGCGACCCTGAAAATTGAAAACAGTGTCAAGCAAAAAACTGATTAATGTACACTTGAAGTTCTTGTTCTTTTGTTCCTGGCGTGAGTAAGACATTGCTTTTCATGTGTAATTTTTAGTTTAATCTTTATGGTTATGATGGATGGATTTGGAAATAATGTCTATTGATTCAAAGGTCTCCATTTAGCATAGTTTTAATAGTTAAGTATTTAATGTTTTGTGGTGATGTAACTCAGTCCGGGACAGCAATTCAGTGAAATTCTTAATCTGTTGATTACGCTGAAATTAAATTAGACTTGCATAAAAGGTTAATTTAGACAGTAATTGTTCAGAAAGGATTGCTAGTGGTTGAGCTCTTATGAAGCAGTAGCAGAAGATAAAAAGCATTTTTGAAGCAACTTGCAATTCACCTACTTACGATATCCCACAATCCTGTACATTGTTTGGTTGAAATAAACAAAATGGTGTATTTAAAAGAATTCCACATAACACAGTGTAACAAATTTTTGTTTTACCCGACCTTTTTATAGTTCTTGGTGCTAATTATTGTGTAATATTTATTTTCATGTAATGTTTTAGTGTATATTTAGCTCAAGTAAATTTTGAGCTTATATCATTAATTACGATATATCAGTATATTGCAAATAAACAAAAACTGTAAAACGTTTCCACATGTTATTAAAATTATTTTCCAATTGTCACTGTTAGAAAATTCTTGAAATTTCTGTAGCACAGGGAAGGTGGGATGAAGCGATGATGGGTGACCGTATCTGGAACTTGGTTTGTGAAGACAGTATTAGTAATAAAAGACAAAAACAATCAAATGGACACTGAAGATTTGGAACACAATTTTTTAGTAACTGTCATGTAAAACTGTTGTTTTGAGCTCATTGTTATACCAGTACCTTGTCATTTCTGCATACGAGTAATAATACCGAAATGTATAAATGGTGAGTACCGTCGATGATGGTAAAATAAAAATGTTATTTTAGTATTCAGCATGTTAAACTTCATAAAGAAACTGTAAAAATTAAAGAGAAACAACTTTTAAAAATGGTTTCAAGACAGATTGTATTTCTACTGAGACATTATAGTCATTACATAATGCTAAGGCTCACTCGAATTTGTTCTAGATTGCTAGACGTTATGGTGCCTTGAAAGCCTGTCTAAACCAGTTTCCTTAGGAGGTACCATAAAAATGCTGTCTGTTAAGTCAATGACTGAGTAGGACAGTAAGGCAGCTCCTTTTAGTTTCAGACAAATCCTCCGTGTTATAGTAACCGATCATACAATCTTCACAAAGGTCAATTTTGGTTGGGCACAAAAGTGTTTAATCGGCTGTTTTAAGTAAACAATCAAAATAAATCTTATTTCTGAATCTATCGCTTTAAGGCACAGTAAAATGTGATTTTTAAATAGAAGAAAGTCACATGCCTATACTTTGTACTTTTTAATGTCTTAATAAAAAATGCAATTGTAAAACTGTTAATGGGAGTAATTGCATAACCGTACAAGCATCCGGTTTTTCCATACTCTAGTAAAGTACACGTTCCCTGAAATAATGCTTAGGTATAGTAATGAAGTACAATTATTCAAGGCAAGTACACCCCTGTCCATATAAAAATAGAAATGTAGCTGACAGAAGAGAAGGCCTGGCTCTGATAATTGTTAGGGATTGTCTTAGAAACTTAACTGCACTTGTAGTTGTGTATGGTTGCTTTTAACTGGGCTATGCTGTTCGTTGAGTTTGTTACTCTGGGTTCTTCTTCACACATTAAAGATAATTCAATTAAAATGTGCCTCACCATTTAAAAGTTATTTATGTCGTTGTACGCCCATGGCTGGCACCTCCAGCAATGACTCACTGACTTTTGATGAGAAGAAACATTATGCTAATTGGATGAAAGATCCCATGTCTTGACATGACCTTGAGCAGCATTTATCTCTATTTTCAGAACTAATATATACGGCAGGCTTCTGTCTTAAGGTTTTAAAGTTCAGTAAAAACATATGGAATCAATGTTTTGTTTGTGCTGGTATAGCTTTTTTAATCATACAAACTGAAAGATCATCCCTCAAGAACAATCCGAAGCGGCGTATCTTGTTTGAAGATACAATGTACAAGGCGGTTGATGGGATTACACAGTTTTGGCTTTACTCCCAGGGTCCCGTGCGTCATATTCAATGTTTAGATAACGCATGTGGTGCCAGGTGCTCTGAAAAAATGAGTTTTGATGTCCTTATGCAATGGTTTTAAGAATGCCTGGTGTCAGTCCCAGTCCCAGGTCTTTAATTGTTTACAGAATTTTGCCGCATGCAACAGGGCATGGTGTGAGTGTGTGTCATGTTTTGTGTGCGACACCTGTAGCATTGGTTTAGGTTTAAGCCTTCATAAAAGTCCACCTGGTCCAGCTGGTTAAGTGATGTCAAGGTCCTCACAATCAGAGTAGACGATGTTTACTTTTTGGAGCCTCTCACTGCACTTCTAAAGCCTTCTCTTGAATTACCGTCTGCATTATCTAACAAATCAGACACTTGGGTTTAAATGCCTTGTCTGTCATCCGCCTTATTTTTTCTCATTTTTACGGTACTACTATAGTGTATTGGACATGTGCCTTGGTTGGCCGATAGTTTAAAAACAGCTTATGATCGGTATATCCTGTCAATCAAAAGAGGACAGGAAAACGCAATAGATTTGTGCTCTGTATATAGAAAATGTTAGGAAACCAGTTTGATGTTCAATATTAATATAGTCGTCATATGAATTAATAACATTCAGAAAGTTAAGAAATATTCATTTAATTCTCAGAATCGCCATTGCTATTGGCAAACATCACTCGGAATAATCTGTATCGGTAGAGAAATTGAGTATCTGTGCATCTCTACTTTTTTCTTAAAAATCGTATGTTTTATCTCTACTTTTTTCATAATAATCGTATGTTTTAGTTCAGTCGTCATATGAATTAATAACATTCAGAGGGTTAAGAAATATTCATTTAATTCTCAGAATCGCTATTGCTATTGGCAAACATCACTCGGAATAATCTGTAGCGGTAGAGAAATTGAGTATCTGTGCATCTATACTTTTTTTCCTAATAATCGTATGTTTTTGTAAGATTTGCATCGTATGAATTTAAACTAACTAACCACTTCGTAAAATAGTTACAAATTTCATGTTTATCACTTTTAGAAGTGATAAAGAGACCATGATACGTTATTTCCATTAACCTGGTATATGTTAAATTACAGTAGTTTTACCATTTTATACATTACTGTTGCATAGTACAGTAGATTTTCGTAAGTGCATTTACAAAAATCTGAATAATCACTAAGATTTCATTTTAAAGGTTAATTTGCACCAGTCATGATGTTGATAACTAACACTGTATTCACAAAATGAAGCCACAGGCTGAAGTATCAGCCCAACACTCATTGGCCAAAGGATTGTTTGCTTGCAATGTTTAGGGGGGTCCTGGCCTTGATGACCTCCTTTTTTCTTGCCTCTTAATAAGTCTTGCTTCTGAAGCAGTAACAGAATGGTCAAACATATGTCAAGGGTAATCAAGGTCCAAATGCACCTGACCTGATATAATCCCCTTTGAAAGGGGCTTCCAACTGTTTACTATTGTTAACAAGGACTGCACCGCAAAGGGAGCTTCACATTGTGAAAATAGTTTATTGGAGCACTTTACCACCACATAAATCATCTCAGAAGATGAAACATAGAAGTTTCAGGAGATCAAACCAAAACGGGCCTAGAGATTGTTGTCGAACATTTTGTAAACGACAATAAACAGTAAATGTGTCCTATGGTGTGACAGTAAAATCTTTGAAAAAAATTAACAATGAAGATAAATCTTATGCCATTTTATGTTATAAATAAAATATTAATAATATAAAAAATATATATAATTAAATATATTATTAATATATAATATAATATAATTAATAATATAAAAAACTTAGCTCTGTACACTGTGATAGGCTATGTGAGACCAATTTTCTTTTGTTGCACTTATGCTTTTTGTTGTCCTTATGTTGTTCAAATTGCTCCCATTGTTTCCCTCATCTGTAAGTCGCTTTGGATAAAAGCGTCTGCTAAATGTAAATGTAAATGTAAAATAACATATTATCAACAGTTTTTCTAATTTTTTGCCATGTCAAGCCATAGAACAGATGTATTGTATATTTGTCATACAAATAACAAAACGGATATTTTTTATTTTATTTTATTTTACTAAAAAAACTCTCTCTCTCTCGCTCTATTTTGATATAAGCACTTATTGTATTATTGCCACGTATTGACAAATTGCTTTATTGTTTCCTTTATCTTCTCTGTAAGTCGCTTTGGATAAAAGCGTTTGCTAAATGCCTAAATGTAAAATGTAAATGTACTATACTCCAATTTACATTCAAATTAGGGTTGGGGAAATTTTCCAAACTTTGGGCCCAGCCATAGGGTCTTGGGATCTTTTTTCTGCCTTTTTTACAGATTCAAGGAGTGAAAAGCATTCAAATGGAACTTGTGATTTAAATTGTTTTATGTTTGATTCACCTCTAAAGTTTCCTTTCTTTAAAGCTCATAAAAACAAAGCGTAATTGCAGTGAATTAACAAGAAGCTTCCTTGTTTTCACACGGGGGTCAGCGAGTGTTCCGGAGCCACAAGTTACTCGAAGCATGCTCCTCCTAAAACCAGCATTATTGCAGACTCCCACGTTGGTCATCAACTATGCTATGCCCCATGTCAGCCTCCATTAACCCTCCATGCAAATTTACACAGTCCCACCCCCACCAACTCCCCTTGTCAGGTTTTTTCAGGGGTGGGGTAACAGACCGACCTTGCATGTCCACTAACGGTCACATTAATGCACTGGGGGTCAAGGGATTAGTCCAGCAGGGCTCAACTCTCTCACACCACACCGATAATACGAATCGTACAATGAGGTCAGTGTCGAAGAGGGAACCAACAGAGCCTCACTCTGAGCCCAAAACCCCTCCCCGCATCTCTTAGGGCAGCGGCAGTCATGCAGAACTCACAAGCGAACACAGAGTATGAGCTCATAGGATTAGGTCATTCAATAAGGTCAGGACACCTCTGTGAAAGGCGCGAGATAGGCTTGGAATCTCTTAAATCTGTTCTATTGACCAAAAATTGTTTGCGTCACTCCGGTGGTTGTTAGGCAAGCGGATTTTACTTGAATTGTTTAGGATCCATAATTTAAGATTGTAAAAAGGCAAGTTCATGTTCACAGAGAGATGCTCCGGAAGTGTAATTTATCAGTATTGTCTCACCAAAATAGTTTGGAGAAGTGATGCGTTTAAAGGGATTCAAAGGAAGCTTTTTATATACTTAGCAAATGCTTTAATCCAAAGCTATTTTTATGGCTTTCAAAGTATATTTTATTATTTTGTCTCTCTCTGGAAATTCAAGCTTATCGGCTTGGCATGGTTAGCATTATGCTCTACGCTAAAGAAACATGAAATATCTTTAACTGGAGTTTTTATGTTGTTATAGTGGGTATTATAACAGATTGCCTGGCCTGTTTTGCAACTTAAAGGAACATTTCACCCAAAAATGAAAATTCTGTCATCATTTACTCTCAAGTTGTTCCAAATCTGTATGCATTTCTTTGTTTGGCTGAACACAAAGAAAGAGGAAGAATTTAGAAGAATGTTGACAGTTCTGGGGCCCCACTGACTACCATAGTAGGAAAAAATGTGTATGTTTTATTTTGTTCTGTTGAACACAAAAGAAGATATTTCGAGGTTTTTTAGGAAAGCAAACAGTCCTGGAGCAACTTTGACTACCATTTTAATTTTTCCTACTATGGTAGTCAATGACACCCCAGAACTGTCCAACTGTTCTTCCAAATATCTTTCTTTGTGTTTTATGGAACAAAGAAATGTATACAGGTTTGGAACAACTCGAGAGCGAGTAATTCATGACAGAATTTTCATTTTGGGTAAACTATCACTTTAAGGTCATTGCGCCTGTTGCAAGTGCACAATCTTTCGCTGAAATCTTCCGGAGCTTACTTGCTATTCCAGAACCCTAGAACCAACAAATCAGAATTACATTTTAATAGGTGTGACCCCGAATAGTCGAAGATTCGATGCTTCAATAGGAGGAGCCTGATTCGACTACCAATCCTCACGGTCGAATCTTCGCAGAGGTGTTATGCAATGGGGATCATGCCATTTTGGTTATATGGGCAGTGGCGTAGCAGACGGGCACGCACTGCGCCGCCAAAACTATTATTTATGATGTAAAAAATGGGACATTTTTAGGGTTGGGTATTGACCCCCGACACGCATTAGCGCGAAGTCTGGCTGTGACCCAGCGCAGGATCGAGTCTCTCCGCATCTTCTATGCTGTGAGACCGGTATAGAGAAGCAGCACGTTCCACACGCACCCGCTGAATGTGTACACCGTTTCCAAACATTTGTCACTTACTGAATGTTTGGGCATTTAAATATGAATTAACACTTTGTCTGTAAAGGCACATGGTCCGTTACTTAGACTGAACTTTGCGCTGCATGATACAAAAAATATTAATAAAATAATATAAACAATATCATTGTATATAGCAAGCACGGCGCAGACTTTCGGAACATGTCATTCTCTGCACTGAAAGCAAACGTGCGCGTCAGGAGGACGGAGAAAGAGTGCGCAGGAATAAAGGTGAAAGGGATTTTTTGACTGTTTAAATGGTAAGATGCTTTATTGCATTCCTCCTTTACATGTGGTAAATAAAGTAACTTTATTGGTAGTTCATTGGTAATGAACGTGCTGCGTTCCCGTTTGTAAAAATAATTTCATTATCGAGTAGTTTTGAAAATAGTTTTGAGGTGAGATCTGGTCTAGTAAGGGGCACAGCATTGTTACGCATGTTTAAGGAAAATGTACTATTTGTGGCTTTTGTTTTGAATATAATGTTACCATGCATTTCAGACATTTTGCCTAAACGCATTTATTTTGCACATTGTGACTGAAATCGCTCTTATTTCGCTCTGTAAATTAATGTTTGACTGTTTTTTGGTGCATCAATGGTGCGCTGCACTTTGCACTGTACCCTTGTTAACCACCTGGTGTCGTCCCCAGATGCACGCACGCACGCGCGTGCAATTCCACTATCAGTCAACAATAGCCAAGACGTGACAAATCCTATGTAAATCCTTAATCGAAGACACCCCCGCATTTTAAAATGTAATGGTTGTATGTTTCCACTGAAATCTTGTGACCTGAAAGTGGTGCAAGAATGAAGTGATCAAATCAAAAAAGTTCAGGGCTTCTGAATTGGTCAAAAATGTCCTAAAAGTTTTGTGTGCATCACAAAGTCTGTTTTGTGTTGATATTCGTGGGCTTAGCCCACTCCCACACACACAAAAAGCCACTTTTTAATCCAAAGTGACACCCAATCACGAAACCTGACTGTAATTTAAGTCTGAGCATTTTTCCATATCAAAGGTAAAATACTTGTAAATCTTTGTAATCCCTGTCATATACCACAACAATTACTCGGGCTCATTGTTCATTCAGTGTGGTTTTTCTGTCATACAAGACAATGTGAACATGATGTATATCTATCACCATATCTATAATCCGCTTTGAAATACATGATCTGGGGTTCAAGCATACCTGCTGTCAGAAAGACAACTCTCTTATGTTAATACAAAGCACAAAACACAAACAGTAATTTCAAGGCTGACAGCGATATAATTTCTTGTTTAAACATGCTGGAAAATAGCACCGCAAGCTCAACAAGCGCATTAAACCTCATATAACTGGTAGTTATATCCTCACCCGAATGGAAGTGGTTCTCTCTGCTTTGGTATGGATGTGTCATTTTTGTAGTGTGGCCTTTTCGTGTTGTGATGTCAGCTGGAGGAAGTCAGTTTCCCATAATGCACTACAGTTGTTTGTAATATTCACATAGTTGGGGTTTAGTCTGTAAGCCAATCATTGTTGCAATGTGTATGCAAATTTGTGTCATCATTAGTTATCTTTACATGCAAATTATTTAATGTTGTCCCATACATGCACAGGCATGTTTTTCTGTGTACTGATCTGACACTAATGTAACTATTATGTAACTGTTAAAGGGACAGTTCACCTAATTCTGTCATCATTTATTCACCCTCGAGTCCAAATGTGTATACATTTCTTTGTTCTCATGAACACAGAGATAGATTTTTGGAAGAATGCTTGTAACCAAACAGTTCTTGGCCACAATTGGTTTTTCCTGACTCAAAATGAGGCTGAGGTGGTGCCATCCTGATCTTGTACACACACACACACACACGTAGGCCTACCGTACATTTAAGTGGCTTAACCAAAGTGACTTTGAGTTTGACATATTAAAAGTTCTAGTAAAATTAGATAAAAAGGACAATTGTTAAGTTATATAAAACATTACTTGTATTCAACCAAACAGAAATGTTTTTTTTAATCAAATAAAGCTTTTTTATCATTTCAACTAACTTTTCAGCCCACAATAGCCAACTGAATTAACCAGTCTTTCTACATGAGCAAAGCTCATTCACATCTTGCATTCTGTGGTTCACTTTAAATGATTCAAGGATCTCTTATATTCACTAGTGACTGAAAAGTTCAATAGTTTAAATGAATCAGTTCAAATGAGTCATTCGTGTGCGAGTCGTTCTGAACGCTGTGTACAGTATACGCTGATTCAACGATCCAACTGCACAGCTAAAGACATTACAATGATGTACGTCATGTTAATCTAATAAATTTCAAGAAATTAAACGTACTTGGATGCAAAACAAACAGCCGTGAAACACAGGCTGGCTCTTGTTATGCAACTCTTTTTACCGCCTCAATGTGCTGATAACGAAACAGCGCCTCCACTGCGGCGTAATGTCGCAACTGCAGTTACAAATGACAGTCTGTTAAATGCACGCAGCATTTCTTGTGAAGACTCGCAACATAATTTTGGCGAGAGCCTGAGGCGGCACGACATTTGACTGAGGCGGCCGCCTCCAATTTCTCTATGCAGAAAAAAACCCTGTAGAAGGAAAAATTACTTTGTAAATTTCTTTGTTCTGTTGAACACAAAAGAAGATATTTTGAAGAATGTAAGAACGCAATCCATTCTGGGGCACTTCTATATGGTAAGCAATGGTGACCAAGAACTGTTTGGTTACAAGCATTCTTCCAAATATCTTGATTTTCATTTTTGGGCGAACTGTTCCTTTAATTCTTGTTAATTTGTTTGTGTTTGATTCAGCAGTTTCACAGTTGTTTCTTTATACATTTTATAAACATAATATTTTTGGTTTATATGCTTGTTAATGTTATTTGACCTTTTTTTACCATTGATGTGATGCCTGGTTGTTTTATTTTTTGACCAAGGACTCCACCCTGTGCAAAGTGACTTCAGTTTTTAGTATGTTTTTTTGAAGTTCTATTTACCCTTGTTGTTTTTACTGGATGGTTTTGCATTTATTACAGTGTTTTTGACATTTCTTCAATTCCCTTAATTTTGGTAAATTTAAATTTAAAGGGCTAGTCAACGCAAAAATGATTCTTTAATCATTTATTCACCCTTGTGTCATTCAAAACCTGTATATGACTTTCTTCTGTTGATCACAAAAGAAGTTATTTTGAGAAATGTTTCAGTGGTTTTGTGTCCATAAAATGGAAGTCAATGGGTATCCAGTATTCTTCAAATGATCTTCTTTTGTGTTCTAGAAAAAGAAAGTCGTACAGGTTCCAGATAGCATGGGGATGTGTAAATGAAGAGAAATATAAAAAATAGCGAACAATCCCCTTAATTCAAATGCATAGATTAAATGAAACCGGTTTAGAAATTTGTTCTGTCTTCTTTACTGTCTGTTTGTATTGTACTCTGTGTTTTGTTGTTCCCACCTGTTTGCCAAAGGTGCTGATATTCAGAATGTTAAAAGTACCCCTAGTTAAGAACAAGGAGGGACAAAGTAATTCTGAGTTTACTACAAGGTTTGTTAATCACTATTGCTGTAAGCCCCAACGTAAACTGAATGGCAGTTGTTTAAATGCTTTGAGCCATTCATTGAGTACTAGAGCTTAGGTTTCTGAGCTTGCAATTCAAACTGTTTCCAAATACTGTAGATAATCTGCCTACTGCTCTTAGAGTTAAACCTTTAAGAAGGATTTCCAGGAAAGCAATGCAAGTTACAATGCAACTCAAAAATCAATCTACTATTTGAACCCTATTCATTTTAACTTTGATTTAATTTAATTTATTATTTTGACTTTATCGGACAGATTTATTTAGGAAACCGGAGCACACGAACATGTTACGGCTGACCCATAATTACAGCTGCATTCTTTGGGTCTGGTTGAGTTTCTTCTCTTGTGAAACATGTGAACCTGTGGCATTGTGCTTTATCTGATTAAACAGAGCCACAAATGCTCAGTCTGAGGGACACGATTCAAAGCCGTTGTTTGTTTTAGTATGCGTGCCGAGCAGCATGCATGAAGCTAAGCAGTTATTGCTTTATACATCTTGTTATTATGATGTCAGATGGTATTTATCTATTTTTCCTTCTCCATAAAGGAGCGGTTGTGCCGAGCTCTCGCTCCTGCCCCTGTGTGTCGGCCTGTTTGTTTAAACTGCAGTTTGCTGTGTTTGGGTTATGGATTGTAATTTTATAATAGTTGTTTGGATAGCTTCTGTGTTATGGTCACACAACATTTTGACTAGTTGTGTAACAACTTGACACGTTTACTTGATTTCTACCTTAACATACCTTTTGAACTAGCCGCTTGATATTTAGCATATTTTCAGATTTTTTGTGTATATGTTGCTTTGAGGCACTGTCCTCACCTTATTCTCTCTGTAGGTCATGGGGGTTGGTGGAGGCTGGGCTTCAGGAACGTTTTTTTACATACCACAGAGGCCAAACCATAATATGTCCCCTTATGAATGGCTGCTTCATGGCGTTCGATTAGCACTAGAGAATGGCTTGCTGTTTGGTAGTATCATGAATAGAGCTAAACTAAGTATAGACTTTCCACTGCGCTGCTGAAAACGGAAGATTTATGCACGAGGACTCAGACGAAAAAAGAATAAATAACAATAATGATAGGCAAGTTGGCAACAACATAGTGTCCAGACCATCAATTTAAAGATAATCCTAAATGCTGAAAATGACCATTTACCTTCTCCGATTAAGCCCTGAGAAGATCCAGATGTCATTGTTTGTAGTGTTTCATCTCTTTTGAACAGACAGTTTACTTTTGTGCTTCATGCCGCTCTGTCTATTCAGCTTATATGAGACAATAGTGGTTTTGTTTGACCAAATCAATGCTGTCTTAGTGAAGAAAGAGAGGGGATAAAGTTTCATTTATTGAAACAAAAACAACAAAAAACAGCTGTTCAAATTGAATGTAGAGCAACACAAATATGATTAACAGTGTGCATGTGATAAATGAGAAGGGAAATATTAAAATGCAATTCACTGAAATGTGAATAATGTTTACAGCCTTTGAAATGTTGCATTAAAGAATACTTGGTCGGATTGGTTTCCGTGTTCCACGGATGTTATGACGTTTTTTTAGGTTTGTTTACAGAATTACAATTAGAAATTACTTCAAAACATACTTTTGGAGTTGTCACAAAGTTTTTTGATCGATAGACTGATCAGTGAAATAAGCAAATCGTCGCTGATATATGGTTTTTATTTTTTGTCATAAATCATTATTATTAGTCACCCTTTGTGTTTGTCATGGGGTTTTGCAAATATCTAACCAATAGAAAGTACTAAAAAGTGCTTGTCAACTTTGACAACACAGTATTTACTCATTTAAACACAATGCTTTTCCATTTCCTGAAAAATTCAAGGTTTCAGCAAAGAAATATTACTAATATGACGAATATACTGCCTAAATGTTGCTTTTTATGTTTTAGAAAATAGGACTAGCAAAAACATTTTATGTACACTGAACAAAATTATGAACGCAACACTTTTGTTTTTGCCCCCATTTTTCATGAGCTGAACTCAAAGATCTAAGACTTTTTCTATGTACACAAAAGGCCTATTTTTCTCAAATATTGTTCACAAATCTTTCTAAAGCCCTATTCGCAAGGGATAAGTATTATCTGGGGACCTCGTGTGATTTAGAAATTACCTCCCCACATCTGTATTTCATGTGGCGCATTCGCACGGGATAAGTGAAGCCTGTGATTTTACTCAAATTTACGGACTTATTTCCCGGATATGATGGCAAGGCTTTGCGTATAGTTTGTATAGCCTATAGTTGTATGGTGTATAATGATATATGGCCGTATCTGTCAGCATTTGAGACCCGCGATCGCGAACCGAACAGATCACCGCGATTGCGGGTCTCACATGTTGAGAGAGTTTCCATGAGAAATAACAAAACGGGAGACTGCCGGCCAAAACGACAGTGTTGGCAGGTATGGATGTGACCCAGCACCCGAAATGATATCAAAACACTTCAACACAGCCTCCATTATTCGCAACCAGTAGATAAAACCTTGAAAAATGATATATGAGCCCGACTAATCACAGAGATGCTGATTCGCACGGGACTAATATTATCACGGGACATCTGTGTTCGTCAAAATATGGTAGGTCATTTGCGGGGGAATTTTTACTTTACAAATTACAGACATGGCCGATTCGCACGGGATTAAGATCACAGACAACCTCTGCAATTATTACAAATGACTAGAGGCCCCCTAATGCGATACTAATACTAAACTGGAATGTTTTCAGCTTCCAGGAATTGTGTACAGATCCTTGCAACATGGGGCCATGCATTATCATGCTGCAACAATTGGTTTGCAAAACAAAATAATTTTTACCATCTCGGGAAAGCTCATCTGCATGCTCGTCGTCCTCATCTGGGTCTCGACCTGACTGCAATTCGTCGTCGTAACCCACTTGAGTGGGCAAATGCTCACATTCGATGGCATCTGGCACTTTTGAGAGGTGTTCTCTTCAAGGATGAATCCCGGTTTTGACTGGACTCAGAGCTGATTCATAGTTCAAAAGGATGTTTTATAGTTTGAGACAATAAATGACTGGATAAGAGCGTGAAGCTATAAAATACCTGTAGAAAGCATTGGATAGTTTGTCCCCAGAGGAGCTGGATGAGAAATGTTTGACCATTGGCATCTTGAGCATGATACTATCAACATCAGGGTCATGGGTTCCCCAGGAACCCACAAAATTATCAGTTGTATAACTTAAAGGCACTACTAGTCACTTATAAATATGTGACAGATGCATAAATATAAATGTAATTTCAGTTAATGTTAATGTCAGGACTCCATTATAGTGGCCGCTGAAGATATCTTCTGAAGATAAACTACATTTGAAGTCAATGTGCTCAGACACCAGGCATGACAATGAGAAGAGACCAATTCATAAACAACTAGGAGATCAATCGTAGTGGGCAGGTTTTTGAGTTCAAAGCTGGGTCACACCATTTAATCCATACAGAAGAGATGGAACAGGTGTTGGCAACCTCAGAAAGGCGGTTGTATGTGGGCCATGAGGGCTTTTTCAGCATCTATTCAGGTAGTCGCTCTTAATCACACCTGGGTTTGTCAGCACCCCCAGGATCCAACTCTGAGATCACAGCATTATGGGAAGATCAAGGGAAAATTTTATGGTCAGATGTCTGAATGGTCAAGACAACATGTGCCATAGAAGTATCTTCTACACAAAAAAATCTGGAAAAAATGTCATCCTCAGTCATACAGAAATGGAATGTTAACAAGAACCTAATTTTCGCTTTAGCCAACAATGAAACATTTCCTCGCTGTCTTTGCCATGAAAAGCCAGACTGATGTATGTCTTATGGAGTCCTGCACGCTGTCTGTTTCTTTCAGCCCAACCTCACCTATGTTTCTTATATTCTCTCATTTGGAAGCTGAAACCCTCAGCAAACACAACACAGAGCGGTAGCTTTTGATTAACGAGTCTTTTATTGACATGCTCCCTCACATGTGGTTTGGCCATTGTATCACATGTGGTTAACCATGATACAGCAGGCCTTACATAAGACAGAACGCAAGCAGCAGACGGTGGCCTATTTTAATCCTATTTATGACATTGTCACGCGCTAATAAAAGGGCATCATAACTGAGCCTGTTATTATTGTGTTTTAGCTACTTGCGTCAGAATAAAAGACCTTGCAACTAAACAGATTCTAATAGAAATGTGTCTTATTAAAGGTCCAGTGTGTAATAATTTAAAGGATCTATTGATCTATGTTTTCAGAGGTGTATTAAGACATTACATGATGAAGCGTTATGTTTTTATTACCTTAGAATGAGCTATTTCTATCGATATACACCGCGGGTCTCCTTACATGGAATTCGCCATGTTGTTTCTACAGTAGCCCTAAATGGACAAACTATGTTTCGTAAATGCGTTATTTCCTAAAGCAGAGAAGCAAACATGCGGTGATATCTTTGTCCACGTGAGAACCGCCGTAGTGCTTAGAAAGGGAGGGGTGGAGTGAGCCGTTGGTTGCAATTTGCAACCTCACCTCTAGATGTCGCTAAAATCTCCACATTACTCCTTTAAAGGCAGAATAGGTGATCCTGTCCAGAATTTTTTTTGTCAATCTGGTTGGAAATCTCTACATCCTGATAGCAGTCAGTGGTCCAATGATATTTTTATAATTATATATCGACTGTGAAAGGCATAGGACAAAAAAAACCGTTTGCCCAATCATTGCATTCGGTCCGAACGCAATGATAGGTCGTGTGTACATTTTCAGTCAACGTATTTTGCATCCCACTGCTTACCCTCTTTGCGCAGACACCACACGTCATCAGCGAGGTCACATACGCTGTGCAGACACAGCGGGAGAATGGCAGGTAAACAGTGGGAACCTATTTTTCCCCTCATTAAATGTGGGAAAGTTAGCAAGTTGCACTTGCAAAGGACGAACATAAAGAAAGACCATTTTAAAAAATACCACGACTAAAAACGTCTAATCGGCAAAGAGGTGAACTGTCCTAGTGCCAGTCCTAGGACAGTTGTTTCAGATTATTTAATAAAGAGGTGAATGTATTTCTGAAATGTTTAAGCTCAGGAATAAAACCCATCAGATGTGTTGGGTATCGAGCATGTTTTCGCTTAGAGCGAGTCTGACATGACATACACTTCACAATAATCAATGCATCCTGGTCTGTTGAGATTATGTTCATATACAGCTTCTCAAAGACTTATAGTGTCTGTCAGTTACTCCCTGACCTAATGGTGAGAACAAAAGCTAAAGGCTGAAGTCCCCTTTTACACATAGCGAGGGACAGTGTACACTGTGCGTGACGCAAATTTCGTCAATAGAATAGTACATACGCACGTACTCGTGGCGAGAGATTGTCCTTCTCCATTGTTGTTGTCACAATATGTGCATGTGTACACGTATGAGTCAAAGGAAGTATACTTTGCAAGGCTGTGCGTTCAGCTGTATGCGTATACTCGCGTACATGTAGAAAAAAATAAATCTTACCACGGGCTTTATTCACACCCCCCAGCTCAAACTCAATGGCCCTCCTTCGTGCGTGTCTTTAAGCTGTGTGAATGCAATCACATCCAGAGATGTGACCCCCGGAATGGTCAAGGCTGTGTCAGAGGGCGCTTAACTCACTCTGACCGGAGGAATGTGCCTCGCTGCTAAAGGTTATAATAAAAAAGATTTAGACTGTGGGCCTGTGCCACCATATTGAGAATAATTTAAAGGATTTTGCTGTTGTTTCCAGCTGAGACTTTGCTATTAAGCCAAATGGTGCAAAATGGCATGAAATTAGCTTGTAAAGCACACCACATTAAAGCGGTGGAGTAGTGTTGACTCTTTCCAAACTAATCCAAAAATAACCACAGAGAAAATCATTAGTTTAGAGAGCTTTGTTCTTGAGTTTTTCAACTGTGTCATTCAAAGCTTTGTAGCCTCGTTGCTACCAAAAAATCAATTACAAAATTTTGACAGTTTTTTATTGTTTCGTTATAGCCCATGCATGTTAAAGGCATAGTTCACTCAAAAATGAAAATTCGCCTCCGTTTCAACATTATAAAAAATAAACATCACGGATGTGAAAATATCAGATTTCATACATGCCCAAAGTCATCAAACATTACGTTACGCATTTTTGTCATCTGAATCTAACTTACGTTCCCCTTTTTGTCTTTTTAGGACAGTGCACTACACTGATTGATGCCGTGATGAACGATCTGGCAGCATGTATCCAGGTGCTTGTGGTGTGCTATGCAACGCCAGTATCTTATGAGGGCTCCAGCCTTGAGCAATGAGGCGTTGTTTAACTTGGCAGAAATTGGGCCCTCCCAGGAGCCGCACCACAAAAGAGGTTCTGTTATTCACAGGAGAGCTTATTGTTGAAAAGTACCCAAGGGGAGAAAGAGTAGGACAGAATTCTGCATGAATTATTTTTAGCCAATGATATCTACTTGGCTGGGCCAGACGTTGTAGATTGGTCTCTAGTGGGCACTTGGGAAGGGAAATGAATCAGCAGTTACCATTAGAGGAGAGTGGAATAGTGGGCTTACAGGGGAATTCCTCACATAATTTGTGTGGTTGTTGTGTAATTGACAATTCAATGTATTTTTTGGATTGTATAACACAAACCTTGATTGTCCTTTTTCAATGATGTGGTCAATTTGTCTTCAGTACAAATTAAAAATTCTCTTACATTTTTTTATTTTAATATGCAGATTAAGGATGTGGGTTGGATATGTGAAGACCCCTGTAGATCATCATGCATCAGGTTCAGTATTTTTTCTCATTCACAAGGATCAAAGGTGAATTTGTTTGTTTCCTCAGTGCCTTATTATTTTGGCATCTGTCGTCTAAACCAAACAGGAAAGGAAACCAACACCAATAACCCAAAGTGATATCTACAAAGACTCGGTCTGGCTTAGCTGTCATTCCAAAAAAGAGGCCCTGAAGTAACTATATTGTCAACATTAGAGGGGTTCTGGTTTTTAAAAGTGTCAAGATCAAAAGGCACTTCTTACAATACATGCTTTTCTTATTGCTAAAGATGCCATAAGCTTTTAATGTTGCAAAGCAATTACTGTAATTAAGAACAAGCCTTACAACTCTTGGATCTCGGCAGAGGCTTTGAGGAGTGAACCGCAAGCATTATAAAGGGAAGAAAAAACATTGACAATAAAGGGGCTGCATATAAATACGAAGTTCTTTTTGCGGAAGAGCAAATATAAAGCTGGGCTCAAGGGTCTCTCATCCGTTCAAAGAGTTTAGAGCTGAACAAATTAAAGGGAGCGTCGCTCAAGCATGTGTTTACAGTGAGAGACTGCAAAAAGAGGATATAAAGAGAAGGGAGAGCTGGAGAGGGTTTGGGGGGACATTTGCTATGAAGTTTCCAGTGTGTCAAAGATCCCAGAGAGACAATGTGATGCCAAGTCTTTAGTGTTGATTTTGTAAGTTTAAAATTTCCCAGGATAAACGTCAGATTTCTTTCATTGTGACAATATGACCTACCACTGGGGTAAGTTGTCACAATGCAGTCTGCTATTACATGCAGTAAACGAAGAGTTTGGTTCCAAAACGTGATAAACGCCATTTAAAAAAAAAAAAGAGTTTCCGCCAAATTCAGTATTGTATCAGGTCGGTATTGAAAAGTCACTTTTTAATTTTACGCAAAATAAGATATCCGCCGTGTTATTCTGTCATGTTTTTACGCCAATATACGCCAGTCTCAATTCTCTGCAGAATGCGATATATCCGCTCGACCAATCACAGCACACCATTCCACGCATTGTAAACAGTAATGGCGGCACTCTGAATACGGTCGGCTCCTAGTTTCCCTGATCTGCTTTGTACTTTGTGTTCAACAAACAAACAAAAAAACGAATAATTATGGAGGCATTGATGAACCTGTGCTGGTTCTGCGGTGGGGAAGAAACGTAAACCATCGAAATCTAATCATTTACGTGATATTTAAGACGAGGCACTAATTTATAGCATTAAAAAGATGACCTGTTGAATTCATTTTAGGAGCAATGACTTGAATGTATTTTTAGGCCAGTGCCTGTATGTAAGATTAGTATTGTATTGAGTTCAGAGGCTGTCATATGTGGATCAACTCACTTTGTTGTGTATTTTCAATAGTTTCAATATGAAAAATAACTTTTTTATTGATTCAATGGATTTATTGCATTTAAAAAAAATTATGGATTTATTGCATTTTGGAAAAAATATATTTTTATAATAAATCTTTTAAAATCAAAATCTGGATTTGAATGTTACTAGAACCTAAAGATGCTATGTGAAACTTTGAAACAGAAAATAGTGGTTTTCATCTGGCCACTTTCTTTGTAAAGAAAACACATTTTTTACTCAAATTAATCAAAATGGATTTATAGCGTTTTGGAACCAAACTCTTCAAATATTAGACCGCTTTTTAGTTCCATTAAAAATATATTTTAGAATTTTAACTATTTTATTTAGCTACATTAAAAATATTGTCAAATTGTAATTGTAGTCTGTTTGATAGACAAAAACAGTTTAAAAGTATTTAAGAGTTAACAAATAAACCGTACACGTGTCCTGTAATGTAAACACCAAGAATTTTGAAAACAAACTGCTAATAATATATTATTTAATATTATTCTTATTTATAATATAAAATAGAGTAAGAGAGATCTATCTTCATTTGTTTTTAATTTTCACGTGTACGGTTTGTTTGTCAACTACCCTTAAACAAGATGTTTAAAAGCATATCACAAAACATACAAAACCACTAATTCTGTGTAATTTCCTTGTAAATAAAAGAAAGTTACAGAGACTAAACAGCTTAATGGTTTACAACATTCCAGTCCTCAGGCAACAATACTTGAAAAGAAGTATTTGTTTTTTTGTCTAAATGTTCTCTTTCTTGTTTTGTCCTGCATCCATGCTTTACTGATTTATGAGCATAGTTTCATGCCTCAGTTTACATGTTTAATTTAAAGTTATGACACGTTCTGTCCCCTGAATAACTTTCTACATTGTAGAGATTTTTACACTTTGCATAAAAGTTTGGGTTGGGTTGATTGCAAAACATTTATTCAAATAAATCTTCATCCTTACCTTTTTTAATCTTCCCTGAAAGGTTTTTACACACATGTTACAACTCATGCAGTAGTCTTACAAACTGGATTGTTCTTGACTCCCTGCAACAATTTATCGTTATAGACCAGTAAATGTCATTCATATCAAAATTGCTGTGGTTTCAGGTCAAAACTGTTCTTGTTGGCGGACTCTGTTCCCCTCTGCACCACTGTGGGCCACTCTGAAAGCCTGCCCAAGCTGACCCTGGCCTGAAGACATTGTTCACGGAGCTTGGTATTCCCCTCGCAGCATGCTTCAGCCTGTGAAGGATGGCCTTTTAGGACCTCTTCAATTCAAGTTCTCCTTTTCCTCAAACTCACTTTACCCAACCCTTTTCTAACCCCGAAGGCTTGCTCTCAACTCAACGTTTACTTTATACACAAACACAAATTAACCTCTTCGTAAATGATTTCGCTCACACGACATTGAGTTGTACCCAGTGCACCCAATGCTCTTCTTTTTGCAGCCCAGAGAATAATTGTACTGCTCAGTAGCTCATTCGTAGCTCAGAAGTCTTACTGGAGATGCTAGTAATGCTTCTTTGGAGTATTACCTTTGGCTCAGATGCTTCTCTTGGCAGAGAAATAAACATAGTCACAAAGATGACAGTTGACATGCAGTAGATGCAAAATGAATGTGAATAGCATATCTCCAGTAGTTTCTA
Source organism: Triplophysa rosa (assembly GCF_024868665.1). NCBI lineage: Eukaryota > Metazoa > Chordata > Actinopteri > Cypriniformes > Nemacheilidae > Triplophysa > Triplophysa rosa. The sequence goes on from NC_079895.1 coordinate 7,258,954, forward strand.
TTCAAATATCTCTTGATTTAAAAACCCTGAAGTCATGTTTTCTGAAACATCTGATAAACAGCCGTTTTAAGCAAAGATTAATTTGCCTTCAACTTAACCTCTATCATTGCTATAGAAGAAACAACTGAGATATTAGAAAGATCTTATTTGTGTTATTTTTTATGAGCCAATAAGACATACTTCCTCATGGCTTTTTAAAACACAAATTTAAAGTTGACCCTATTTTAAATGCACTTCTCTTTCCTTTTTGTGAAGGATTGATCTGTAAATATTATAAAAAAATGTCTGTGATATGGAAGTAAAAAATGTTTCAAATAGCAGTTGACTTTAAAAGTTCTCCTGCTGCTCCATCACAGCTTTTCTTGTCAGGAAACGCTTTATACACAGTAACACACACACACACACACACACACACACGCACACACAGACGTTTACAAATACGTTTTTCATGCCAGTGTACTGACAAAGTATACAAATATTCTCCCCACATCCAATTATCTGGAATTTTATTTGGAATTTGGATAATCGAATGCAAATCCTTTCTGGCTACAGCTAAAGCAAACCGTACACGAGTGTCCGGCATATTTTAAACGTAATGTAGCATCCCTATGAAGATGCTGTTAGCAACCCTTTAAAGGTAGTTTTTTGTACACTTTTATACATGCAAAAAATAGAAAAAAAAATTGTTTGAAAATAAAATTACATTGTGATCCTTATATTTTACCTGCATGATCTGATCTCTGTGAAATCTCAGTTATTTTGTCATAGGCAGCAATAAATTTAAATTGAGAATAAACGAAGGCAGAAGATCACAATTCTGTCATCAGTGCTTAATTTGTAAATTCAGAGGTGCAGAAACAAGGTGGCGTGGCAGATCCGGCAAGGTAGTGGGGTGGGGAGAAGTAACGGAATGTGCAATCTCTGAGGGGTTTTCTATCCAACTATTTAGATGTTTTAAAAATGCGCATAAGAAAGCCTAAATGGAAACGGACATGCGAAGATACTCTCAGAATTATCAAAGAAATGTATCCTGCTAGACGCAGATTTTATCTTGAGTTTGCCTTAGTTCAAATGCTCTTTAAGGTGATGGAAACAGTTTATTGTCATAATGAAGATGTTGTGAATATTTGTGCATGTGCAGGTAAAACACCAAAAACGCAGCCCTCAACATTTGTGTAGAATTCAGAAGTTTATTGTTAAACTTAAATTACACCTGCGGGTGCAGGTGGAGGCTGCCGTGTATAACGTTAGGCATGTTATAATCCTTTAACCATATTTCATCAGTTCTTCTGCATCTCTTCGCAGCATTTAAGAACAAATAACTCTCTCTTAAGAGTCCATCACGGCAAGTTACCTTCGATATATAATGCAAAGCATGCGACACGCATACTTACGTGTCAGAAAACCACATTTCAGAAGTGCAACGCCGTTTATAGGCTATGTATTCATTTCCAAACCATGGGTCACGAGAATTAGAAATTTGGTCAATAATTTAAGAAAAATAGGCGTAGAGTTTGTAAGTTAGCCTACATTAAAAGTTAAATAAAAATATTACAGACTATTTTTTTTAAATAGTCTAAAATGAATAAATATATGCAGGATATTTGACAATTAATAGATTAACGGAACGAGAGGGGAAAATGGTAACAATATGCTGCTGAGTTTGGTTCAGTTTGTGAGGCGCAGCGCTCTACAAATAAGTTAAAGTAGATGGAGATGACCGAGCGCATCCTGTAAGTTTTCTTTATTTTGCAAAAGCACAATGTTCTGTTTTTAGTGCAAGTGTGTACACAACTAAAAGTAGCTAACTTTACAGTTTCTAATGACATACTGTTTGACCATAAATCATCACAGAGTTGTTGAAGTCGTTTCTGCCGTGATAACTAGCTGCTCAAGTGACTGCGCCGTCGCCTTTTACGCGCACACTCAATATTCCAGCGTCACAAACTTGACCGCCTGTTCATTATCAATTAAAATAGTTGCCATTGCCATTATACTTATTCTACGTGATTTTTAATGAAATATATGCACGTAACAGGTCAGCACGAACATTATCCATTATCGCTTGAGGAGAGTGATCTGCCAAATGAGGTGCCGGATCCGGCTTGTTCCAGCACAAATTAAGCACTGTCTGTCATAATTTATTCACTCTCATGTCAAAACCTTTATATTCTCCTTTTCTCTTTACTTTCGCCTCTGAAATGTATCAGTGGGTTTGTGTCTGTACAGTTGAAGTCAGTGTGTTATTTGCTTATCAACATTCTTCAACATATCTTCTCTTGTGTTCTGCAGAAGAAAGAAAGTCATATAGGTTTGAAGAAGATGAGTAAATGATGAAAGAATGTCTCATCTTTAATTTACACTAATTGTTTTTGTTTGCCATATATACTGTAGTAAAGTGGTTCTGGGAGACAGTGGTGAGCAGAAATAGGATGGAGACGCTTTTAAAGGGGAAGTTCTCGGTCCACCATCAGCCATGGAGGGTCTGCTCTGTGTTTGTTTATTTGTCGGATATGTCTAGACCTTCCCCCTGGTTAGTGTCAACACATACAGCAACTGACGCTGATTCATCTTGAAAGTGTTGAAGGCAGCCAGATTATAAGAGACAACTTACATAATGCTCCCTAAAGAGCATCTGTCTGTGTTTCGAAACGCATTTAGAATCATTTTATGGATTTTATGGAAATTGTAAGTAAAATAGTGCGAGAGTTACCCAATACAATTGAAACCTTGTTTTTCTCATAATGTAGCCACAATCATGTGGACGTAATGGTTTGCCCTTTTGGCTTAAGATTGAATAATATAGTACAAAATTGAAGTTTCAATTACTTTGTGGCTTTAAAAAATGTTATACCACAGTATATTTACATTTAAATTGAAATAGACAGAATATCTCCAGCTTTTGGTTGAATTATATTCCTCTCATTATTGACGGTGTTTAAAGCCAGAAAATGGCACCGTTTCACAGCCCGCATTCTTAACTATACTAAACAGTCTTAGTGGGGAATTTCAGAGGTATGTGACCTCCACGAAATCAAACAAACATATTTAAAGTCACTAGGCAAATCTGTGTAAGAGGGTAAAGGTATTCAGCGATCCCACCACGAGCTGGTGTAAGCCCCTTAACAAAACGTGCTGTGGGCTCGGGCGACTGCCTTCTTGACTGATAGAATCACTCATACCTAAAGATTAGTCAAATGCAGACAGAGGCCTTGACCTGCAAAGTTCTGTACGCTTCGCACTGCACCATACCTGAAGCAAACATGCAACAGCAGGTACAGGGTCCTATCTGGGCCTTCTGCGGATCAGGGCAGGACGGCTGCTCCGTTCCGGCATCAGGAATGCTGAGCTAATCTTCAAGTGCTGGAGCAAATTCCAGCCTTCACTCTTACTTGTTTCTTACTGCCTAACAGACCATAGTTGTCCAAATAAACAAGCCAGAAGTTTGCGTAAGCAGTGTTTCTCTTATCTTGAGATGAACACAGTAGCCATGTGCACTGTACAGAGAGTATAACGTGCAATCTGATAGGAATTCGTAATTGTTTTTTGAGGTGGCTGATTTGTGTGAACGTTTTAGTAAACTTTGCTTTCATGCCGGTGATGTTAGGTTTAGAGGTGGGGTTAGGGGATGGGCCTCAGGCTTGCTTTTTTCGAATAATCGTACGTTTTTGTATGATTCGCATTGTACAGATGTATATGAATTCGCTACCTCGTAAAATAGTTACAAATTCCAGTGAGATCAGGTTGAACATGCTTGTCTGCTTTGACAGAACATTAAAACTGTAAATAAAAGAATTATATACCAATTCGATATTAGAATTTTGTTTCAATGATAAAATATTAGTAATCAAGACTTATGGTCTTAAATCTTACATTTTCAGAGTTGCAAGCCGATGAGAAAAACAATCACATATGAGATTTCGTCAATTACTGTATTTCTCCAGCACGGTAAAGAAATCTGTAATTTACAGAATTGTTTACAGAGTTTTTTGACACGAATGAGAATAAATAGAGAGAAAATGAAAACTTAAGTCTCCTGTGTCGCATATTTATCGTGATATAAAGACCCAGAAATCTCACAATGGCTCCATTACACGGTAAAATTGTGATTTTAGAGAATGTTATGTTTTATTTAACTAAACACGTGTAGTTTTCAAATGTTATTAAAATGCAGTAAAAATGGACAGAAATAACTTGCAGATTCACAAATTGGTTGTAAAATAACATGAATTTTACTATGTAATTTTACTTAACAAAAAACTATTTTTTTCTGGCACCCCAGGTGCGGGAATATCACTGTTTTTACAGTGTTGAGTTTTAGAAGAGATCTCAACAATGTCACAGACTAAACTCAGATTTGCCAAGTCTGCAATAGAAGTCCATGTTATTGAAGATCAACTAATTTCTCATTAAATTGACACAAATCCAGGTTATTTTACTTTAACAATCTGCATTAATCTGTCATACAATTATTATTTTTTCGAAATATTGTCTCATTTGATTTTTTTGAATTTCTTCTAAGCAATTTTAGGGTTAACTTTTAAGATTAAGTTTATATATGAATGAAAAACAGCCGAGAACTCCATTTAATCTCTCGAGCCATGAAAGAGCAACCTCTGTGTCTGAGCAATACAATTTTCCACTGGGAATGTGACAACCTGATGTGTTTCTCACGAAACGTTAAGCTTTTTTAATCTACTGATAAAGAAAATTACTTTAATTACTTAAACAACATCTACAAGATTCTGTTGAACGAAATGGTCATGTTTACACGCGTGTTATGTTCCTCCCTTTTAAAATGGCATTACTCATTCATTTGATTTATTCCCACTGTAACCTGACAATACTTCCTGAAGTGAAGAGATGTGCTTCTTCATTTCTTCTCTACATCTTGTCATCTTGTCGACTCACTTGTAATGTGTGAACGGCACAAAACTCTGTTTTCAGGTCCGCTGTGATATAACCTTCCATATAAGAAATGACGACAGCATACATCCAGAATGGAAGAGTCTGTCGCTGTGGTCGGTTTGTGGTCAGAGCTCTTCACAGGCTCTCTCTGTGGTCTGCTGGCACAGGGATGAGTAAATCTTTCGGGTGAGTCATGGGACTTTGAGGAAAGCTCCGTTCCTTTCCTTATCTCCGTTGTTGTTGCCAAAGTCTTCATGTTTACCACTGGACAGCTGAACATCTGTCCTCCACCCTCTTTTCTTCTCCGGGCGAAAAGTTCCCAAACATTAGTGCTTTCTTGGGTTTGTGTCGTGCCATTTCAGTTTCACGTGTCAGCGACAATGTGGGAACGTGATGCAGTTAATTGCCCAGTCTTAGGTAAGATGTATATTATACAACCTAAAATAAAACACTGATGTTACACAATGTCTCCTGGCTTTTACCCAAGGTCACATCATATATGACAAGCAGCCATCTAAAATACTCCAATGCTTTATATGTAAACGTTGTTCGTCACTGAAGCAGCACCCAAAAGCAATGAGTGTACGCTATGATGCTATTTTTAAAACAGACATGTCTCTACCGTTCTAGGTTAGCTTACTCTCAATCCACATATCCCAAAGGCTTGCTCCACCCTAAACATAATATTTCATCAGATACCAACCATGTTTATCACACTTGAACTCTTGTTTGGAGGCATCGCCGCTTCTTCCTTCGAGGGTCTACGTGTCATCGCCGATAACACGGCTCTTGGACACGGACCGGAGAGAGGACCGGATGTCTTTCTCATTGATTCTCAGCATGCAAGTAGAACACAGCTGCCCGGTTTCCCCAAACTAATCTTTGCTCTGGCCCGGCTCTCGGCCCTCACATCAGCTGATACACTTGTGGTCAACATCGGGAAGTGTCTGAGATAACTGGAGGATTATATAGCGCTGAGGGCCATTAGGTAAGATGTGTGGAATCCACAGTCATTACCTCAGACCCGCTCGAGCAGCGCACTTCCAATGCCACCTTATTTGGGCAAATGCCTCATGTCATCATTGTGGAATTGGAAAAAACCAACATTGCACATTGATGTGTGCTTTGTAAATGTGAAGGGGGATTAAGCCATGGCATTGTTGGGCTTCGGTTACTGTGGAGTGGCAAGAAAACAACATGAATCACAGGTTTTTATTGTATCGGCTTATTTATGAACGCAGACTGAACACAGGAACATGTTAAGGACCGTGACTGGGCATTCACGCCCAGGAGAAAATGATATTGCTCAGAGGTTGCTCTTCCAAGAAGATTTAATGGTGTTCTCAGTTACGTTTCATTAAGGATCAACTTTGTCTCGAATGTTTTGCGTTATTACTTAGAAGACAATTGTTTAGACTGCAGTTAATGTAGGTATTCGATCATTTGATTTTCTAAGAGACCAACATTTTTATTGTTTTATTTTGTGTGTGGGTAGTTGACAAATACACTACATGTGTCCTCTGTGACCTGTATCAGAAAGCGTGGTGAACAAACGCTGAGTTGCAGAGTAAGTTTTGAGTTGACAAAACCAGACAAACCCAACCTGGTTTAGAGCTGTAGCACAACGCTTGGTATTAACTTTCTCTGTCAACTCCGGTTTGATCCAGAGTTTGTGAAGCGAGTGCACCTGACAGTGTGACACGTGAGGCAAACAGCCAATCACACGGAACACGGAAAGCATCATCAGTTGGATTGACTTCTCTCGAGTATCAGCGCAATTCACTTTTCTGTTGAAGATGTAGAGATCATTATTAAAAATTGTCATGAATTAAAACACATTTACATGGCAGGAGTAAACACTGCTGCAGTGAAAGTTTGAGAAGGCAGCTACTGACTATACCATTACAGAATCAACTGAATTTAAATGATTTGTATAGGTTTACAAAAAGATCTAAAGATAATATGTATGGTTCATCACTTTAAAAAGCTTTATATATTAAAGTTAGGTTTTATACGAATATGGTTATATTAATTTTTATTAATATAAGTTCATTTTAAATATATATTAATAGACGTTAATTAAGCGGTGTTTAATATTAATTTAAAAATATTAATTATCAACTGATTATATTAATGTGTTTTGAATTATAATTAATAAATGTAAATATACAATACAAATAAACACTTGGCAGCAAAAAAAATTCTCTAACATCTTATCACTAAACTTTTTTTAATTTAGAGCGAGAGATACATGGAGAGTGGCTTCACAGCGTAAGATATACGTCCCTTTTCTCAGAGCTGATTGGTCCAGTTTTTTTTGATACCATGGCCATGAAACCCGCTCAAAACCAATCCACCTTCTTGAGCCCAAAAACTCAGCCTATGCTCAAACTAACTTACCTGGGTAGAAACTAAAACCGGCTTCGTAATACAGGCCACTGACAAAACATCAGAAAACATTTGATATTATTATTAGTTGTAGTATTAATAATGATAACAACAATAATAATACGTTTATTATTATTATGTTGCATCATTTATATTCATTATGTATTATCATTATTATTATTATTAGTTGTAGTATTAATAATGATAACAACAATAATAATACGTTTATTATTATTATGTTGCATCATTTATATTCATTATGTATGATCATTATTATTATTAGTTGCATTATTATTGTTATTAATCTTTCGATCTTTTAAATAGTTGCCTGTGGTGTGGTTCTGGCACGGCTTTCTGGAATGTTCGCTATGCACCTGAACATGTCATCAATCTATGTATTTACATTAAATCACACGGTGGGATTCACATTAAAACAGAGGCTTTTATTGTGTGTTGCCTGTCTTGTGGTAGATTACGGGCAGGCTTCCAATCTCACATAGTGCAGCCTTTGAGAGTGGAAAAACTTCAGATGGTATCTAGAGCCAGGGCATGATCATCAGAGAACCATGCGCTGTGTGTGGCTCTCATTCTCCCTTTGACTCAGCGCTCTGTGAAATTCATTTGAGTCGGATGATAACCCCAGCCTTTGAGTCATGTACAATCCCAGAGGGAAAGCCCAAAGTCTGACAGATATCTAGGCTTGCAGTAGTCCATCTTTTTGCTCTTTGATGGTGTGCCGGCCATGGGCGCTCGCTGTTGTCTTATAAACATCCCCAGATGGTTTATCAGCATATCCTGTATCAGATAATGCCAGAAACATTCATCTGACATTGTTCGTATCTCCAACACGCAGCAACTGTTTTTCATGCTTTATACGTGTTACCAGCCACGATATTTGTTCTGTTTGCTGAAAGGGATAGTTCACCCAAAAATGAAAATTCTGTCATCGTTTACTCACCCTCTTGTCATTTTAAACCTGTGTGACTTTCTCTTTTCCACAGAACACAAAATAATATATTCTGAAGAAGGTTGGTAACAGAACAGCAGCGGCACCCATTCACTTCTATTGTATGGACATAAAACCAATGCAAGTAAATGGGTGCCGGCTAACAACATTCTTCAACAAATTTTCTTTCGTGTTCTGCGGAAGAAAGAGAGTCATACAGGTTTGAAATGACAAGAGGGTGAGATTACAGAATTTTCATTTTTGGGTAACCCTTTAAGGAAATGTTGGCAAACAAACAACATTGTCAATGTTGTGAGGAAACCTAATAACTGATCATTATGATTTTTTTTATTTATACATTTATTATGTTATACAGTGTTCTTTGTCATTTTTTTGTTTGTTTGTTTTTCATAAATCATCACTATTGGTCATGATTGCCTGTGGGTTTCGCAAATATTTACCCAATAAAAACTTCTAACTATGAATACAGTGTTTAATAACACTAAAAAGTAGCCGTTTTGGAGACACAAGGTTTCTGCCATATATGACAACTAATATACCATCGCTTTTAAAGAGTTTTCACTAGATTGACGTGTGCGTATACCTATTCCTATTGAATTCATTACTCAAAAACACATTCTGCAGATATTCACCCTCATTGAGAACATCATCTCTATAGATCTTATATTGAATTGATCCACATCCGAGTGCAAGCATGTCAAGTCTGTCTTTCTTTCATCCGATCAGGTTGCCTTTCTCTTTGTGTCATTGTTTCAGGCTTCCTTTTAACCGAGAGGCGTGTCACCCAAGAGCGACATTCCGTTACTCTTTCCCCTGCCGTTTTCTCTTACACATCTCTTCCGACATCAGTTTCTGCTCACAAAGGTCTCCTTTCTTCCATCCGTGATGAAGACCGCATCTTCAGACGCGACATCTCAGCATCTCTGTTTTGGTAAGATCATAAAAACCCCCTAGAAGCAGAACAATGGAACACAATAAGGCACCTGCAAAATAACAACCCTGTGATGAGGCAAACAGGAATGATGGCTCGCTTTAAAATGTACAACCACACCTGAAATCCCCTCTAATGGAATTTCCCTCCTCGCAAACACAGTGCGCTCACAGATCCACAGCTCTGGCGCTTCCAAATATGCCCTTATTTTCCCCATATGTTCCTTGTGTTGTGAGATCAGAGAGTTGCCGGGCTTTGTCTGTGAACTTGAGAGCAGAACCGTGTTGCAGTTTCACTTGTACGCGTCATTGTGGCAATCACCGTCAGTAGTTTCAACCCTTGCATGCCATGCACCACGTCACATGAATGTGAGCAGAAACTCTGCCTGGCTGAACAAAAGGCCAGCTGTTTGCTTTTGGCTCTGCTGCGACGTGTGTGTGGAGCTTTACTCACCAGCACAAGTCTTCTTTCTATATTTCTTCAGTTCTCCAAAGGTTAAAATAATCTCATCCTGCAGAATATTGCCACAAAGCAGCCGCGATTGACGTAACCAAGACCTGGCAGACCCAGGTCAGCGTTAACTTTATTTATTCCTGCAATGTTCCTTCCAATGTGTGTTCACGCAGATAAAAACGTTTGGCCATTTGAGCTTATATGGAAAGTTTGTATGCATGTTATTCCAAACCTGTATGACTTTCTCTCGTCTGCAGAACACAGAAGGAGATATTTTGAAGAGAGTTGGTAACCAAACAACCTTGGTCCCATTGACTTCTATTATGTTTCTCAAAACCTCTTATTTTATGTCCCACAGAAGAAAGAGGCATGTACAGATTTTGAATGATGTTAGAGGACAAAATTCCATTTTTGGGTGAACTACCCATATCCGCTGCTCTCATTTCGATTTTTTTCCACAGGTCTGCCTTTTGGGTTTACGGTGCGCTTTTAGTTTCTGTAAGTTTGTTGAGTTTACTATCAACCCCTGCACTGTGGCGAATCTCTGCTAAAGTTCCCTGTGGAGGCGACCCTTGTTGATCTCTGATCCCCCAGCCAGTACGAGGTAAAACCACAACACAAATGGAAGCTTTGTGGCCTTGAATGTACTCTAGTGCTCAAGGAGTCAGGAGGTCAACGTGGAGGAGGGCGGAGGGGCTGCTGTGGAGAGGAGTGTGACAAACCTTGGGCTGTTTTTCAGTGGGGTTAAAGAAGCTTGTAAATCCATACTTCAGACATGGACTTGGGGTTTAGTGCAAAGCAGCTCTAGATAATTCTGTGTAAATCTATCAGTATAAAGAAAACAAAAAACAAGGACTTTGGAAAATAAGCATACCTAACTGTCATGTAATTGACTTTTTATTGTTATGTTACGTATTTGACAGATACAAAGCGACTTGAGATGCATTCAATGTACACGGTTGATCAGTGTGTGTGTGTGTGTGTGTGTGTGTGTGTGTTTTCTCAGAATTGAACCCGCAACTTGTTTGCTGTTTAAGGTCCAGTGTGTAATTTTTTGGAGGATCTATTGAGAGAAATGCAATCTAATATACATAACTATGCCTTCAGAGGTGTATGAAGACCTTACGTAATGAACCATTATGTTTTTATTACCTTAGAATGAGCTATTTTTATCGACATACACTGCGCGTCCCCTTACATGGAATTTGCCATGTTGTTTCTACAGTAGCCCTAAACGGACAAACTGCACTACAGATCGTGTTTCGTAAAGACATTATCTCCTTTGGCAAAGAAGCAAAAACATAATGACATCTTAGTCCTTTGTCAGCCACCGTAGTGCTTAGAATGGGAGGGGTGGAGTGTGCCGTTGGTTGCAATTCGCAACCTCACCGCTGGATGCCGCGAAATTACATGCACTGGACCTTTAAAGCAATGCTCTACCAACTGAATTTTTTGTTTCATTCTGTTTTTTATTTGCTGTTAGACTGTCTGTGCTTTACACCCACAGTTGTTAGTTTATTTGTCTGAACACCTGCAGCAGCACGAATTAAGTCTCATTGGATTAAAGAGCTATATTGTCATTGGTTCTCTCAAGTACGCTTTCATCTTTTTAAGCCTTTTCACTTCAGTCTGTAATCCCTTATGAGAATGCATTGTGCAAGCCAATTCAGGGTTAAAATTCACATTTAGGAAGTTTACTCAAAACTAAAACTACTTATTGCATGTTAGATGCACTAAAAATACTAAGTAGTACTAAGTTTTACTGTAGTAAAACTGAGAATACTTGTTCAATTTTGAAGAGTATCCTGGCCATTTATTCCCAGGGAACACACATACTGCATAGTCGCTTTGGATATAAGTGTCAGCCAAATGCATAAATGTAAATTTATTTCCATATAAAGTGCACATGTAAAATGTTTTCATATAAAATGCATGTGGGACATTTTTCATAGTTTTTTATTTGCCTAAATGATCAGATCCTCACATGAATGACCATATTATAAACTAGCTCTAAACATGTTCTACCTCATGTCATTTCGCATTGGATTTAGTCACCGTAACTCTTTTGACCTCAGATGGTGTTTACAGATTGTTGGGTCATGTGGGATGGTTAAGGTGTTTTGTGTGTGTGTGTGTGTGTGTGTGTGTGTGTGTGTGTGTGGCTTCACGAGTTTGCCTGCAGCACAACTATGGTATCATTAACATTCCAGCAGTCGTGGCGGCACCGTTAACACTCCGCTACATGACGAGACAGCTCTGCCTTTACAGCTCTACCTGCTGCACTTTCTCTCTCGCCATCTTCACCTCTTGCTTTTCTCACAAGTAAACACTCTCAAACGCGCTCGTGTTGGTGTTACTATCATGACAAAGACTTTCCATTGACGTCTGTTGTTTGCATTCTGAGCTAATTGGAGATTTTTCTAACTGTCTGTGTTCTTTATGTATATACAGGTATTCTTATATCACTGTATACACACGTAAAGATATTGTGGCATACATAAATGTATTGATATATATATAAACACACACACATATATTTGAAATGTGTGTGTGTGTGTGCATAACTACAACACTCGCATCAAAATATTTTTTCCCTCCATGTGGGTGTCGATACTGACTCGTACCACATCACTCTTGCACTGTCATTTTCAAGTGACTTCTATAAACACATAATTTTTCACGCCACTTTGTCTGTCTCATTTGACAGATGCGCGAGAGCTACACTTCAGGTAAATATGTGACTGATGTCGTTGGGCTGCGTGGTATGTTTTGGAATGCATGTGTTGTTTTGCAGCGTTGTACGGGGATTCAGCAGAACCGCCCCGACCGTTGGTAGGTGTGCTGGCTCGCTTTGTTTGCTTTTGGTATTTTGGTGCAGTGTGTTTGCATCTATGCCTCAGAAAAGGCAGTACATGTTTAGGGCTTCCAGGGGACCCACACTGATGTAATCCGTCTCTAAATGTTATTGACACGAATGGTGTGGAAAGAACCCAAATTCAGGCTGGCGGTGGTGAAGGGGTTAACAGATTTATTAACACAACAGAGACAAAACAAAAACCCACGAGGGGGTGTCAACACGAGAACAACTAAAATACAAGACGACAACAAAACACTTCCCACGATGGGGCAAAACAAACTAAACTATATGTGACACAATGTCAAAAGAAAAGCAAGGCAGGACAAGGCAAGGCAAGACAAGACAAGGGTATTCGCAAGACAAGACAAGGGTATTCACAAACCAGTAATCCACATGGTAGGGTAGCAGGGCACACGACACGGAAACACTACCAACGCAAGTACATACACATGCAACGCAAGAGCACAGGACAATGAAACAAGAGGGCATTAAATAGGGTAAGACAAACGAGGGATAATGACACAGGGCAGGTGGGAAACATAAGACACAGCAGGGAAGCAATACATGAAACAAGAGGGGCGGGGCCAATGACAAGACACAAGAAAACACATGAGAAGTAAAAAACATAAACATCTCATGGCTTTCTCACATAAAACCTAAGGGCTCTGTCCCGATCCTGCCACACGACTAGGAATTCATAAACAAGAAGGTAGGACCGTGACAGAACCCCCCCTTAATGAACACCCCCAGGTGTTCACCAAGGGGTCGACTAACAAGACAAGACCGACTGGGTGACAGATCCAAATACACATAGACAACATAACCAAAGGTAAACATGACAGAATGACAGCGGGGTTGGGGTGAGAATAAAAATAAGTCCTGGGGGACTTAGGGGAGGAAGTCCTGGGGGGAACGTCGGCGGGTCATAAGAATACCTGTATATACATAAAGAACACAGACAGTTAGAAAAAACTCCAATTAGCTCAGAATGCAAACAACAGACGTCAATGGAAAGTCTTTGTCATGATAGTAACACCAAAACGAACGCGTTTGAGAGTGTTTACGTGTGAGAAAAGCAAGAGGTGAAGATGGCGAGAGAGAAAGTGCAGCAGGTAGAGCTGTAAAGGACAAGGCTGGGACCCGGCTGGAAGGCCGGCTGCTGCACCGTACTGGACGCCGGCTGCGCCGGACTGGACACTGGACTGGACGCTGGCTGCACCGGACTGGACACCGGCTGCACCGGATCCCGCGCCCCCCTCCGTTGCCGTTTCTTCAGCCGAACCACCTGTCTGGTGGTCGGCTGAAGGAAGGAGGTGAAGGGCACGGCAGGCTCGGGGTTGGAGGCCTCCGACGAGGACCCCCAAGACTCTCGCCTCCCCCGCTTGCCACTGAGGCTGGCTGGAGGCAAAGCTGCAGGAGTTGAGGTGGACGGTGTGGCCACACCCAAAACCCTGACCTGCAAGGGGCTGTCCTCAGGGATGGTAGCCAGCCCCGTGAGAGGCTCCACCATGGACGTTCCCCGATTCATCGCGAGTTGGAGTTGGTCCACGAAGCCCAGGGGTCTCAACCGGCGCATCTCTGCTGGCTCGAAGGGTTCATCGAGGCAGCTGTTGAAGATAACCTTCAACTCTGCCTCAGTGAACCCCGAGTAGCGCGCGGTGGACAGGAAGTCCATGGCGAAGTCCTTCACGGGGGTCCCCCTCTGGCGGAAGCCGAACAGGACCCTGAGCCAGGCGGCTCCTAACTGCCCTTTTTGACTCCATACCTGCTACCTACTGGGTTCAGAAGTGGCTCTTGCGTTCTGACACGAATGGTGTGGAAAGAACCCAAATGCAGGCAGGCGGTGGTGAAGGGGTTAACAGATTTATTAACACAACGGAGACAAAACAAAAACCCACGAGGGGGTGTCAACACGAGAACAACTAAAATACAAGACGAGAACAAAACACTTCCCACGATGGGGCAAAACAAACTAAACTATATGTGACACAACGTCAAAAGAAAAGCAAGGCAGGACAAGGCAAGGCAAGACAAGACAAGGGTATTCACAAACCAGTAATCCACATGGTAGGGTAGCAGGGCACACGACATGGAAACACTACCAACGCAAGTACATACACATGCAACGCAAGAGCACAGGACAATGAAACAAGAGGGCATTAAATAGGGTAAGACAAATGAGGGATAATGACACAGGGCAGGTGGGAAACATAAGACACGGCAGGGAAGCAATACATGAAACGAGAGGGGCGGGGCCAATGACAAGACACGAGAAAATGCATGAGAAGTAAAAAACATAAACATCTCATGGCTTTCTCACATAAAACCTAAGGGCTCTGTCACGATCCTGCCACACGACTAGGAATTCATAAACAAGAAGGTAGGACCGTGACAGTTATGGTGTAAGAGACCTCTTGCCCTTGAGCTAAGAATGTACTAAAAATGACATACACGTGAAGTGTCTATACTGTAACCAGGTGGATATATGTATTAATATGATATCTCAAAATCTCTCTCTCTATATATATATACTGTATATCAATAGGCTTATTCCTGTTGTCTCACAGCAAGCTCTTTACCTCGTAGTACGCAGCAGAGAACTGCAGCTTTTTTGTGTGTAATTTGAAATGCATGCAAAAGTTTAGGTTTGTTTATGCAAAGTCATACATGCTCTGATTTGCAAAGCAACATCGTTGTTGCCATTCTGATGCTGTTAAAAGCAACCGCTTCACATTTCAGAGTACAAGGATTTAATGCATTTATTTTCAAGTTACAAAATATTTAAGAAAGAATATTTTTATTTTACATAATCTGTACAGAGATCTGTTTATCTAAATGACTTTGTAACAACAGCTACGAAATAACTCTTATTAAATAGAAGACCAAACAAATTAAAAACAATGAAAAGCGATTGTGTTCCATTGGTTTGCTGTACATAGTAGAAAAATGAGACAGAGCTACAAACAGAATCCTTAATGGTGTACCCTGATTATTAGGCCTCTTGAGAATGATCAGTATTAATTTTATACACACATAGGAATGGCCTTGCCACCTTTTTCAAACTGCTAAAATAATGGCCTCTTTGGTACAATTATTAGGTACAATACATTTTCACAAAACTCAGTTTATTACTACAAAAATAACGTTTTCAATGGCAGTTTTTTTGTCTTTTAACTAATCCCGCAACTTTTCAGTGCAAACATCGTATCAATCATCCGCTTTGGAAAGCAAGCGAAAGATCACATTTCAAGTATTGATAAAAAGTTAAAGACAAGCAGTACAAAAAAAAGAAATCAGTTTGACATGTTTCAGGATTACTGTACATTGCATAGTTCATGCGGCACTTTATATTAAAAGGACTATGAGCAAGGGTTGGTCCACCTCTGTGTACCCTTTTGAAGGCTTTGCAATATGCAAGTGCTTAAAATTGTGCATTTTGAGAGTTTTCGCAAGTGCTTTACTCACTGTAAACCAGCTGGACAGAATTTCAGTCGCTCCGCGGGTCAGCCGCTGAAGACATAAGGTTTATGTCGGACCGGTTATGCAGTCTGCCACATAAACGAGAACGGAAGAAGAGGTCATAGTTGTAAGACGATGTTGCCCAGAGGACTCGCAGTTCAAGTAAAACCCTCGCAACTGACTGATATGTATCAATGCCGCAGACACATGGAGTCAATGTTCTGGGATTGTCTCTGGGAATGATTGGGAAAATGAATGCACTGATTTTGAAGTCTCCACCTCAGCTGGAATGATTTGTCGTGTTGTATAAAGAAAGCTGTCGAAGTGC
This sequence comes from Triplophysa rosa, assembly GCF_024868665.1. Lineage (NCBI taxonomy): Eukaryota > Metazoa > Chordata > Actinopteri > Cypriniformes > Nemacheilidae > Triplophysa > Triplophysa rosa. The sequence continues at coordinate 7,275,245 of NC_079895.1, forward strand.
TGGTGTTCTGAAGTTGAGATGTCAGTGCTTGTACGACCGCCGGGACGATTTCTAAGTACTTTTGTCAGTGGGTGACGATGGTTCGGAAATGTCCCTCTCCTTTTTTGCTGTTGGAGGGAATTGTGTTGAGCCGCTTTTTTTTAAGTCTAGAAATGGCAAACTAGAGCGATACCATTTGGTGTTATCATTCCCTTATCACCCCAAAGCTTTCATATTCGTTATAGAGTACCAACCTGTCATATATCTGATGATCGACTGCTTGATGCACACACACGTGTGTGATTGTACTTGGTGAGCGCACAAATAATAACACAATCTATATGCACGTGGTACAAAAACATCATAAATATGACTGTCTCTGCTCTCGTATTCAGATTTAAACAGGGATGTCAGGCGCACCCGCACTCCTCCACGATCATGTTAGGCACATCACGTTTGACAATGTTGTACTCGTCGTCGAAGTAAAGCATTGACATGGTGCTGAGTTTGGTGGGTATGCAACAAGAACTGACCGATCCAGGACTCATGCCTCTCATGCGGTACTGGTTCACCACTGCGGTGTGGAAAGAGGAGGCGGAGCCTGGAACACCTGCCATATATGCTGGACAGCTGCCCTCACAGTAGTTCCCATAATACCCTGCTGGTGCGATGATCCAGTCATTCCAGCCAATCAGTCGGAAGTCAATGTAAAACTGCTGTCTGCAGCACAAACCTCCATTGGTACCGTCACACTCTAGGCCTCGCTTCCGGATGCGGTGCTTGCCATCTGCCTGCTGAGCACGGACCACCAGGAAGGGTCGATGCGAGGGGTCTTTCGGGTCCACCATGATGGGCAACACTTTAGTGGCCTCGCAACCATCGCAGTGGATGTCCAGGTCTTGACGTCGCCCCCCTTTGCCCAGCAATTCTCTCACGGGCTCGGACAGAGGAAAGGTGTGCCAGCCGCTGCGCTTCAACTCCACACGTTTTTCCATCACAGGCCAGTGCAAACTCTGCCCGCTGGGCTCAAGGAAACGCATCCTCACCGTGACCTTCCTCCGCAATCCTTTCTCCTGAGAACCGGGCAACAGCTTGAAGTAGAGCCACAGGTTGGCCTGCAACACGTAGAGGTTCTGATTGCCCTCATTGGAGATCAGGAAGTAGAGGCTAGACTTGGATGGAGCCGCATCATCTGTAAAGGATCGAAAAAATGGTGTTTAATACAAAATGCATGTTTTCTCTCGTTATTAGAAGACATCCTGACATCTCTTAAGCAACGTTGACTAACATAAACCACCCAAATTGTCCAGATAGATTAGGTGCCACAGTGGAGCTCTGGGCCCGCGTCCAGTTGGCTTGGTGATTTAGGCTGAAGATGCTGGGCGAAGAGTGTGGGAGGGGTCGGACGTGGGCCTTTCCCCAGGGGGTTCATTGAGTTCATAAGAAGTGCTGTGAAAACCCAGAGCCCCAGGAGCCTCTGAGACTGACAGCACAATGCCGTGTGAGAGGTATTAGGAGACTGCAATGTCACAGCCTAGCATTGAGCGTGTGGCCTTCAAACGAAAGGCATGATAGGCAACATAAAGGCTATTTACATGACACTGGCCACTTTCTAAATACAACAGTGTAGTGATTTGTGAAGTCTAAGATGTAGAGTATTTTTGTTTTTCGTTTGATTTTGAAAGTCCTTTTGACCACCTAGATAATTAGAAAAAATGCATCATATTTTATTTAAATGCCAGAGCTGTTTAACACAGGCAGATTTGTTTTAAATGGTGGTGTTTAAATTGCAATTATAGAAGCAAATAGTAATGACAAATAATAATAATAATAACTTAATAACGTAATAATAAAGTTTTCTTTTTTATTCAGTATGGTTTTTCAAGTGTCACTTTCACATGTTCTGGTAAAGCTGGTGGACGATGCCTAGCTGGTGAAACTGGTTGACCCACATGTTTATTGCTAAGGAGAGACCAGCATCCAAATCACAACCAATGGTGACCATGCAATGCTGAACATTATAACAGGACTGTCAAAACTTGTTTTGTCAGCCCTTTCATATCCCACAGTGCAGAAACGGGGTTCATCTGTGACATAGAGTCAAGCCCTGGAGATACGTCAGGTGTGAACAAGTATGTACTATGATAATAGGGAACATGTTCACTGTGATTCCTCCACTTTTTTTTACCTACTGTATGCCTCCTGGATATAAATTTTCTTGCATACGGATGTGCACAAATGTTTCATAGCCATAGCTTGACGTGAATTTATTGACAGAAAGGACTGTCCACTTTGCACTCTATTCATTCTCCATATTCTCTTTACAGGGTCCACAGATGGATGCTGACAAAGATGTATTGATACTGTAAATAAATAACCTTACAGTATTCCCTCACCTTCATCCAACTTCACTCCCATACATAAATAGTGAGAAGAGAGTGCGAGAAATATATGTATATGGCAACCGTGTCATGGACGTGTTTGACACTGAAATCACTGGCAGTTAAACATGATTTCACGTTTATTAGATATGGCTCCTTTTTGTACCTTAACAATATACGTTGATTTATAGATGCAGACTTTCAAATAGAGAAAGGTTTTATTTTTGTGGTTCACTGAAAACCGCTCTCGTGCTTTAAATGTTTAATGTGAACTGCTTGTCGAAGATCAATAAGATCAAGAGCATGGCAAGCCACCCGATTAGATTTTGACCGCCTGCCAATCAATTAACACTACGGGCTCTAATTTCTTTCCTTGGATCAAATGTCAAAAAGATTTTCTAAAGAGATCAGTTTGGCTCTTTGACCTCACGGACACCGTGGCACGCTGAACAACGTCTAATAATGAAGTCTTAATACCCTGCACTGAACTGGTCCTGTAGAGTTCAGCGAGTCCGAATGGCTACGCTGACAAATGAGAAGCGAACATCTACCGCTCCGCTCCTGTGGCTACGGGACACCAAATACTTCTGAAATGGCCCGTAGGACAGTGTCAATAGAGACCTGAAATTGGCAGCTGGCCTCTCCTGTACTTTGGCAGCCCTCTCCTTATTGCTGTCCTGAAGCAGGGAGCGAGATAGGAGCCACCTTCTGGTTTACGAGCTCACCACATATCATAGTGAGCAGAGAAGAGCACGCAGCAACGGAGGCGGCCCAGTCGCCCGCAGCTGCAGTGATTTGCGCATTGCACCTGACTTTCACAAATTCTACTTTTTGCTCAGCACGTACCTCTGAGCAGAATGCATCTGGGGTTCTCCTAATGCCACAGCCTGGCTGCCAGGCTCTGCTCAAGGGGTTAGCGCCAGCTGGCCTCGAGGCAGAGGGGGGTTTGGAGAGCCAGTTTCATGACGCATTGCTGCTCAGCGGTTCAAAGGTGTCATGAATAATAGGGGAGGCCTGATGAAGCTTTGATATTTTAAATGCATGTTCAGAGTAGGATATAAGACGACCAACCCCCACACCAGCCTCTGTCACCCACGACTCAAATGTCTCATGCATTATTCTGAGTGATATCTTTTGTTGTTTTTGTTCCCAATGTTGACATATTGGGTTAAGCAAGAACGCACAGTACTCCCACAATAACCGCCTTCCTTTTGTCAGGCTGTCATGACTGGGTTCAGATCATTCTTATTGGAGCAAGAAGTTCGGATAATGTCCGAGATAATTGTGCCGCACGGTGTGCTGGACTGGAAGATAAAGCAGCCAGTTCTGCAATATTTAGGCTTAATCCCTCATGTGTAGGTTTGTACTTGGAGATCAAATCAATAAAAAGGCATGATATATTACATATACAGTATATATATATATATATATATATATATATATTGCAAATCAATGCCGAAAGTGTGTATGAATGTTTTCTGGTCAACAAGCTGCATACACTTACAACAATTAACCATACATACCACAGTAATCAAAATTTGTAGTAACTATAGTTTAACCATGATATTGGTAGTAGAAATATGGTCACACACAAATGAGAATCAACCTACTATTTTTAACATTGGTTAATTTTCCTAAGATTATAGTACACCCTTATAAACTATTGTAAGTAGGCCTACACCAACTTTATCATGCCTCCATTGCGGTTTATAAAATGAGATTTAGGGTTGTCTTCACCAGCACCTAATGTGCAGGTAATTACTGTAAGGAAACACATTCCTTATATGGAGATCATTAGAAACAACGATTTTTATCGGGTAATAAACAGAAATAGGCGTGATGAGGTTCTTGCCCTCTCATTACCGAATTATCCGTAATAATTTGATTACCATGTTTTTGATGCTCACTTGGCGTTCCCGAGATGTTCCAGCCTGGATCATAATTGACTCGACACCCACCAAAGGTCATAATCTGACAGCCCAGTCATTATTTTTTTGTCGGCATATCTAATTATAGTTTAAGAAAGGGTCACGTATTCTAACTGCTCCAATTACACGTGAACGTAAGATCAAAGACGCACGCCTCATGAAACCAGCCAAATTCATTCAACTGTTTAACACAGTTGGCATGCGTGCTGCTGTACACACCTGACTCGGCGAAACTGATTATTTCCGACGTTTCCTCCTGCACATCGTTGTAGGCGGCGTGTCCATCTAAGTTAGGAATCTCAACCCTCCCGTCCTCCCTAACTTTGCCGGCGTGAAGTTTGCGCAGCGCCGTAACCATGGCAGCTTTGGGAATGGGATGAGTGATATTAGGTCTCTCTCTCATCTGCAGTCTGTTTAATATGTGCCTTTTAACCGCCTCCAGAAAGTCCGTGTCCATTCGCCCCGAATCGTCCCGATGCCCGAGTCCACACGAGACGCACTGGGAATCCTCAGTTCCCACAGTAAACTGAGCCGAGAGCATGCAAGCCAATAAACAGCTCACATGGAAAATGTAAATACTCATTTTCTTAAACAAGCGTCCGTACAACAATCAAACGAATCAGTTCATGAATTCCTACCGTCTTCTGTCAGTTTGACCTACAAACAGGACAAATATATACTTCCAGCAACCTCCTTTGACAGATGTCCATTCATAACGCTTTCGGTCATTTTATGAGGATTTCAATGGAACACGGTAAAACTTCAGTCCGTAGGTAAAATGCGCGAAAATTTCATCTCCTTTCCAGGATAAGTGACAAATTATTGGTGGCGCGTGGCTATGTGAAGAATCACAACAAAACGAAATAAAGCAGTAACCTCCCACGAAAAAGAAAAACGCCGGTAATTCCGTTAAAGTTCAGTGTAGTCAACGTATTCGTTCATAACGTAGCTTTCCACGGAATATCGCGTTAAACGTGATGCTTGGTCAGTGATAGTGTTGGAAATTCCGATGTTCTTCTAAGTATTTCTTCAGCCTCAGGAGAGATGTTGTTCTTGTTCTCGTGTAATCGCGACACTAGTAAAAGCACCTCGCGCTGAAACTTTTTTATACTTCAGACCACGTGGGACGTCCAGCCAACTAGAGCATCGGTCCCACATGAACATCAGAGCCGTCGCCCTAAGGAAAATGTATGATAGTAACCATAATTTAACTATTATAGTTGTAGTAAAACTTTAGGCATAGATAAATGGAAATTCATAAAAAAACATGGTTGGTATAAAGCCTTAGTTCATTTTGCACTAAACAACCATTCAAACTAGTTCAACCATGTACTCTTGCTTTTAAATGTTCAACTGTGTTCAGACTTACAACGTATTTTTTTCTAAAAGGTTTAAGCGATATATTTTAAAGTGGGTCTTTCTGTTAAATGTGGTTTCATATGCATTGACACGTTTATCAACAAAACTGAAATTTTTAGTCCAACAGTAAAGCATAACAGTATACGTAATCCGTCTGTAAAATATAATTAATAATTGTTTATACACTGTGCAGCTGCAAACTTAACTATAAAATCTGTAAAGGCAGTCTGGATGTTTTTTATCGATCTGTTTCTGCACAGCAAAATCGCCAGTGTTAAAAAAGGTCAAATGAACTGTCACATAGTGTGGATTATATATACACTGTGAGAGTTAATTTGACCTTTTTTTAACACTGGTGATTTTGCTGTGTGAACTGTAATATATGAAATCTTTATTTCAGACGTAATGCCGTTTCATTACACGATTTCTTTGTAGGACTAATACATTCGTCTATATTGTATGAGTTTTGGAAAAAATTAGATGTACTGACAATGCCAGTCTTTTTATTTGATGTTATTGCGCCATCTAGCGCCTCAACACACTTTCTACACCTTGCGTCTTTAATGCTTTCTTTCATTCTTAGTTTCTAAGCAAATAGTTTCTTCATATGGATTATTAGCCGTTATGCACATTCAATGGTTACATTATTTACGGCCTGTTTATTACAGCCATACAGATGAAGAGGAATGTGCATTTTGTCTTAATATAGCCTATCTAAAAATAGATAGTCTTAACAGCTATTCTCACAGACTAGGAATTAGATAGGACTAATCAGTATTACTTTTTCATATTTCAGTTAGCCCAATCTACCTTTTTATGTGACTGAGTTAAAGAAGTTATGACCAGTCTTGAAGAAAAAAAATAGAAGACTAACATCTAAGACTAGTCTAGCAGTTTATGCAACCGGCCCTTGGACTCATTGAATTTTCTTCCATGTCTTTGTTACTCTTTGGTAAAAAGTACTGTGAGTTGTTGCAACGCAAAAAGCAAAACACGAATCTCTGCATACTGCTGAGCATGAAATGGTAAATGCAAATGGTAAAGTTTGTCGCCCCCAAGTGGTGCAGAAAAGTGTGTGTAGGTCTGTAACTTTTGGCAAATTCAGACTGTCAAATTATTTGAACAATTTCTGACGTTTACTAAAAACATAAGGATTACAAATATATTTATTATGTTAAAACATTTTTAAACAAATAATACTGGCTCTAACTTTGCTGCTTTAAGAGCCAATTCGTCAGTGATTGTTGACAACATAATGTACAAATTCTATAGAAGATAGAAAAAACTCATATTCCCTTTCAGTGAAACTTTCAACCCCCCGTATAAGTTAATAGTTTACCCTGTTTGTATATGAAAACCGTGTAAAACTAATGTAATAATGACAGATGCTATATAGAGTTAGTACAAGACTGAATTCCATTTTAATACAACCATTCTACCACAGGCTTGTGGATATTATTACTAAAGTCTCATTTCTCACAGAGAAAGTAACAGACACCGTAAATAACTGAAATCTCCTCCTTTAACATTTATGCCATTGTCATATGCCACACTGAAATCCCATGCTGTCCTTGTAAAGGTTTACCTCCCAGGACTAAAAGCAAGTCTGGCATATGGAGAAGCATGGCGTCCTCTGTTTCTTCTGCCAGTTGACCACTATTCCATTTCTCACAAACAGCCTCCTGGTTCTCAAATGTGAGACAGCTGCATTTTATCTTAGCTTCTTTCAGTGCAATACTGAAATCGGGCAAACACTTCCTATTTTCCGTTTGGAGAGTTTGGAGTTCAATGCCATTTTCTTGCAATGTGGGTAAGCACTTGTTCTTAAAGGGTCTTCGCTTGTTATTGATGTTGTGCGAGTTGGGTATTTCTCTGGAATGGACACTGTGTGGGGCAGTGGGCTGGAAACCGGGACCTAGACCAATGCTGCAGTGATGGATCCGACACGGAGAGGTAGATCCAGTTAGGAGTGGAAGCTTCTTCCAGGTCATTGTAGTGAGGTTAAAACTCCACAAACTATTCTGAGGTGAACTCTGGGTTTCTCCTCCACCATAGACAAGCATGCTTTCTTTAAACAACACAGCAGTGTGGCCAACTAGCCTTGAGGGACCTGAACTGCATAGTATAAACAAATGTATTAGTATGCATCAGATAATACAATAATAAATATAGCAAAAAGTGGAATTATTGTTTATGTGCATATCTGATAAATGCAAAACAAGTAAAACATGGCAGGCAAGACATTGTTATTAGGGTTGTGATAGCTTTCTGTTTGCTGTTTTTCTTAGTCAAGAGTAAGGAAAATAGATTGCATGAATACAGTGAGTGTACGGTTGCATTGAACTACTATTTTTGTTTTGTTCACTTATTGAAAGTGATATTATGTGGATTTGAAAGACAAGAATAACTGGACAGATATGAAAGACACTCACTAGCATTTGATGAAGCTCCAGGTTTGACTGGTAGAACTCCATTTCCACAGGTCTTTCTGTTCTCTCAGACCCTGAAGGCCACCATAGATGTACATACAATCCTGGTGTGTAATAGCTGAATGACCATGTCTGGGACCAGGACCACCATGTACACTGCTAAGTTGCGACCACACCTTGGAATCTAGTAAATGTAGTTATTTAAAAACGGCAACAGATTTAATGTACAATTTGAAAAGAACAAATGTCAGGTAGATTTTAGTCAACAGTAAAAACATACTCTTTATAACTAAAAATATTCTTCATCTGTGAAAGGGATATTTCAGAGGCCAAACTAAATTTCCCCATGTTTTACTCGCCCTCAAGGCATCCTGACTGATGGTCATTCCTGACTGAATAGCCATATTGACAGCGCTATTAACGTTAATGTCTAGCTTCCTTTATCCCTCGGCTGCGTGTGAACCAGAGGCTTGTTTTTCCTTGTTTAGCGCTCTCAATATGGATGTTTCTCTTAAACAAATGCACCGATTCGCTTCAGAAGACCTTTGTTAAGACCACGGAGCTGTGTCGAGTAGTTCTTTGATGGATGGATGCACTTTTTGGAGCTTCAAAAAATTTCCCCCCATTCTACCGCTTGGAAGAAAAATGATACGTGGTATTATAACTCCGACTGCATTATTCTTCAAGAAGAAAGTCATATTCAGTCAGGATGCCTTGAGGGTGAGCAAAACATGGGGAAATTTCGCCTCTGAAATATCGCTTTAAGTACAGTATAATCAATCTCAGGCATGTGTTGGGGTCTGACATTCCTGAACACACAATAAGCTTGGCCAAGGCTTATTAAATATTTGGCTGTAGGAGACTCTTTGAATGAAGATAAGATACTGTATGTATTAGTCATGCACTGTTCTTTATACATTACAATTTAATTAAACGTACCCTTAAACTGTATTTTTTCACAGGAATTAACTTCCAATTTTCAACGAGTCTAAAATTGTATAGTGTATCTTTAACTTTAACTTTAATTTTTTTATACTTCTCAAAGATCATAAATGTCAAGACATGTCATAGTACTCACCAAAATTAAATTTCCAGAATTCCTTTGTTGACCCTCTTATATCAACGTATCCACCATAGACATACATAAATGACCCAAAGGTGACTGCACTATGCCCTTTCCTATTTGCTGGTGTCGTTCCCTACAAAACAGACCATAGTCATAAAAGTCTAATACAGTAAGTATCTTTTACATGAGATTTTTTTACCTGTACAGTTTCAATCCCAGTTTTCCAGTTAATCCAGCATTCACTAACTGCAAAGGATACAAAACTAAAGAGGTGACCAGCGAAGTGTAACATGGAACAAAACTGTATGGTGTGCTGTCTAGGCGTCACACTACATAAATAAAATAAATAGTAATACATAAATTGTACCTGTATCGAAGACCCAAAGAGGTATTTTTGAGTTGCTATATGCTGAATCTTGCATTCCCCCAAAGACGTAAAGAAATCCCTGATAAAATATAAAATTGTTAAATGTTATAAACAATCTTCATTGCAAAACTCTCTGGACTACTCGGTTCTGATTGGTCATTTGTGTCATTCTGTGGTCAAATATTTTTGTACATTGACTGCTGGCTGTATATTTAAACCCTCTTGTAGGCTATACAATATACAGTATATTCAAATAATTTTAACTAAAGCATGCATTTCTTGGTCATTTATTTATTGTATATAGCCAAGTAGTACAATATGTAGTTAGCCTGTTGTTATTGCACAACAAACCTGGCAGGGTGTCTTGTATCATACTGTATATTACTGTATAATTCTGTCACATCTGTTGTGTAATTGTTTTATTTACCTGATGTCCTACCATGGTATGCTCCTCCAGTTCTTCAGGTGCCTCCTCGCAATTACAGGGAATCTCAGCCCACTTGTTACATGCTAAATGTGTTGAAATATATAAGTACCACTCATGACAAGTCATGCCAAACCATCACATATCAATCAGTGCCGCAGAATGCACAGTGCCGTCTGAATCCGAAATAAACCACCACGTACTGCAATTACAAGCATGTGTCACAACTCACAAGGGGGAAGACAACAACGACTTACCCACATTATATTTCCAGAAATCTCTCTGTGAGCATTTTTCTCTGCCTCCCAGTAAGTAGACATGTCCTCTGTGGGCGCATGAAGCATGCTTGTAACGGTCACATGGTGCAGGGCAGTGCTGAGGCAAGGCGGTCCACAAACAAGCAATGCTCCCTTGGTTCATTCTTGGGCTCTGAGAGTCTCATGGGTTAAACCTGTGAACAAAAGCACGAAATACACAAGGGCTGCTAATGAAGTCAGGTTAACGATACTTCCTAGAATAGCACAGAAACAGCCGAACTAGAATTTTTATTGGAACATTTGTATGTAGAACAGGTTTATTGTAGTGTTCGGTAATACATTAGGTTACTGTTAAGCAAATATGTGAGCAGAAATCACCTGAAGTTATCAACATTGTGAGTTTGAGGCACTGTTTACAGTGTATATCGGATACAATATGGGAACTTGTAGAATAAAGAAATTAAAGGAGTCATATGACACAGCTAAAACGAATATTATCGTTTGTTTAAGATGTAATGCAATATGTATACACGATTTAAGGTTCAAAAACGCTTTATTTTCCACATACCGTGCGTGTGAAGAGTTTGGTTCCAAAATGAGATAACATGTTCAAAAATCATGTTTTTTTATTGTGCATTCCAATGAATATCAGTCAAACTGCAGTTGGTTTGTTTTGATTTAAGCCATAATAACTCAAAAAAATGCAGCTAACTTACAGAATAAAACACAATAAAAACATGATAACATAATAAAAAAACATGATTTTTGACATTGTTTAAAAACGGAGTTATCTCATTTTGGAACCAAACTCTTCATGTTTGTATCTCCTCGCTGCAACGCATACAATGTCTATGTAAGGGATAATCCCGTTTATACCATGGTTATTTGCCAAGTTTAAGCATTTATTGATGTTTACAGTGTCATTTTAGATCAAACAGGTGAAAATGACGGTTATTATTTTGTCAGTTCGTTTTAAATATAATCAAACTGACTGGAGCTACCCGTGCGTTAAAGGCTTTTAATGCACAACTTAAAGCCAACCAGAATCCAGTATTCAAACAGACTATGGTATAAATGTTTTTTAATGTCATATTATGATCATTCTCGACATTCCAGTTCAATGCGATCTAAGCCCCGTTATACAGGGCATTACATCGCTATACAGTCTCATTACATAGCCTACTCGTCTGATAAGAGCATAAACGAGCAACTAAAACAACGTTTTCCGATCACTTAACATTGATAGGCAATTCTTTATGTACAGTACTCAATACAGTAGTAAGAAGCTTGTATGAAACGTTACTCGACCTCTTTAAGAAAGTCGTAACGGCGTCACATGACCGCTGAGAAGAAACGTTCAATAGTATCACAACTTGAAAGCAGCAAGTCGCGAATAAAGGTACTCGAAAGACACGTACATACTGGTGTCTTTATTATAGATGCTTAGATAAGTAGAATTGGATCCCTTACCGTGTGGATTCGTCAAAATATGTATTTCCTTCTTGAAACGCTAACCGATGATATCAAAGTATTTCTCCCAGTGCCCGAGAGGGAGGGGCGAAAGCCTTCTCCTACTACAGTAACTTGCCATAACACACCATCTTCATTTCTTCAACAGAACTTGCGCCAACACGTTTACGTTTCGCATCATTAAAAGGGGCTTTAACCGAAGCTGCTTCAAAGATCTTATTTTTTATATGGTAAATGCATCTTTAACATTCTCCAGCTCGGTTGGCAGAGTATTGAGACGGCAGTGCAAGAAGTTAGGGGTTCGAATAACCGCACAAATGGCGTGAGGAAACGTTTCGTTTAAACGCGCTTTAGGTAAAAGCATTGCCAAAGGCATCGATGCATTTTTCACGTCTCTGATGCAGGCTAACCACAATCTATTTTTCTGTGGGTGAGCTAAGATCTGGCAGTGTTTATACGCTTTTAAAGAGAAGACAGCACCCTGTTTCTGATAAACTGTTACATGATTTACTTACAGATGAGAATACTAAAGGTGAAGGAAAAGAAAAACAATACAAGAAGTGCTAACGTTACCTAATTTCTGTGGCATGACATTAATACAAAGCTGAACTGTGATGGCGTCGCCAGAGGGGTATTTCAGAAAGCTGGTTATGTGACATACCCGTGTAAGTTTAAGGGTAGGTAAGCTGATAACCTCCTTACTCTTCCCCACTAACTATACAATATTTTACGTATCTCAGGGCAGTTGTGGTGTAATGGTTAGAGAGATAAACTTATAACCCAAAGGTTGCACGTTTGATTCTGGCAGGCCTGATTCCCAGGATAAGTTTAATTATAGGTTATCACCTGGCATATTGTTTACATATTTATTGTCCCTTTATCACTTTAAATCAGATACATAATAAATTACATTAAAAGACTATTTAGGATTCAAGCGCGAAGTGCTAGAAACCTATTGTATTTGTCTGTTTTTCTTAATAATGTTTTTCTGATCCTCATCCTCCTCTATGGTATTGAAAGGCCTTTCTCCAAATTACAATTTGTTATTGGTCTTTGAAGATAGGCCTTTTACACCTCATTTAACATTTGGAAAGCCATGGCCTTTTAGCAAACAAAGTCAAAAGAACCAAAAAAAGGAAGAAAATGTATATGTATTTGAAAGGGATATATATTCGGCTACATTACATGTTGGACATGTGACTGGGCCTAACATTTTAAACCTCTACCTCCGTCCAAGCAGACCTTCAGCCTCTACTCCAAATTAATTATCATACATAGTGTAGTGTACTGAAAAGCATTACACAACATTTTCCAAAATTATGAAAACTGTAGCAGTTTCTACATTTTTTTTTGTAAATTAATATGAATACATCAGCAGTTGAAAATAAAACTGAGACAATACAAAGTCAGTTTTCAGAAAACCAAATGAAGGTAGATTTTTTGAAGAAACATACAGGGAAGGAACAAAAAGGAGGTTTATTACTGCATGCCTATTAAATTAGCAATGTAATCAAATACATATACACAACACAATTGTGGTAAAATACCATAGACACATTAAAATCAAAACAGTTACAAACATCTCAACAAATATACACTTTATGTAACAAAGATAGCCATGATGAATCTATATTTTAAATATTGCAGTATAAAAATAGAACATTTATTTAAACTCTTTATATATTTAGTTGAATAATTAATATAAGCGTTTAATATATAAATTAAATAAGATTTTTATGGTTTTTAATTCCGCACTTTATACACTGATGCAGATTTAAGCCTTCGGTGAAAAAAAACTCTGATTTATAACGTTGTTTTACAGTGAAAAAGCTTCCCGCCCGTTTCCATGGTGACTCGTGAAATCTGTGATCTATTGACAATGTCTTCATGTTGTTTCTGTGAGCGCGAGTTAACTCTGGGTATCACAAAGCTAAAGAACTTCACATAAAAATTCTCCATAACTTTTACCCCTGTGAATGATTTTTGTCCAAGTTTATGGATATTAGACCAGATTGTTCTTTTTGTGGTGATGAAAATGAATCAGTGGTTAACTTGTTTTTTAGATGTACAGTAACAAGGTTATTTTGGACTGAGGTTTCATTATTGATTTTTAATTTGTTTAGTAATTTGATTGATATTAAAGAAGAAATGGTCCTGTGTTTATTTTCCAACACTGGCTTCACTACATTGGACAATGCTATCAGAATCCTGTGCTTGCTTGGAAAAGGTTATATCCATAAATGTAATGTTATAGGTTCTAATCCTAATATTATTGTTTTTTGCTCTGAGTTAAAAAGTTTTGCCGAAACCCTTATAAATTGAAGAAAAACAAAAAAGTGTTAAAACACACAAAATATTAGATTAAAACAATAAGCCCCGTGAAGCAGTGGGTTACAGTGCATTTTATAACAGCTAAGGGCGTTGTGGCATGACGCGAAGGAGTGCCTAAAACCCGTAGCTGTTATAAAATGCACTGTAACCCACTGCTTCGCAGGCTTATTGCTTTTATAAAACGGTTATTCCATATGCTTAGCAAGGTTTCATAAAATAAAGTAAATAAAATGATATTTAGGCTATGTGGTGCGGTCAGCCGTTATATATTGAGGTATTTTATAACGGCTTAGAACTCCGCTCAGCCAATCAGAATCAAGGACCAGAACTGACCGTTTTATAATGAGGTATTTTATAACGGCTTAGAACTCCGCTCAGCCAATCAGAATCAAGGACCAGAACTGACCGTTTTATAAGTAATTGTTAGATCACCAGTGAACAGAAATATAATATTTAATTGATTCCTTTCTACCCCCTTACTCTGCTCAAAAACAAAAAAGAAAGTACTTTTTATACTTTTCATTATTATAATTTTTCATTTAAATTTATGATTTTGTTTTTTCTTTTCTGTGTATTATGTTTACAAATGTATTGTTATACATAATATTGAAATGCGTCCCTTGTACTATTTTCAATATAAATGTTTATAATAATAATAATAAAAACTCTGGGTATCTCTCGTGAGGTTGATTAACTTACCCTTCAAACGTGTTCTTGAACCGACATATCCAGAGTAAGCAAGGTTTGGGTTAATCAACCCGGAGTTCAGGGTTTAGCTGAAGGTATGGGTAACCCTGCTTTCTGGAATACCCCCCTGGTGTCGCACATTCAATGCACAGAACACGTCAGCAAACAAAATTCTTAAAAGGTCTAACTTACAATTTAGTCACCTCCAAAGTTCCTGGAATTTCCAGTTACCTCTCACGGAAATTGTAAGGGTACTTCAGGTGATTCACTGCCATGCTTTCATTTTATGAAGTGTATTTATTTAGGAGCATGGATTAGGGCAAAATGATTAGGTTAATAATAAGTTAATACCTAATAAATAAATAAATACCTCAAGTTGCACCAATATTGGGATATATTCTGTTTAATTTAGACATGGACAGTCCACATGACTTTGTTTATTATAACTATTTTTAATTTGTCTCATTTGTATACATGTATTCTCATCTGTATTGTCAATTTATAATTATTTATCATTATCATTTGTATGCATGTATTGTACACGTCTCTTGACATATTTTTTATTTAAAAATGTAAAATTCGTTATTATTTTAATTCTTAAAACGTTTAAATATAAAAATATATGTGTAAAACTAAAAAGATTGCAAAAACACAATACCGTCTGTTCATGACATCATATCTCCCATTTTTCCCTTACTACAGCGCGTCACGGGGCGGGGTGTACTATGATGACACCATATCCGGTTAATTTGCATATCGCGGGGGTGGGGTTTATGGCAAAACCGACAGTGCCTGAGGAACTCCAGTGTGTTACACGGAACAGGCGTTTAATGCGTTCCGCAAGATAGCATCAAGAGACTGTGGAGGACAAAGTTGCCGAGTGGTAATGTGCTTTTATTTACT
The DNA here is from genome assembly GCF_024868665.1 of Triplophysa rosa. Lineage (NCBI taxonomy): Eukaryota > Metazoa > Chordata > Actinopteri > Cypriniformes > Nemacheilidae > Triplophysa > Triplophysa rosa. The sequence continues at coordinate 7,290,826 of NC_079895.1, forward strand.
AAATGTCCATTAATTTGTTCTTTGCTCCGTTTTGGATCGAAAAATCATCTACTTAAAAGCTCTAGCTTTTGTTACGGGTCGACAGTTATTACATTTCCCACGGGGCATATCTGGTCCGTTATGAAAATGTCATCGCTTGAATAAAACGCTACTATTAAATGGATGTCACGTCCTCTGATGTCAGTGTGGTCACGAGAAGCTGGCGTTTTTGCTAATGTTGCGCTTGGTTTATTGATATAAAGCCTGATTTGATCGCCTCGGATTTGCTGCTTAACTTACAAAGTAACTGTATGGCCTGTGTGTTAGTTTCCATAATCAGGGAAACTAGCCATAATGAGTGACAAGGGATCAGTTATGTACCATAAGTTTTTCTTGTATTTTTCTATACATGTTCCTTATTTATGTCACACAATCCTGTTTTGAAATGTTTTGCCTTTTGCAACCCTTTCAGTTTATTAAATCATTAGAGGATAGCCTTTTAGCCATTAATATTAACTCTTTAAAGCCGAATTATTGGGAAATATGTAGTTATCTTTCTATCATGCACATTAACCTTGAAACAGGCCCTCTTGTGTCTTGAGCAGAATCTGTCATGTCAGCTCTTTTGATTGGTGCTTATTTTAGTGGTCGTTTTTTAGTATGTGTAAATATTCCTGTCATTTAGCATCTTAATTCTCAATGAAAATTCATAGACTGTTTGGGTGTAACCTCACTACCAGTACTGGCTCACTCCTCTTATCACAACAAATACGGGAGGGGTAAAGTCCTGGCATAGTTACCTCAAAGTTTTCAACCTAAATATTGTAAAAAGACTTATTGTATTATGTTCCTAAACAACTAAGTTGTTATTTTGAACTATTTCAGTAAGCCATTGTTTGCCTCAAAATATTTTATAAAAAGTAGTGTTCTGTAAAGTCAATAGTTTTGTCATTATTTGCGCACTACATTACAATCTCATTACAAACCCATTTGGAAACCCATTCTTTTTTCAGTTAAACACACATTGAATGTTTGGGAAATCTTTACTAGCAGTCTAGTAACCGTGTTGTAACTCGCCTAGCTATGCCATCTTTTTCCTGACTTTGCTAGTTGTTTTACATGTAGATTAGATTTGTAGAATTGCTGTCGAATAAGAATACATGCTGAACATTTTGTCAGTAGTCAGCTGGTCAGACATTATATCCAGCTTAAACACTGAAGTCTTTTGTCTCTACTCAATAACTTCTAATACGACTACATTGAAAATGTTATGGATTTAAATCGAATTCTGGTAGAGTGCGTCCTATTTCATAGTCGCACCTAAAAGTGACATTTGGTACATGTTAAGACTAAGTCGACCATGTCAGTGTAGAGCATCATTTGATTACTGAAAAATATGGACTGAAAATCATTAATTGTTTTGATGTCCTATCGAGTATTTATTTATCATATGGAAAGTCAATTATTATTTATTTGAGAAAAGGATTTCTGGTTTTTGTTGTAAAAGATATTCAGACATAGGCTATTTATTCCACAATCTAAAGTCAAAGAGAATACATTTTCCAAAAGTACAAACTTTGGCAAGTACTGTTAAGATGGTCATGTGGTCTCAACATGGCAGATACCAGGAATGAGAGGCAACCTTTATGTTGATAAAACCACAATATGTAAGTGGGCTTGACTTCACAGATTTCTATTTGTTCAGTCAGGCCTTGTGACCTGCTGACTGAAAAGAAACCATTGGATAAAGGGCAAGTTCTGCTTTTTATAACAGACTGCCTCATGCCATCTTTATAGTGCATACGGTGTACTTCCTCGACCAGAAAAGTACTTTCCTACAAGCCCCTACATGGTAGCATTCTTTTCTTCGTCTGCAGTTATAGGTTAGTTAACTTTAATGCAAATGTTGCGTTATGAGGTCAGCACATTTTTATTCTAGCCCAATAGTAATGTCGTCTTTTTGCTGTTACATAATCTGGATTGCAGAGAGTCATAAACTGGTCACATGTAAAGTAAGTTGTTTTTTGGTTTTTACTCGAGTGTTGCTCGTAAATGTTCTGGCATGGGATTCTTCTCGTCCTGCAGACCACTCAAGTGTGAAGTGGAGTTTGTGCCTGGATATGCGATAAAATGGTTTGAGATAAACAAAGAGGCTCTGCTGTGGGGTTAAGTGCATGTTTTTAAGGGATGTGTAGGCAGGAGTGGGTGAAATGTCCAGGAATTTATCCATTCTGTACAAATTTGCAAAACATCAATTTTATTTTGGAAACATGAGAAAACCCATGCAGAGATTATTGAGATGTAATCAGATTGATGAATTCGTTTTATATGATTTTGGCTGTAAAACATCCCTGTAAAGTGATGTCTGATTTATGGTGGATGTGGTTTAACTAGCAATATTTTGAACATAAGATAATGGGGTATATGCACACGGAGTGATGACGTATGTCCGCTAAAATCTCCGCCAGCTCCGCCGGCGCACGTAGCGTCCATAGGAAACACAGGTCAACGACGCGAGTCTTATTATCAAAAGACTACGTCATACATCGACAACCAAAAAGGAGAAGCTCTTCAGGCTACCCGTTTCAAGCTGCATTCACAAATATGAAAAAAGCTAAGTAAACTTTTGCACTTACTCGAGGCATGATCACAAAGGCATATAGCAATGTTATAGCAGCCGTAGTGTTGTCGGTTTGCTGAAATGTGAACGTTTTCTTCCTAAACACATAGTTATCACTTGCTGAAACATGACCTCAGCGCATTAAGAGCGGAAGTGGCTTAGCTGGCTGAGATTTTAGCGAACGTATGTCATCGCCCCGTATGCATATACCCCATTGAGTTTTTTGGGGATTTTCACTTTGAAAAATTTACTTTTCCACTATGTAGTTACAAATAGGCATATCTAATTTTCAATGGAATTTAATTTCCATGGCAATTCATTTTACTGAGAGGTTTATGTCAGCTTAATTTCCCTGCCAGCAAATGAAATGCTGAGAAACCGGAGACAGTTTTATTTCAGTTGCACAGGAGAGATTGTTTTTACTAAGATGTGCTGTTGAAATAAAGTGCACCTTTCCCACACAGCAGTGAGTAGCAGTAAATTGGAAATCATCTGATATGGGCAAAAGTAGGACATTTTTAAAACATTCTTATATATTGTGACTGATATTATGGCTGTTCTTGCTTGATGGTTTGCTGGACATTAGTCCTTGATAATGATATTTCAGGGTTTATATGAAAAGACTTTCCAGCAGCACTGTGTAAAGAGGCTGTATACTAGAGCAGTGGTTCTCAAACTTTTCGTTGTAAGGCCCCCTTTGTGTTAAGTGCATCGCTTTGAGGCCCCCCATATAAAGACATAATCTTAAACTTAGAATTTTAATTAAACCAAAAACATTCAGTTATACAATGCTGGAACCTCAATTCTTTTGGTTGGTGGTGTCATTTTTCTGATGTTTGATTGCATAAAATCTATGATAAACTTCTATATTTCATAAAATGCCACAAAATCTGTGACCCCCTGGATCCATCTTGGGGCCCCCCAGGGGGCCACGGCCCCCAGTTTGGGAACCACTGTACTAGAGGACAGCTTAGACTCTCTTTCTGCCAGATATGGGTAACAAAACGGCTATAGGGTCCCAGTTCAGCACCATGGCCTTTTTAAATATCTCAATGAGGCCTCTGTGTCCCAGCTTTAGATGGTTAGTATTCATCAGAGATGGTCACCTTGAGTTTCAGGAGGAAGTGAGCTCTTTAAAGGATGGAGGATCTTTTACATGTCGGCACAGACTGAAGACTTGGGCATGTTTGTGATTTTTTTGGTTTTAAGAATTCGTAAATAAAATATATCAGTATTCTTGATCAGAATCAAGTATTTTAAAGAGTTGTGTATTAAGACATTTTAAACAGAATTTGCAACATGTGTATTTACAAAAAAACTGTAATTTCCTTGCCATTAAAGGGATAGTTCACCCAAAAATAAAACTTCTGACATGAAATACTCAAGCTCAAGTAGTTCCAAACCTGTATAGATTTCTTTGTTTGGTTCAACAAAAAGAAATACATTAAGAAAAATGTTAGCAACTGATATTTTTGAGGTACCATTGACTACTATAGTAGAACAAATATTGTATGTTGTTTTGTTCTAAATATCTTTGTCTTTAACAAAACAAAGAAATGTGTACAGGCTTGGTACAACTTAAGGTTGAGTAATTCATGACAGAATTTTCATTTTTGGGTGAACTATCCCTTTAAGCTTTCAACAATGAAAGTCTGTCTCCCTAGCTAATGACTTAAAGATTAATATGTATGGTTGAATAATGATGTATTAATAAAGCCTTTTTTTCTAACTGACACCTGTGAAATGTCAAAAGTCACCTGTGGAATGAATGAATGACAGAAATATATGTGAACGCCCAAGTAGAAAGTTGTTTCACACATCACTGTGCACTTTCTCATTTAGAGGACAATCATTACACAAAGCTTGACACTGCCCAAAACCACTATTAAATTTACGGTAGGAATCATGAATTCGACAAAGTTGTGTTGCATTGCTCTGTCTGGATAATATGTGTGTGTGCGCATGGAAGTCGTGTACCAAGAATTTACAAAACATGCATTGCTAGCCATGTGTGAGGCCGTTGGTTGTCAATATGAATTAATAGTAAAGAAAAAAATAATTTGAGCTTGCTTTACTTTTAACACTTTATTTAATGTACTGTAGGGTTCTGAGCATTTCCAGAACTTAAGAAAATAGGCCAATGAAGTAATTTGGCTGGAAATCACCTTGGAACCACTTGCTCATATCAGTGATGTCAGAGCCTGGCTTATTTGTCATCATCCTGTTGGAATTACTTTGCTCTTTTTGTTTCGTTTCATACATTCTGTTCTATGATTCTATCACTATAGGGAGGCTCAGAGATGACATACTTTTGTATGCAAAACCTGGAAGCGAGTTAGCATTTTAGGACTTCCGGTTCCATCGCTCCAAAGTATATGGGTTTTTTGAATGGGTTTTTGGTAAATCGCCCGAAATAAGGTCTTTGGTTAACAAAACCTCTAAATATTTTCATGTTTTATTCTATGACATAAAACACACCAATTATTACCCATTTGTGATTTTTTTGAAAGCCTTATTGAAATGGCGGTTGCTAAAAGTGCCTACTTCCTTTGGCGGTCGGGGACGTTAGACGTCATCGCGCATATTAAGCTCACAAATAATGCAACATGTGCACAAATCTCTTAAAACAAAGATGCAGATTAATTCACGGAGCATTTACTTACCAGGGAACACATTTTTTAAAAAGTTTTTAAAGCGTTGTCGGAGGCTTGGTGGTGATGACGTTGATATTGAGCGACCTTAAAGAGTACATTCCTCGAGATCATAAAAAATACATTTCATGAAGTGTTTAATTTTGCCGTATTTGAATGTAAGCAATCAGCCAAGTTGTAAATCCGAAGGTGAACGAAAAACAAAGTTATTAGAATATAAAAAAGGTAATCGACTCTGAATCACGCGAACAAGTCATGACCTGTCCGAATCTTTAACCACAATGTATCTACATCACTAGAAATAATCCCCGCCTAGGACTGACTGCGAAAACTTAACTCTCTCCTCCCCAAACACTGTACTAGCTCGTTCGTGACGTGTGCATCATGTCTAAGAGAAGCTGTGTTCTATGTAGTGAAACTAAGTCAGTCTTATTTTCACTACCAAAGGAAGAACTTCTGAGGAAAAAATGGTTACTATTTATTTTTCAAACGACACCAAAGGAGTATAAACCGAACGTTTTACTTTGCGCGCGTCATTTTACCGAAGATTGCTTCAACAATCTTGGCGCCTTTACTGCAGGATACATTAAACATCTTTCCTTAAAAGATGTTGCAATACCAACTTTATTTGGACCTGTAAGCTCCACCGAATCACAACCTGTAAGTGTGACTCTTTATTTTTGTCTTTACTTAAAATTAAATTTGTGTGACGTTATCTCATGTCTGTGTTTAGCTAACGTTACCGTTATTTTTGGGGTTGTTACTGTTTGTTTACCTAACATTAGCTATAAACTCGTTGCGCTAATGTAAGTGTTCAACCATATTAACTCACAAAGTCTTTATTTCAAGAACTGCGTGGTGTACTATAGTTATAATAACATCTGAAGATACGAACAGCGTACACTGTATGCCGTGATAACTAACTGTTACAAGAGAAGTGTCTAAAACAGTCCTTTTTCTTACTGGCATCTGTATAAGGATTAAAGAATGATTCGTCAGACTCGGGCTCGAACTGGTAAGGTAAAATCGACGCCATCTCTCTCTATACACTGTTAATATCCAACCACCTGCAAACCGTAATACAGCAGTAATGATAGGCGGTCCATTTGCGACACATGCTGAACGCGTTTGACCAATCACAGCAGACTAGACCATATGACCAATCACAGCAGACTAGACCATTTGACCAATCACAGCAGACTAGACCATCTGACCAATCAGATCAGACTACGCTGGCGGAAAGGCGGAGATTACACAGATTGAATCGCTGAACGAATCATTTGAGAGTCAGTCAAGAAGTAAGGTAATAAAAACTGCTTATTATTACGAAATAATAGTATTTTTACATCATGTATGTACATAAACTTGTTGTCGGACACTCCATAAACCAAAATAAGCCCTTAAAAATATTGAGGAATGTACTCTTTAANCAACATATTTTGGATTAACTTGTCTAAAAGCCAGTGGAAAACTACAATAAAAATTGCAGTGTAGGTCAGGTGACATTCGTATAAAAGAGCACTTTTCAAGTACTGCTGAAATCCTCATCAGTCCAGAGTGCTGAACAAACACGAAAAAAAACATGCCTTACTTTCCAAATTTCAGATGGGGAATGCTATAAAGTCATCAGTTTTCTTATGATGATGCTTTGTTGGCACATTTTGGACATTGAATACATTCTTTTCATAAGACAGTGATGGAAACGTAACATTCTACAAAAATATTTCAATATTACATAAAACCATGATGACAAAGCAGTCAGAGGTTAACTTGCAAGCGTTTAAAAACCCATCCTGCTATGGTGCATTTTTTAAACCAGCAGGGGACTCTGTTAGTCTGTGCTACAGCTCTCTCTCTCTCAGTAGCGTGTGTGCATTTCAACAGCATGATTTGTACATTTGAATGTCACGGTATTGTTACAGAACATACATACTGATCTAAAAAAGGTTACTTGCCGCCTATGCCATAATGATGTCACTTCCTCAGACTGAATTCAAATAATTCCATAAAAAAAACTTGATGGGTGTGCATATAATGACTGTTTACTATAGATTTTTCTACACAACACTGTAAGCACAGATAAATTATGAAATAATAAAGTTAGTGTTGGGAGCATGGTGACCACAGTTTTATGAAAGTCCTAAAGTGCCAGTCTTCTTTACAAGTAGCCATACATAGTGGTCATCGTCCAAAAGAAGTATGATTACCTCTCGATCTAGGTGTTAAAATGAATGAGAGAATGAAGAACTAGGATTGCGATAATGGCGTTCCCTCGACCAGTACAAAACAATAAAGAAAAGGCTCTGACTAAAGAGTTGAAAGTCGTTTTGGCGTGGAAAAGTCCAAGTGCAATTCAAAGTAAACAGCATCGCTCTTTGAAACTCTTCTTGTTCTTCTTGTTCTTTCCCTTCCCATTTTTGTCCTTATTTTCTGACATTTTTTTAGACCGAACCTCCCTCATTAGATCAAAAAACACCTTCGAGAAACACAAAACCATCATTATTCCTCAAAATAAGAAAGTTGTTTTTGTTAATGATGCCAAACAAAACTACAATTAAAACTAAAACTAGCCGTAAACATGCGAAAAAGAGGCTGCAAAAAAAACTAAACATTAAAGTATAAGTAATTGAAATATAAGACAATGTAAAGTGTTCAACAGTTCTTCATATGACCAAATTGTGACGCTGTATTGATGGCATGCTTACATCAAAAGACATAATAATACCAACCTGCGTGATGCTGTATTTACTAAATAGTAACCATCATTAATATGTTAAAACCTGCATATTTATCATTCAGAAATGCTGCCTGGATCCATTTAATAAAAACAAATGTAACTGTATCCCTAAGTATGATCTATTCACATCCCTTATTTGTATTATATTATAATAAGCATTTGTTTTCATAGAACACACAACATACCTTGTCCACATTGGCTCGTGTCTTAGCCGAAGTCTCTACATACTGCACGCCCCACTCCTCAGCTTTTCCTCTGGCCTCATCCACCGAAACCTGTCTCCGATCCTCAAGGTCCGACTTATTTCCAACCAAAAGCAGTGGAATCTTATCTTCCTCCGCTTTAACCCGCAGAATCTGTTCCCTGTAAACACACACACGCTGACAGTTCTGCATGTAATGTCGGGTGATACAATTTTCCGTCTATACTAGGTCACATTAGAAGTGGAATTTTGCTGACCTGAATTCCACAGTGGCCGTGAAAGACTCGTGCTCTGTTATGGAGAACACCAACAGGAAACCCTCGCCGCTACGGAAATAATTGTCTCGGATAGCAGCGTAGTCTTCCTGCCCCGCCGTGTCCAAAATGTCAATCTGCACCTCCTCTCCATCCAACACCACTTTCTTCCTGTAGCTGTCAGCCTTTGTGGGCTCATAATCTTCAACAAACTGAGAGCCGAAGAATAAGCTCAATATATTTTCAACAAATATTTTCTTAGAACATGGGGCAGGAGAAAGAAATGGTGAGATCAAGACTCACAGCATCCTCAAAACTGTACTGCTTATTATAATTTACTTATTTCGGCAAATTTTGTAAAGCATTTGGTCTGTTGGCTTACCTCATCATACATAAACTGAAGTGTGAGTGCAGACTTTCCTACACCTCCACTGCCCACCATTATGACCTTGTGCAGGGCCAGCGAGCTCTGATTCTTACTCTTATTGGCTGCCATATTTAAACGACTTCCTCAGGTACGCCACAAGATGCCCGCACACACAAACTGGAACCACCTGCAGAAAAAAGAATAATGTAATATATTGTTATTATTATGTCTACATTAACATTTTCCCCAAGGAAATACCAGTACTTGCAAGGCAGCAAAAGAATAGTGTTAAATATATGAAGCGTTTTATAAAATGATTCATAAAACCTAACCTTCCAATGACCATATAGACTACAGAGGAAGGTTACGTTACTAGACTACTTCTCCAGAGGAAAAGAGAACATGACCCACTGCTTCCAGCTATTGTTCCTGCAGGCTGTCATTTTGGGGATCACAATGGGAAACTGGGACACAGGAAGACATCGGAATCTGCTAACCAAGGGTTTTGTCCCTTAAACAGTCACGCCAGTAGATATGGGCAGAATAATCCATTCATCCAATAGAATTCCTTACACATTTGATCATTTTTACCAGACTCTTAATGCATGTAAACTAAAAGATAACATTATTCTTAGCAAATGAATGCTAGCATCAGTGCAAAATTAATTTTGTAATTAATTTTGTAACAGCTTAGCAAAACACAAAATGTATAGATTGTGCACATTTACTGTGGCTAAAAGAATTCACAATAATGACATTACTGTTGTTCTGAAATGTTTTTAAATAAATAAAGCTATATGTCAAATTAATCTTTAATTTTGTGTCGTCTCTTTATTTGTCCAATGAATCACACTTAAAATTTGACTCTAGGGAGGTGAAGAGCGTTTGTAACCATTGTTGCTCTGTCTAAAGGCAAAATTGTAAACCGCATCATTTGTGATATTATCATTTGTGTCAGTGTAGTATTAACACAATATCAATCTTTGTTTTAATTTTTAGGATTATTGTCAATATCCGTATATTGTGACATCCCTATATAGATTACAAACTACTGAATTCTATAATAGCGTGGGAAGTTGTGATGGTGAAAAATATTCATACACTATAAAAAACCTTTGCATTGTGCCCATCAAACATGCCTTGATATTTCTTACGAACCCAAGTGCCCACTGATAGACATGTGAATATGTGAACCGCTGTATTAAAGGTATGGCAAAACCTTCACCAGTCAACATATTACAATATAAAAAGCAGCCTTGGCAAAACATCCAAATCAAATGGCAAAGAGACACCACAGTGGAATACATGCACAATGCCATCTCCATTCCAGAAAATGCCAGTTAAACAGGGTTAAACATTGGCTGGGCATACTACAATCATAGCAGATTTGACCTACATATGCATGCTGCTTAAGTATGGCGACCACCTTCTGAAATATTAATGATTCCTCCCACGGCTGGAAGAATTCATTAGGATTCCCTGAACGCAGTCTACAATCCAGTCCACTCGTACATCAAGCCCCTCTGAGACTGACCCGTCGAGCTGCCATACCACTGAAAGCGGTGGGCACGCTCGAGTCGTGTCACTAGATGGGCCTCACTGCGACTGATGGAGAAGAGTGCAGAGAGATCGATGGAGAGATCTATGCTGATTGAATTCCCACACAACACAGATTCATTCATTTTCAGAAGTTTCAATGAGGGCCAGGCCGGTTCAGCAGAGGGGGGCGATTTCACGCATGAGAGAGGGCAATGCCCGCAGCTTGAGTGAAGTGGCACGCTGACCTATTCAATCTCACCCTCCCTGATCGCAGGGCTGCTGGAGACAATCACGGCACACGTCAGGAGCTAGAGCAAGGACAAGAGAGAGGGCAGAGCAAAGCATAGCAGGTGACATTCACTGGAACGGGGCCAGCGTTAGGCAGGTTGTCCAGCACACTTTTATTCACTGATAAAGCATTCGGAGGGTATGACTTAAAATCTAACAGCTATGAATGACTGCACAAGCAAAATGTTCAACACTATCATATGCCTTTACATTTAATTGTAATGTAGAGTATCTATTTTCATGAAGTATAGAAATAGTAGCTACTTAATTTATCTTGGACGATTTTTACATCGTTTTTGTTTTGTACAATGAAAGTGATCGTTTCGCTTAATAAGAAAAATGCAAATAATTGTGTTTGACAGATTTCCACAAGTTAAATTTCTGGAAGTTACAGTATGTTTTAAATAATACTTTTAACACAGAATCCTAATGATATGATATGACACCTTCAAGGCAATTTTTTAGACTTAATTTGGACTTCAATTAAATTCATTGTGCCAGCTTGTGAAAATATTTAAGACTGGCCCTAAAACTCACACAAATAAGTACAATACAAGATTTTATTACACTCTAAAAATGTTGGGTTATTTGAACCTATCGTTGGGTCAATAATGGACAAACCCAACAGTTGGTTTAAATTAACCCAGAATATGGTTATTATTTTTGACCCAACAATGGGTTAAAACAACCCAGCATAGGGTCATTTATAACCCAACGGTTGGTTGAAACAGCCCAACATTTTTTAGAGTGTACAGAGAGTTTAAAGTGATAGTTAACCCAAAAATAAAAATTCTGTTATCATTTACTCAACCTTATATCATTTCAAACCTGTATGACTTTCTTCCGCAGAACACAGAACAAGAAGGTATTGTGAAGAATGTTGTTAACTGGCACCTATTCACTTGCATTGGTTTTGTGTCCATACAACAGCGCTGTACGGTTACCAACTTTCATCAAAATATCTTCTTTTTTGATCTGTGTCATACAGTCATACAGGTTTGATATGATAAGAGGGTGAGTAAATTATGTAATTTAATACAATTAATATACCATAAAATATTAATAAAAAAATAATACTCATACATTTTACATAAAATAGTTCTATATTATAACCAAACACAAACCGGAAGTTAACTTCAGGCCAGCGTGTGTGTCCGATGAAACCGCCTAACTAAATCTGTTTAAATGAATTGCAAAGTGTTCATGTACAGTACCATGAACTTTAATCCTAAGGTTTAGTCACAACACATTATTTCCATGTATGAAAATGTTTAGTGCTCCGTCCTTATCAGCTTAACCTTGTGTTTTCCAAACCCTTGATTTTGTTCCTCTGTGGAACAAGAGGGGAAATTATAAAGGCTGAGTAAACAGCTTCTCAGTGTTGTCTTCAGCTCTCTTCTAATGTTTGTTTCGGTAAAAAAAGGTTTGTAAATGCATAGTAGTTAACAGAATTTTCATGTGAACTCTCCCTTTAAGCCATGTAGTTGGATTTTACCAAAAAGGTCTGTACAGGCCATCTGACATGCTGTGCTAGAGGAAATATTTAACCTACAGGAAACCAGATGACTTTTTCTTCACTAAACTGGCCTGTTTGGAACTTCCTGCCCAGATTGATGGGAAAAACAGGGGAATAACTGGGCCAAGTCTTAACAGAGCTCCAAATATCCCCTCTCTGCTTTCACATTATGCACTTACTATCCTGCATACTTTCCCTGTACATGCTCATCTCTTCAAGACCAATGTCAGCAGGGAACAAAAGCAAAGATAAGCTCTCTTAGAAGAGTTAGACAAACCTAACTCTAGTGCACTGCAAAAAGAATGTTTACCAAAGGAAGAACTTTGCAGGCAATCTTTGTAAAGAGCAAATTGGTTCTTTCTGATACAAGTAGCAACATGCCTTAAACTCAATGGAGAGGACCAGAGATGATGTATTTTTGTAGGCTAACCCGGAAGTAAGTGCCGCGCAGGTTCCCTCGACCGAAAGCCTATGCATTTTTCCCATAGACTTTTGGAAGATCGCAAAAAATAAGCTCCGTGATTAACAAAGGTTTATGATGTTTACAAGTTTTGTCTATCACAAAGATTTTTATTTCTCCAAAGCAATTTTAGGAGAAACATCTGAGACTACGTTGATACCCAGACGAAACAGAACTCCAACAAATCTTCTAAGCTATGAAAGAGCAACATTCTCTCTCTCTCTCTGCGCTGGTTGCTAGTTGATCGTTTCTCGAGTCATGTTCGGTAAAATTTATTCGGCCATTTCACATATTCGGCCGAATACCGAACATGCGTTTTTTGCTATTTTCGGCCGAATATATTCGGTGGCCGAACATTCGGTGCATCCCTAGTTGTCTGTTAACAGCATCTTGTTATCTTTTTACTTCTGCCGATTTTATTTTGGCTTCAAAAGTAACAAATGTTGTGTTAATTTGTAAAGATGATCTTGATAGACAAAACTTGTAAACATCATAAACCTTTGTTAATCACGGAGCTTATTTTTTGCGATCTTCCAAAAGTCTATGGGAAAAATGCATAGGCTTTCGGTCGAGGGAACCTGCGCGGCACTTACTTCCGGGTTAGCCTACAAAAATACATCATCTCTGGTCCTCTCCATTGAGTTTAAGGCATGTTGCTACTTGTATCAGAAAGAACCAATTTGCTCTTTACAAAGATTGCCTGCAAAGTTCTTCCTTTGGTAAACATTCTTTTTGCAGTGCACTAGAGTTAGGTTAGTCTAACTCTTCTAAGAGAGCTTATCTTTGCTTTTGTTCCCTGCTGACATTGGTCTTGAAGAGATGAGCATGTACAGGGAAAGTATGCAGGATAGTAAGTGCATAATGTGAAAGCAGAGAGGGGATATTTGGAGCTCTGTTAAGACTTGGCCCAGTTATTCCCCTGTTTTTCCCATCAATCTGGGCAGGAAGTTCCAAACAGGCCAGTTTAGTGAAGAAAAAGTCATCTGGTTTCCTGTAGGTTAAATATTTCCTCTAGCACAGCATGTCAGATGGCCTGTACAGACCTTTTTGGTAAAATCCAACTACATGGCTTAAAGGGAGAGTTCACATGAAAATTCTGTTAACTACTATGCATTTACAAACCTTTTTTTACCGAAACAAACATTAGAAGAGAGCTGAAGACAACACTGAGAAGCTGTTTACTCAGCCTTTATAATTTCCCCTCTTGTTCCACAGAGGAACAAAATCAAGGGTTTGGAAAACACAAGGTTAAGCTGATAAGGACGGAGCACTAAACATTTTCATACATGGAAATAATGTGTTGTGACTAAACCTTAGGATTAAAGTTCATGGTACTGTACATGAACACTTTGCAATTCATTTAAACAGATTTAGTTAGGCGGTTTCATCGGACACACACGCTGGCCTGAAGTTAACTTCCGGTTTGTGTTTGGTTATAATATAGAACTATTTTATGTAAAATGTATGAGTATTATTTTTTTATTAATATTTTATGGTATATTAATTGTATTAAATTACATAATTTACTCACCCTCTTATCATATCAAACCTGTATGACTGTATGACACAGATCAAAAAAGAAGATATTTTGAAGAAAGTTGGTAACCGTACAGCGCTGTTGTATGGACACAAAACCAATGCAAGTGAATAGGTGCCAGTTAACAACATTCTTCACAATACCTTCTTGTTCTGTGTTCTGCGGAAGAAAGTCATACAGGTTTGAAATGATATAAGGTTGAGTAAATGATAACAGAATTTTTATTTTTGGGTTAACTATCACTTTAAACTCTCTGTACACTCTAAAAAATGTTGGGCTGTTTCAACCAACCGTTGGGTTATAAATGACCCTATGCTGGGTTGTTTTAACCCATTGTTGGGTCAAAAATAATAACCATATTCTGGGTTAATTTAAACCAACTGTTGGGTTTGTCCATTATTGACCCAACGATAGGTTCAAATAACCCAACATTTTTAGAGTGTAATAAAATCTTGTATTGTACTTATTTGTGTGAGTTTTAGGGCCAGTCTTAAATATTTTCACAAGCTGGCACAATGAATTTAATTGAAGTCCAAATTAAGTCTAAAAAATTGCCTTGAAGGTGTCATATCATATCATTAGGATTCTGTGTTAAAAGTATTATTTAAAACATACTGTAACTTCCAGAAATTTAACTTGTGGAAATCTGTCAAACACAATTATTTGCATTTTTCTTATTAAGCGAAACGATCACTTTCATTGTACAAAACAAAAACGATGTAAAAATCGTCCAAGATAAAATAAGTAGCTACTATTTCTATACTTCATGAAAAAAGATACTATACATTACAATTAAATGTAAAGGCATAATAGTGTTGAACATTTTGCTTGTGCAGTCATTCATAGCTGTTAGATTTTAAGTCATACCCTCCGAATGCTTTATCAGTGAATAAAAGTGTGCTGGACAACCTGCCTAACGCTGGCCCCGTTCCAGTGAATGTCACCTGCTATGCTTTGCTCTGCCCTCTCTCTTGTCCTTGCTCGAGCTCCTGACGTGTGCCGTGATTGTCTCCAGCAGCCCTGCGATCAGGGAGGGTGAGATTGAATAGGTCAGCGTGCCACTTCACTCAAGCAGCGGGCATTGCCCTCTCTCATGCGTGAAATCGCCCCCCTCTGCTGAACCGGCCTGGCCCTCATTGAAACTTCTGAAAATGAATGAATCTGTGTTGTGTGGGAATTCAATCAGCATAGATCTCTCCATCGATCTCTCTGCACTCTTCTCCATCAGTCGCAGTGAGGCCCATCTAGTGACACGACTCGAGCGTGCCCACCGCTTTCAGTGGAATGGCAGCTCGACGGGTCAGTCTCAGAGGGGCTTGATGTACGAGTGGACTGGATTGTAGACTGCGTTCAGGGAATCCTAATGAATTCTTCCAGCCGTGGGAGGAATCATTAATATTTCAGAAGGTGGTCGCCATACTTAAGCAGCATGCATATGTAGGTCAAATCTGCTATGATTGTAGTATGCCCAGCCAATGTTTAACCCTGTTTAACTGGCATTTTCTGGAATGGAGATGGCATTGTGCATGTATTCCACTGTGGTGTCTCTTTGCCATTTGATTTGGATGTTTTGCCAAGGCTGCTTTTTATATTGTAATATGTTGACTGGTGAAGGTTTTGCCATACCTTTAATACAGCGGTTCACATATTCACATGTCTATCAGTGGGCACTTGGGTTCGTAAGAAATATCAAGGCATGTTTGATGGGCACAATGCAAAGGTTTTTTATAGTGTATGAATATTTTTCACCATCACAACTTCCCACGCTATTATAGAATTCAGTAGTTTGTAATCTATATAGGGATGTCACAATATACGGATATTGACAATAATCCTAAAAATTAAAACAAAGATTGATATTGTGTTAATACTACACTGACACAAATGATAATATCACAAATGATGCGGTTTACAATTTTGCCTTTAGACAGAGCAACAATGGTTACAAACGCTCTTCACCTCCCTAGAGTCAAATTTTAAGTGTGATTCATTGGACAAATAAAGAGACGACACAAAATTAAAGATTAATTTGACATATAGCTTTATTTATTTAAAAACATTTCAGAACAACAGTAATGTCATTATTGTGAATTCTTTTAGCCACAGTAAATGTGCACAATCTATACATTTTGTGTTTTGCTAAGCTGTTACAAAATTAATTACAAAATTAATTTTGCACTGATGCTAGCATTCATTTGCTAAGAATAATGTTATCTTTTAGTTTACATGCATTAAGAGTCTGGTAAAAATGATCAAATGTGTAAGGAATTCTATTGGATGAATGGATTATTCTGCCCATATCTACTGGCGTGACTGTTTAAGGGACAAAACCCTTGGTTAGCAGATTCCGATGTCTTCCTGTGACCCAGTTTCCCATTGTGATCCCCAAAATGACAGCCTGCAGGAACAATAGCTGGAAGCAGTGGGTCATGTTCTCTTTTCCTCTGGAGAAGTAGTCTAGTAACGTAACCTTCCTCTGTAGTCTATATGGTCATTGGAAGGTTAGGTTTTATGAATCATTTTATAAAACGCTTCATATATTTAACACTATTCTTTTGCTGCCTTGCAAGTACTGGTATTTCCTTGGGGAAAATGTTAATGTAGACATAATAATAACAATATATTACAATATTCTTTTTTCTGCAGGTGGTTCCAGTTTGTGTGTGCGGGCATCTTGTGGCGTACCTGAGGAAGTCGTTTAAATATGGCAGCCAATAAGAGTAAGAATCAGAGCTCGCTGGCCCTGCACAAGGTCATAATGGTGGGCAGTGGAGGTGTAGGAAAGTCTGCACTCACACTTCAGTTTATGTATGATGAGGTAAGCCAACAGACCAAATGCTTTACAAAATTTGCCGAAATAAGTAAATTATAATAAGCAGTACAGTTTTGAGGATGCTGTGAGTCTTGATCTCACCATTTCTTTCTCCTGCCCCATGTTCTAAGAAAATATTTGTTGAAAATATATTGAGCTTATTCTTCGGCACTCAGTTTGTTGAAGATTATGAGCCCACAAAGGCTGACAGCTACAGGAAGAAAGTGGTGTTGGATGGAGAGGAGGTGCAGATTGACATTTTGGACACGGCGGGGCAGGAAGACTACGCAGCTATCCGAGACAATTATTTCCGTAGCGGCGAGGGTTTCCTGTTGGTGTTCTCCATAACAGAGCACGAGTCTTTCACGGCCACTGTGGAATTCAGGTCAGCAAAATTCCACTTCTAATGTGACCTAGTATAGACGGAAAATTGTATCACCCGACATTACATGCAGAACTGTCAGCGTGTGTGTGTTTACAGGGAACAGATTCTGCGGGTTAAAGCGGAGGAAGATAAGATTCCACTGCTTTTGGTTGGAAATAAGTCGGACCTTGAGGATCGGAGACAGGTTTCGGTGGATGAGGCCAGAGGAAAAGCTGAGGAGTGGGGCGTGCAGTATGTAGAGACTTCGGCTAAGACACGAGCCAATGTGGACAAGGTATGTTGTGTGTTCTATGAAAACAAATGCTTATTATAATATAATACAAATAAGGGATGTGAATAGATCATACATAGGGATACAGTTACATTTGCTTTTATTAAATGGATCCAGGCAGCATTTCTGAATGATAAATATGCAGGTTTCAACATATTAATGATGGTTACTATTTAGTAAATACAGCATCACGCAGGTTGGTATTATTATGTCTTTTGATGTAAGCATGCCATCAATACAGCGTCACAATTTGGTCATATGAAGAACTGTTGAACACTTTACATTGACTTATATTTCAATTACTTATACTTTAATGTTTAGTTTTTTTTGCAGCCTCTTTTTCGCATGTTTACGGCTAGTTTTAGTTTTAATTGTAGTTTTGTTTGGCATCATTAACAAAAACAACTTTCTTATTTTGAGGAATAATGATGGTTTTGTGTTTCTCGAAGGTGTTTTTTGATCTAATGAGGGAGGTTCGGTCTAAAAAAATGTCAGAAAATAAGGACAAAAATGGGAAGGGAAAGAACAAGAAGAACAAGAAGAGTTTCAAAGAGCGATGCTGTTTACTTTGAATTGCACTTGGACTTTTCCACGCCAAAACGACTTTCAACTCTTAAGTCAGAGCCTTTTCTTTATTGTTTTGTACTGGTCGAGGGAACGCCATTATCGCAATCCTAGTTCTTCATTCACTCATTCATTTTAACACCTAGATCGAGAGGTAATCATACTTCTTTTGGACGATGACCACTATGTATGGCTACTTGTAAAGAAGACTGGCACTTTAGGACTTTCATAAAACTGTGGTCACCATGCTCCCAACACTAACTTTATTATTTCATAATTTATCTGTGCTTACAGTGTTGTGTAGAAAAATCTATAGTAAACAGTCATTATATGCACACCCATCAAGTTTTTTTTATGGAATTATTTGAATTCAGTCTGAGGAAGTGACATCATTATGGCATAGGCGGCAAGTAACCTTTTTTAGATCAGTATGTATGTTCTGTAACAATACCGTGACATTCAAATGTACAAATCATGCTGTTGAAAAGCACACACGCTACTGAGAGAGAGAGAGCTGTAGCACAGACTAACAGAGTCCCCTGCTGGTTTAAAAAATGCACCATAGCAGGATGGGTTTTTAAACGCTTGCAAGTTAACCTCTGACTGCTTTGTCATCATGGATTTATGTAATATTGAAATATTTTTGTAGAATGTTACGTTTCCATCACTGTCTTATGAAAAGAATGTATTCAATGTCCAAAATGTGCCAACAAAGCATCATCATAAGAAAACTGATGACTTTATAGCATTCCCCATCTGAAATTTGGAAAGTAAGGCATGTTTTTTTTCGTGTTTGTTCAGCACTCTGGACTGATGAGGATTTCAGCAGTACTTGAAAAGTGCTCTTTTATACGAATGTCACCTGACCTACACTGCAATTTTTATTGTAGTTTTCCACTGGCTTTTAGACAAGTTAATCCAAAATATGTTGCCAAATAAACATTTTCTCCTTTGTATCCGTACTTCTTCATATTTGGGATTTTAAGACTCACAGTATGTAGAATTAAAACCTGTGCAATACATGTGAAATACAGTGATAAAACAGATGAATTAAAGTGACGCTTCACCCAAAAATGAAAATTCTGTCATCATTTACTAACCCTCGTCATTTCAAATCTGACTTTCTTACTTCTACAGAACACAAAAGAAGAGTTTTTGAAGATTGTTGGTAACCATACAATGGTGATACCCATTGACTTGCACTGGTTTTGTGTCTGTACAATAGAAGTGAATGGGTACCGCCATTGTTCGGTTGCCAACATTAATCAAAATATCTTCTTTTGTGTTCTGCAAAAGAAAGTCAGGTTTAAAATGAAAAGAGGGTGAGTAAATGAAATCAGTATTTTCATTTTTGGGTGAACTATCCTTTCAAGGGGTTTTCTCAAGGTTAGATTTAATAGAGGGATTCTCTCTTTCCAGGCCTGGAGAATTCATGTTCGAAAATCACATTTATGTACACATGTAAAGGGGTTCTTTTTGAGATATGAGGCATTTAGAGGGTTCATTTCTAAAATAATATATTACTTCAGAAGATTAAAACTTTAGTTTTGAAATCGGAAATCTAGCCTGCATTCTTTTAAAAATCATTGCATATATTACGGAGGGTAAATCATGTTTAAGTCAATTTTCATCATTGAAACCTGAATCTTCTACAGTCGTGGCCAAATTGTGATGAATTATGATGGCGAATTGCATATACTCCAGAATGTTATGAAGAATGATCAGATGAATTGAATTTTATTGTGAAGTCCCTCTTTGCCAGGAAAATGAACTTAGTCCAAAAAAAATGTACATTCCATTTCAACCCCGCCACAAAAAGACCAGCTGACATCATGTCAGTGATTCTCTGGTTAACACAGGTGAGAGTGTTGACGAGGACAAGGCTGGACATCACTCTGTAATGCCGATTGAATTAGAATAACAGACTGGAAGCTTTAAAAGGAGGGTGGTGCTGGAAATCATCGTTCTTCCTTTGTTAGCCATGGTTACCTGCAAGGAAACACGTGCAGTCATCATTGCTTTGCACAAAAAGGGATTCACAGGCAAGGCTATTGCTGCTGGTAAGGTTGCATCAACCATTTATTGGATCATCAGAAACTTCAAGGAGAAAGGTTAAATTGTTGTGAAGAAGGCTTCAGGGCGCGCAAGGAAGTCCAGCAAGCGCCATGATCATCTTCTACAGTTCATTCAGCTGCGAGATCGGGGCACCACCAGTGCAGAGCTTGCTCAGGAATGGCAGCAGGCAGGTGTGAGCGCATCTGCACGCACAGTGAGGCGAGGACTTTTTGAGGATGGCCTGGTGTCAAGAAGGGTAGCAAAGAAGCCACTTCTCTCTAGGAAAAACATCAAGGACAGACTGATATTCTGCAAAAGATACAGGGATTTGACTGCTGAGGACTGGGGTAAAGTCATTTTCTCTGATGAATCCCCTTTCCGATTGTTTGGGGCATCCGGAAAAAAGACTGTCCGGAGAAGAAAAGGTGAGCACTACAATCAGTCCTGTGTCATGCCAACAGTAAAACATCCTGAGAGCATTCATGTGTGGGGTTGCTTCTCAGCCAAGGGCTCAAGAACACAGCCATAATCAAAGAATGGTACAAAAACATCCTCAAGAGAGCAACTTCTTCCAACCATCCAAGAACAGTTTGGTGATGAACAATGCCTTTTCCAGCACGATG
This sequence comes from Triplophysa rosa, assembly GCF_024868665.1. NCBI lineage: Eukaryota > Metazoa > Chordata > Actinopteri > Cypriniformes > Nemacheilidae > Triplophysa > Triplophysa rosa. The sequence goes on from NC_079895.1 coordinate 7,311,686, forward strand.
GTGCGCCTTGCCATAAGGCAAAAGTGACTAAGTGGCTAAAAAAACTAAGTGGCTCAGGGACCAAAACATCAACATTTTGGGTCCATGGCCAGGAAATCCCATTGAGAAGTTGTGCTCAATCCTCAAGCAAAACAAAAACCTACAAATTCTGGCAAGCGTTGATTTTGCAAGAATGGGCTGCCATCAGTGAGGATGTGGCCCAGAAGTTGATTGACAGCATGCCCGGGCGAATTGCAGAGGTCTTGAAAAAGAAGGGTCAACACTGCAAATATTGAGTCTTTGCGTAAACATAATGTAATTGTCAATAAAAGCCTTTGACACTTATGAAATGATTGTAATTATACTTCAGTATACCATAGTAACATCTGACAAAAGCATATCAAAATCATTGAAGCAGTAGACTTTGTGAAAATTAATATTTGTGTCATTCTCAAAACATTTGGCCAAGACTGTACACTACAGCAAACTTCTGTAAAGAAACTCTGCAGTCTACCACTGGATGGCAGTCACGTATTTTCCACATAACCAGATTTTTTAAAATATATTGATCAGTGGTTGTCATGGAGAGCTATAATGCTGGTTGTTGTTTGGATATTTTCATTTAGCAGCAATTGCCAAACAAATGCAATGAAGGATTTTTGATGTAAAGGACAAAATGATAAGCTTAGTTTTGTAAAGTCAATTAAATTTTGATGGTGTCAGCCTGTAGCTCCGAATACGTCGTGATCAATAATAACCAGCAATATCCTCACGTGAACGCATATTCAATGTTCTTATTTATTATATCGTAGAGTTTCCATTTTTTTGTTCACCCTTAAACCTTATAATTCTATTTATTTGCATTTGTCTTATTAACACTAAAATATATACGAGAAGTCATTTTATTACTTGTATAAAACATATTTATTTTCTTATGCTATAGACTGTTTCAGTGGCAACAACATAAACAAACATATGTGGCCCAAACTTCTGATAGACCTCTGCAAAGAATCAATAATTGTTGAGTAGTTTTAATTTAGTTCAATACAATTATTTTACAATAAAATAACCATATAAATTGGTAATAATATAAATTAAGATAAATATATAAAATAAATATAAAAATAAATTGTTGTTTTATAACCAAATACGGACTAAAAGCTAACTTTGGGCAAGACGCAAGCATCCGATGAAACCGTCTATCTCTAAGCCTATTGGAACAAACCTGCAGCCCACCAGTAGTGAACTACTTAGTTAGACAAAGCTAATTAGTTAGACGAGATCTCAACTTCAGTGCTCTACAAGACATTGAGTTCTGACAGAACCTTACCATGGGTTATTTTTGAGCGTTTGAATGAAAAGAGCAGGGAGATCTTATATCTGTTGAGTTATATCTGTGTGTTAGAAATAACACCTTGTTTAATATTCCACATTGAATCGTTAAAACCGCCTCCTCCTTAGACAAATGTCATTTGCATTTACCCTTTGAGAAATGGATGTTCATAAACCTTACGTATATTCATTCTAAGCCGTTCTTTCACCTTCCTTAGTCATGAGATGTTTTGATGTTTGTGAGAGCTTTTTATGACATATTTCTGGATCTAAAAAGCATAAGAGCAACACTAAGTGATAAAAACACTACATTAGTATGATTTAAAAACAATCTTGGAGGCGTTCAATAGCGTTAGCACATTGTTTCTCCCGTTTCCCTCACACAATGTCTCTAATCATCTCCCCAAGGCATATTTTATTAGTTCTCTGAGAGTTAAAGCACCCAAATCACCATTCTAAAACCCAAACCTAGTGAACTTTTAAAAATGAGGTAATTAAAGGATATTTAATCCTTTCCGCGCCGCTAAATTCAGTCTTTCTTGGAAAGTATCCTTTGTTTATCTGTTGCTTTGTCTTGACATGTGTTTCAACGATTGATCATGCTGCGCTTGATTAATGATTTCTGACTAAATCTGAGGTGTGAGGAAACCTAAGAGGTCAGCCACAGATTTTCATGTAATCTGCAGGTAGAGACACTAATAAGGCTTGTGACATTTAGTCCGAATATGAATAGTTTATTTTGCAAAAATAAATAACTCTCAACTTTTCAAAAATAATGTTTTTTATAATGTTGACATGTTTTATTGGGTTTTCTTGTGTTAGTTGTTTTTGTTTGAGTTATTATTACTTAATCGAAACAACCCAACTGCAATTGATAAAAATCTGTTTATCTGGTTATCAATTCTTGCAAATGAACTTTTTATGTTTTATCTCTGGTTTTGTTTCCGAACAGTGCTTTAAATACAACGTTAAATAGATGCTTCTCATGCTTGAAAAGAATTTATAAGAGTCTTTATATTATTTGTAGATCGCTTTCATTGCTTTTGGTAACACTTTACAATAAAGTTGTATTTGTTAGCATGCATTTGCTAACATGAACAAACAATAAACCATACCTCTACAGCATTTATTAATCTTAATTAATGTTCAGCATTTATTAATACATTTTAAAAGCAAATGTTGTATCTGTTAACATTAATTAATGCACCATCAACCAACATGAATAGCTGTATTGAAAAACTATTGCTCATTGCTAGTTCATGTTGGTTAGTTAAAGTTCAAAGTTAAACTGTGGACAGCTGGGTTTGATTGAAACAATATACATTTGTTCCTATAATTTACACATTCATGAATACTGTATCATACCTACATCAACCATGTTTTGCTAATAGCAATAAGTGAACAATCAAGACAGAAAGACAGTACTGTACTGTATTTTAACTGTGAGCAGCGTTCAGCTGAAGAAGTTTAACCAGAGGAAATGATTTATGATTTATCGGCTATAATATATTGGCCTACATTTTACTATCGGCCGATACGATAACAAAAAATGACCATTTATCGGCTGATACCGATATGGCCGATAATTTATCGTGCATCCCTAGTTTTACAATAAGGTTTTAATTTGTTAACATTCATTAATGCATTAACAATAAACCAAACTGGTCTCATAGGAAATACATACTTTTTGCAAAAGTGTAAATAGGTACGTATATCCTCTAAGACAATAAACAATACTTCTACAGCATTCATTAATCGTAGTTAATGTTAATTTCAGCATTTACTAATAAATTGTCTGTTAACATTAGTTAATGCACAAGGAGTGAACATGAACAATTGAATTGGCAATAACTAACAAATACCAAAAATTAATAAATGCTGAAATTTGCGTACACAGTAAAATCGCCATTGTTAAAAAAGTCAAATTAACACTCACAGTGTATATAAAATCCACACTCTCAAGTTTGTCCATGTTTTTATCCATTACACTGGTTGTTGTGTTATATGTATGAAATGGAATTTAAATATGTTGAGGTGAGTCAGTTATTCAGCATAATGCTTCTTCGATTCAGACAATACAGATGAGACTTTACTCTCATGATTGAATCTGAGCCTGTGATGTTGAAATCTCTTTGTAGTCCACCAGTCCTCCAGATTGATTCTGCGTAGGTGCAAAATCTCAGCTTGAGTCTCATTAAGTGATAGCGGTCGATGTGGAAATACCAGTAGGGAAAAAGTGAATCGGTGCTTTGACGTTATACTGTAACACAGGAGCTCTGGTCGTGCTGACGCTGGAAGCGAAGGTCTGCGTGATCATGCGAGGACACATTGAAAGTTGTTACCGTTCCTGACCGCTTTTCTCTAGAGGATGAAATACCGATATAGGACAGTGAAGCCGAGTCTGACCGTTTAAAGTTTCACAGAACTTCAACACTTTCTACCAGATAAGATTTCTGGTATGAGGTCAGATGCACATATAAAGGCACGGTGTTATTTTCATTATTGCTAAGTAAAAGTACCTTCTCAAGCTCACTTTATCTTTGTAAACAGCCGACTTCTGTAGTCCCTTTTAATATGCCAGCACTTAAATAAATAGGATGAGAAAGCAGTTCATTTTTCCTTTAAATTGTAGGTCGGGCAAATACAGATGGCTTGCCTAAAACAATGATGCCCCAGCAAATATGCCCGGCACAATTTCCAGCGTCTCTAGATAATTCCCCCTGAACATTATCTCAAGATTAAAATGGTAAGAATATTGTCCTTCAGTTCAAATTGGCTATTTCATCTATTCATTTAATTGTTGTTCTTAAGACGCACATCATGCCCGCAAAGACTCCTCCACATTAGGGAGAAGGAAATCTAATCATAGGAGCTCACTGTTTCCTTTTATTAGGCCTGGAGGGGACTCGCTCCTTTGCATATTTATAATGCCGTTCTCCATTGTTATGGGGATTTAAGAGATGAGCTACAGCATTGAGAACTGGGAGTACGGCCCTGTTCAACAACCTCATAAACAGTGCTCAGAGATGCTGCTAATTATGCTCCGAATTGGGTCAAGAGCTGGTTAGCAGGTTCAGATTCTCATTCGATAATTATGGCACAAACTAATAACGCAAAGTTTGCATTTAGATGGGCAAACGAATCATTTGAATACGTTGTTGATAATCTATCGGGTTGGCGTAAACTCATCAGTTGCTCATAATGGACCTTCGTTCATTTTACTTTTCCCAGACAGACAGAAACTTTTAAAGGAAATGTGTCTGCAACTTAGAAAAGACGCTCGAGACTAATGATGCTTTTTGCTTTGTTGGATTTGCCTTTAATCAGCCGAGATGCACTTGACCGTGGTGTTAGAGCTTTAGTCATTAGTCTTTGCAATGAATGATTTCTCAAACAGTGGATTAAATTAATCGGCACTCTTGCATTGGCGGAGGAAAGCTTTGAACCGCGGTAGTGTTCACATTTGAATTAAAATACTGCATCTTTTCTTGTTTTTCTATGAATGACAACAAAACGGAGACATGCTTGTGTATTTTTTTACGCTGTCTAATTTTGTGTCCACCTTCCAATTTGGTAATATGGCCCTCTTATAGGCATGCCGAAAAGTACCTTTGATGGAGCAAGATTACATGTAATGACATCTCTTCATCTGAATTCTGTATACCGCGTTTCCCAGTCATAAGGTTTAAAGAGGAGGATAGCACATGAATAAGGTGTCAGCGCTGTTAGTGTTAACACACAGAATAACAAACTCCTATTAGGGCGAACAGCCTGGCATTACGGACAGATGCCCCGGTCCCGGAGGAGGTCATTACGCGACGGCTGAGCTAGACTTACAGCACGGGGGAAGTTTGGCGTACGACTCTTGCCGAGTGGGTGAGGAGAAACTGGAGTGATGTAGATCGAGCACAGAAATAATGGATTATGATGATGTAGAATTTCCTGCAGGGTTGTCGGATGATATATCTGGACGGGTTTGAAATGCGATAAATCCAGGAGACAGAACAGCCCAGACCTTTAGGCATTGTAACGTGACGGCAACTAATGGTGAAATTTGACAGACCACTGTTGAATATTGGGAGACTTGAAAAGACCTGCAGCATAATTCACCTCTTTCCCAGTCTGAGCACATCACCTTCTTGACCATTTCATTTCAACATTTCAATGCTTGCACGTAACATCTTAGACTTGAAGTTGAATCTGCTATTGTTAGAAAAGGTGACATGTATGAATGGGTTATGTAATGGATTAGGGCTTATGCAAAATGATGTGTTGTATAATGCCAGCGTACATTCTGATATGTCACTCAGCAGATATTACTGAAATAGCTGATAAATCATGACTGGCTCTATGACAGAACCCCAGGCTCTGAAAATAGCACAAGAGAGAGAGAGAGAAGCCCACACTTGAACCAATCTCTTTCTTTTGTGTGTTGGGTTTGGCTGACATTTGGGGTGTAGAGTTTTTGGAGAGGGGCATGTGGTTGAAGGGGTGGTGCAATTCAGTGGTTTAGCCCAGTGGAGGTAAGCAGAACGGCTAAAACCAATGCATGATATCAGAATTTAATAAAACGGTTTAAGAACAATCAGAAAGACTTGAAAGTGAATGTCTGGAAAGCTTGCCAATTTAAATGTTTTTCAATATGAAAGATAAACGATTCAAGAATATTGTCGCTGTCTTTTCGAAAACTTGTCCATGTCCAAGTTTTTAAAGTCACCATGAAACAGAAGCAGCGATTATCTTCTTTTCTGTATCGTGATGTATTGCCGAGTGAAACAGCTTCTGAAACGAGAAAAAAATGATTTCGTCCACTGAGAACTGTTCGGATCGTTAGAAGTTGGCCGTTGCTAACAAAATGGAGGCAGATTTGAATGCCAGTTTGCAGTCTGCACAGATAAGTCGCTTATAAAAAAAACACTACAATATTCCATAAAAAAAAATATTTTTCAATTTGGTTTTAAGCAGTCTTGAAGGAAATGGAAAAAAACACTGTATTAAAAAAAATGATTTGAAGAAGTTTAATACTTTTTATCGATTCGATTTTTGCAAAACTCAGTGACAAATGTAAAGGATGACTAATAATAAGGATTTGTGACAAAAATAAAAATCACAAAATATGGAGATATGCTCATTTCAAGCAGCCTTTACATTTTGTAAGCAAACAAAAAATACTTTTTGTATTCCTCCCTGTTCACTGCGGTAAAGTGATAGTTTGTCAATCTTGGAGAGATATCATGTCTCATGGGATACACAGGTTCACTTCTGAGCCAACCAATTATGTAGCTCAAACTTTGACTGAATACAAATGCTGTCTTGTCTTTGCAGCCGCTGACTGCTACAGTCCTTAAACAATGTGAAAACTGACAGCGCGTCACTTTTTTTGCAGTAAATGTTCTGTCCTAAAACAAAACATACAGTCACAAACCTCTACATACAGAGTTGCAGTTGGAATTTATGTACATTGATTTTGCCATTTTATCACTTTTTCCTTTTTATCATATTAGATGAAACATGCAATGCAAGTCTGCAGCAAATATTGCTTTAATTAAGTTTCTTTTTTTTTTTTTTTTTTACATTTACATTTAGTCATTTAGCAGACGCTTTTATCCAAAGCGACTTACAGAGAGTTCAGGGAGCAATAAGCGATATGTCATACAGGAGCAATAACACAATAGGTGCTAATACCAAGTTACTAGTTTCAGCAAAAGCTAGACCAATACGTTTGCGTTTTTAAGTTGTAATTATCTTAAATCTTCCAGACATCCTATAGCTCAATTGGTTGTGCATGGCCTGTTTCATAGTAAAGGTTGAAGTGAAGGTGAATACAAATGTGATGGGTTTTCTAGTGACAGTCTGCGGTGGTCTTAATTGCATTTTGCTGTAATTCACCGCTTGTAAGAGATGCCTATGACAATGGTGTATTCCACATGGAGTGGTAATCACCTGACTGATAGAGCCGCTCTGTGCACATCTGTCTTCCCCTGCGCTCTTACATGATGATATAAATTTAGGCGATGCTTCATGTAGACTTTGATGTCTCCAGCATCTTAATCTTGGTCTCATCTTGCGTGCGCCCACTTTCAAAGGTATCTAAATTGAAACGCCTCTGTGTTGATGTGATTTCAGAGCATATGGTCAGACTCACCTGTGGTTTGGTGGATGTAAACGTTTGGATTTTTGGGTAGCTGGGATTTTAGTTGGAAATGATGGTACAGGCTCCAATTATTTTCAAGTGTTCTACAAATGATTTGCTGCTGGTCTTGTAAGATTGGGACCTGAATTCTTGACCTTGTGTTCTGGCAGGCAGGGGTGTCTTATCGACTTAAGCCTGTGGCATACTTCTTTTTTTTTACGTGTACGCGAGCGTATGCATACAGCCAAACGCTCAACCTTGCAAAGTATACTGCTTTCGACTCGTAGGCGTACACACGGGTATTGATGCATGCGCATTGCAACATTGCATTGCGATTGCAATGCATTGCGACCTCTCCGGGCCTACAGGGGTCAGATTTCTTTTACTACCTTGAATCGATGCTCCCAGGACACTGTTACCACCTGGTAGTTAAACTAATTACTGCAAGAAATGGAATGCGCATGTGCGACCTGCGAGTACTTTGTACGAAAGGTAACAAAATTGCGACGGTGCGTGTACAGTATGCGCATACTATTCTGATGACGAAATTTGCATCACGCGCACTGTACGCTGTCCCTCGCGTACACGTAAAAAGGGAATTAAACTTCAGCCTTTATGATTGACGTAGCTATCTTACTGACAGATTCTGCTCTCATTAATGAGTAAACTGAAAAACAAATCTATTTAAAAGGTACTATTGACAGAACTACACTTTTATTGTATGTTTACATGGAAAATTCAGTTATGCACCTAACGTCTGAATTACTTGGAGCCATGCCTACAGTATGCATTGATAAAATACATTAATGCACAGTGAGAAGTTCATTTCTCAGGAGAATAGGAATGAAATGAAGACACCTTTCCAGATAGTTCCATTGATGGTCCCTGCTAACCAACCATACACGATGCAGCTTTTGACGTTAATGATTGTGGGTTATTTGCTGGACGTGACAGATTGCCTGGACTGAAACTGTGTCCAAGCAACACATAATAGGGGGCTACAGTGCACCAAAGAATGAACAGAGGTGTCTTCGGCTGCTGACCCCAATGGCACAGGGTAATAGAGGTGCTGACGGTCACGTTGAGGAGAGATAGCCTGGACTCTGCCTGTCACACAAAATAAAATAAAAAGTGTCGTTGTTAGATTTTTATAGTTTTTGTTCAGTTCACTCGATCTACAGACCTGCCTTAAAGAGGACTTCATCACCACCAACTGCACAGAGGCACATTGGATGTCAGTCACTGAAACTGTAATTGATTTAGTATTAAAGTCAATACTGCACACATGTAAACATGTAATGAATGCTCTAGGGAGTCATGATCATTATTGTAAAAAGCCTGTATGTCTGCTTTGATCCCCTTAACCTTTAAAACTGTGTTCCAACCAAAGTTAGCAAACACACGTACACATTGACTGATGGATATTGCTTATGCTCCATGCTGCCCAGTGGCTTCAGAGGTAAAAATCTCACTTTAGACACGTTTGTGTTTTTACACATATCAATATTACATGTAAAAATGTTACTGTTGTATTGCTTCAAAGTGAATATGAACTTGTTTTCTTTGCAGTATTTGAGGTCTGAAAAAATAGAGAGCATCTTTTCTTGTTTTTCTTGTTTCTTCAGTTTTCATTTTCTACAAATAAATCCAAATTTAAAATAAAAATATTGTTTCTATTCGCGAGACATATTGTTAGTAGTTAACAGAATGAAATAAAAATGATCAATCTTTTCACCTAAACATAAACCTATAAATAGCAAATTCAGAAAAACTGAAAATAATTTTGAAATGGTCTCTTATTTTTCTAAATAAATTTTCATTTATCTCCTTATGTGTCCAGTATTAGGTTGTTTTTGATTAAAAACGATTCCTGTTCTTTAGACAGCTTTTTTTTAGAATTTGTCTTTTTTATATTACATCTCTATTTGCATGTTTCATCCTCTTGCTTGTTTCGTGTTTTATTTCTAGAAAGAAGGCTTTGTATATTTGATTGCACCTTAGAAAAAGCACGGCGTTCGTTCATGTGGCAAACTGAATCAATTTAAAAGCAGATCACCGGAGTGGAGCAAATGATGGCACGCAACCTCAAATCCTCATTGTCAGTGGTGAGGAGATATCAGAAATTATGACCAGTAATAACACAGGCAGACAGATAGAGCCCCCCTCAACCCATCGATGTGTTTACTTTCCATTATGTTGCTAACTAATGGTGTTTGTTTGGAGTGATTGATATTTCAGCTTTGACTTAATCGGAAAGGCTAGCGTTGAGGTAATTTAGTGTATATTGACAATAATTCAAACACTATAGAGCAGTCAATCTGTAAGTTAACCATGACTTGTTTGTATGCTTGTAGGGTAGCACGGCCTGCTTCGCCCTTCAATATTCTATGTTATTTGAGGCATTATAATAGAATATGCATGCGCATTAGATGAAATAAACAGTTTGCATGATTTCATAGAAGCTATTGAGGCACTAATTTTGAGACTATTGGACTATACAGGACTATAACCCAAATGTTTTAGCAGAGCAATATAGTTTTTACGTATAATATATACTATACTTGTTAATGTTAATGTCAATACATTTATTCATGTTAGTTCATGGTGCTTTAAAGGTGCTGTGTGTAGTTTTTTGGGGGATCTATTGACAAAATATAATATACATAACTATGTCTTCAGAGGTGTATAAAGACCTTACATCATGAAGCGTTATGTTTTTATTACTTTGGAATGAGCTATTTCTATCTACATACACAGCGGGTCCCCTTGCATGGAATTCACCATGTTGTTCTACAGTGGCCCTAAACGGACAAACTACTCTACAGAGCGCGTTTCATAAATACGTCATCTCTTTCGACAAGGAAGAAAAAACATGACATCTTAGTTCTGTGTGAGCCACCATAGTGCTTTAAAAGGGAGGGGGAGCAGTGGAGCCGTTGGTTGCAATTCGCAACCTCACCACTAGATGCAGCTAAATTTCACACACTGGACCTTTAACTAACAGATAAAACATTTGCTTTTGAAATTACCATGAACTTTAATAAATAAAAGTTGTAGAATGTTCATTGTTAGTTCATATTAGCTAATGCTAATGTTATTATTTTTTCTTTGTAAATACTGATTTTCACTGATGATCAGACCTGGAACTAAAAATACCAGTCATTAAATCAGGACAAATTAGATTTTGAATAATAATTTGTTATGCAAAGTGGTGGATAATTGGAAAATATTACGTTTTTTTTTTTCAATTAGCTTACACTTTTGTCAAATGAACCAGCCTATTGTGGGAAAATTTGACAGGGTTAGAGACATTTTCAGTGCCCTATTATAATTATCAGGGATAATTTAGCCGGGTCCGAGAACATTTGTGGTGTTTAAAACAAACCACGGTCTCAGCCCTTGATGTTGGCTGAACCTCGGCACGCCCCTCGTCTTTTCTGTGTTGGCAACCGGTGCAGGATCATCTTTCCTTCAAATCTTCACCGGGACATTTTTCATATTTCTGAATAAAAGAATTGTATAATAGACCCATCAGTTGTCATGCGCTCTGCTTGAATTATTCTCTTTGGTACTAATTAGACATTCCTGCCGTTGTGATCACAGACAGCTCACCACGGCTGACACTGACACGGCTCTTCTGTTGGTGAGCTAAAAGCAGAGGTAAAATCCACTGGCTTTTCTGTTTTGCTGCATGGATAAACTCACACAAAAGGTTTGAGAGTTGCTTCAGTGCAGCGCTTTCAGCTAGCCCTTGTTTCACACATGACATGCATTTGCGCAAAGGTCACGCTGTATAGGAATAAAGAATTCTCTGGGGTGCTAGGAAACAATTATACTTAAGAGAGGGGGCTGTTAATTATCTCAGTTCATAGTGTAAATGCTTTTTGCGTTCACTCAGAATTAACAAACTAATTGGCGAACAACTCACCATTGCTTAGAAATGCACATTTCAAAACATGCAGTAAATTGTCTGTTCTTTTCCTCATTCTGCGACTGACTCCTAGGTAAGAATGGTTTGTCAGTTAATCATTAGGAAGACATCCATTAGAGGACAAGGAGGAAATTTAAACACCTGCAGCGTCTGTGGTGATAAACACATCCCTGAAACAAATAAATGCTTTCTGTTCATAGAGCCACTTTCAGGACGCTTTTTGTCATTGGCGGCCGATGAGGATCCAGGAAAGCATCAGTAAGATGAAATGTCTCTGGAGACTAAGTCACCTGGGGAAGGATACAGATCTTAATCATGAGGGACCCAGTTCTCTGGCATCTCTCTCTCGGTGTCGTAATGCCCTTCAGAATTTTATGGAATGCAGAGCTATTTGCATATTTGCAAAGCCTGAATGAATAAAAATTAGAATTTGACCCTTTTGAGAATATCTTCTGTCAGACATTGTATTTTTAGTTTTATTAGTGTTTTACATTTTTGTTGTTGAATTCTGTCACACTATAAAGTTCTGTCACCAAGACAAAGAATCGGTGTGTGCATGGGCACACAAAGCTCTTACTGATTCAGATTCTGAAACTGGTTTTACGAACACATTTAGATGTCTATGTATTTGTGATGGAAGTATTTGCATGGAGAATCATTGCTTTTTATGGACTTTTAATTTGCTCACATGCCACACACTCTCGCTCGGATTGTTTTTGAGATGTCCAATAGGGGGTGCACATGTTCTTTAAACAACAGATGTAATTCCAGATGTGAATACTGTTGAAACACTATGAAATATCTTTCATTACTCATGTCCGTAGTAATAGCCAATTAATAGTGTTTTTCTTTTTAGCTTAAGACTCCCAGCGAAATAAATCAGCCATGTAATATTTTATAAAACAAAAGATCCTGAAACATTTTCCCCTTATGCAAAGGCTTTAAGCGTTGAACCAAACGATCTTAATTTGAAAGTAATCACAATATGATAATTTTACAATAGCTTGTAAATGCTAAAAAAACATTCATAAGTAGTGGTTAAAAACCTATTACCAGCTAGAGTGGTTTATTGCTTTAAGTTTTACTAGTTCAAGTTTTGTCATGCTTTTGCGTGCTTCTGACTGTCTTAACCAATGCTTCAATCTGCTTAAAGAGACCAGTGTTTGTGTGGTTTATTATTGTGGGGGTGTAAAAGTGTAGCTTTAAAGGGATAGTTCACACAAAAATGAAAATTCTGTCATCATTTACTCACCCTCTAAGCTTGTAGGACTTTCTTCTGCAAAACACAAAAGAAGATATTTTGAAGAATGCTGGTAACCGAAGAACGGCAGTACCCATTGACTTGCATTAGTTTTGTGTCCATAATAGAAGTGAACAGGTACCGCTGTTTTCGGTTACTGTACCAACATTCTTCAAAATATCTTCTTTTGTGTTCTGCTGAAGAAGTCATGCTTAGAATGACAAGAGGGTGAATAATTGATGACATAATTTTAATTTTGGGGTGAACTATCACTTTAATTCATTGTGGTTTTGCAGAATGGCAGAACTGGTAACATGTAGATGAAGTAATAGAGTGTAGGGTTTGGGTCAGTAAGCCGTATACAGACCCCTGGCAGCATCTTCACTGAAGATCCGGATTTCTTCGGGGTGGTAATTCCTCTTTAGCCTCTCCAGATTGGCCTTCAAGCTGCGGTAGTGCTTACAACAGAACCGTGGAGACACCATTGTCTGGGTTTCTGGGATCTTTAATAATTCTCCTAGCTTTTGTCCCAGTCTGTACTGTGTAGATGTTCTTCAGGCTCGGAAAGGCACTCAACCAACCATATCACTGGGTTGTGTTCCGATGAAATTCTGTATGACAACATAGTTTTATGATTTGGGGGCATTCCAAACGTTAATCGATACATCGGTGTGTGGTGGACAATGCTAGAGCTATCGACCATAGGTATAATCTGTGAAGTGTATATAGCGAGACAAAAACAAATTATGGTTACAATAGTCACTCATTCATTCCAATGAGGAAAATAGGGACAATATTAGAAACATTTGGCTATTTTTCTGATTTAAAATAACAATGTGAGAACTATGATAACCTTAACCTAACTGTAATCCTATAGTGTGACAAGACACGTAACATGGGCATGAAGTGCCCAAGGTTGATGCGGTACAACGACAACAACATCCCACCCCAATCTGACATCTGCCTGTCAGCAAGTTAGAGATCCACAGACCCTGGGAAAGAATTCAGGGCCATCTTCCTGGGCTTTATAACAAGCCTGGGGTGAACTATTATACTGAATGCTGAGCTGAAGTCAAGCAACATCCGCAGATATCTCCTTCCTGTGGGAAAGGGGGGTGTGTGGTACATACTGTAAGCAATGGCATCATCCGCATGGTTGCGCCTTGTGAGGGTCTGCATCTTCAAGTCTTGAGGTCTGTCATTTAAACCGTGTGAAAAAAACGACATAGTTGCCATGACAACACTGGGAAACCTTCACAAATGGTTTTCATTATGTGTGAGAATATATGAATGTTTGCTCATGTCTGTGTGTCGGAGTGATGGGGGAGAGTTGGAAAAACAAAGAAACAAATGAACTACCTAGTTAACTAATTGATGAAAAACCATCTATGTGTGTAGCCAGCGAATAATGACACATTTCAGCGAGGCAAATTTCTGCAATAATAGCTAAATGATGCATCTTGTACCAGGCGATTTTTGGCCGGTAGATGTCAAAATGAAGCCCCTTTTTTAAATGTAAGAAGCAGCCATTGAGAAACATTTAACGCTATCTGAATGTTAAAGGAGGGCGTATCTCCTTCAATGTCGGTGGTGGTTATGGCCCCGGTTAGATGTTGTATAATGATCTGTGACGAGAGTTGATGTGCCTTATCTTACAGAGAATTCAAGCTTTCCTGATTGATGTCTCTAGTCTCACCGTCGACTCTCGCTGTAAGTCATAATTAATGGCCTATATTCCTAGTATATAATGGCATATACATTCAGGCCTGTTATAATCGTTGTGTGTCTTCAATCTAGACCTGACAAAAAACTACTGTGTGTTATCCAAGGACATTTCGAGCTTTTCATCATTAAGCAAAAAATGCACTCGCTTTTCGTTTTTTGATGGGGTTTCGAGGGTCATATACAGGGTTTTTTAAAACCTGTATATGACCTGTTCTTCTAGGGAACGCAGAAGAATATATTTTAAGAAATGTCTCAGTGGTTTTGTGTCCATACTCTGGAAATCAATGGGGCCAATATTGTTTGGTTACCAATGTTTTTCAAAATATCTTCTTTTGTGTTCTGTGTTCTTTCATACAGGCTTGGAATGACTTGATGGTGAATACATTTCATAAGTATTTTTCTTTTTGGGTGAACTCTTCTTTTAAAAATAATCATAATGTCGGTGCCGATAGCCCTATGTGCTTCAGACGACGCAAGTTCGATTCCTGTCTCGACGGCCCTTTGCCGGTCCCGCTTCCCTGTCTCTGGCCAACACTTTTCTGTTCGCTCAATCTCAATAAAAGCAATTCCCCTAAAATATAACTTTAAAAACGACACTACACTATTTTAATGGTCATCCCATAAAGCTTTTAAGCAAAGTTTTGAAAGAATACCATGGTACACATCCAAACACACCTTTGCAATGCTATGGTAAATGTCCAAAAACACCATGAAACTTTAATAAATTAGTAAACATAGACTTCACAAGTGTTGTTAACTTGATTGGCATTCTTAGTCATGTCAGTGTAATTGTTAAAGTACAGACACCCTGAGTGAAGCAGTTTGATGGAACTTAATAGAGGAATCAAAGAATCGGCAGGTTTCTGGTGAGAGAGGAGCGAGCAGTTTGTCACAGTCTGACACTATTTATAAGTTAATAGCATAATATTAATCCAAAGAAAATACAGCTATTTTCCCTTAGTGTAAACAGAACCTACTGCTATTTACACTTAGTTCAAATAGTCGCTGCCTTTTAATAAACCCAACCGTTCTAAGTAAATGGGACTCAGAAGCTAAACTATAAGACAACTCATTTAAGCCCCAAATGATATTTACTTATTTTGAAAAATGTTTTGAACAATGTCAGTCGTCAGTGAATGTAGTTGTGGTATAGCAGAGACCTTTTATCCAATGAAACAATATATCTGTCATGGTAGAAAGGGTGAAATGTTTGTATGTGATTTATAGCATTCAGGGTCAGTGTTGACCTCTTCTGTTGCAAACAGCGGCAAGAAAGCTGTCAGTTAACTTGTCATTTCATAGGTCTTTTTATTTGGTTGCAATGTGTATGTGTACATTTATAAAACACATACACCTATTATAATAGGTATATACAGTCAAACCAAAAATTATTCAGACACCAGAATTTCGTCACAATGGAAAAGACTGTCCCTCTAGGCATATCCAATCTTTTTGCTATATTTCTGATTGAAGTGCCTTCCTTGTAAAATTGTACTACCTTTCCTCTCAAATCAGTTGATATTTCACTGGTTTTGGCCATCCTTCTGTTGGGCTGTCTCACAAATGAATTACTGTAGGTTGAATAGCTGTCATCTATAATAACAATTTAGGTTAACCAATTACCAAGCAATGCTTAACTTTCTCCAGTCTGTGGTGTAATAGGCAAATTAGCAAAACATGGTCAGGTCAAAGTGTCAGAATACTTTTTGGTCCCAATTTTTTTGTCAATTTTTCTAATAGTCCACTGTATGAAGAATTTTTGGCTATAATATGTCACAGTTTGCTTTATTTTGCTCTCCTCACTTACATATATTAACTATAGTGTCCTGCACTAGTCAAATATAGTGACCCACTAGTAAAAAAATGCATCGGCAAAAATGACATCTGGTGTCTGACTAAATTTTTGTTTGACTGTAATTAATAAACAAATAAACAAAATAATTCAATTTGATTCATTTCGTTTTTTAAATGGCATGTTTGTTGCAACCCTTTTTTAGACGTCTTGGTATTTTGAGTTTGTGGTCATTTTTAGTCATAGGTTGGCAAGTTTACCAAGTTATTCTTTTTAGAATTCCTGATTTTATAAACTACAGTTTGTGCATTAAAGCTACAATCCGTAACTTTTTGGTTAAAAATAGACAAAAATTGCTTATTGTGCAAGTACATTAACAGTCCGTTTTCACACTGTCTTCTTACCCCAATTCACCATGATATACTTATAAAACTGATTTATAATTTCAGCTGTTGGATATGATATCATAAAAATGTCATTTGTTTTTCAACACACGTAAAGTAACCTGAAATCCCTGTTGAAAAAATCAATAGACATTGCTCAAAACACAACAGAAAATGTAATGGATTTAGCCTAATGGTTAAAATGGAATTGTACTGGTTTTAATATAAACTATAATGGTGTCTGGTGATTGGTGGATTTTATTCTATTGGTTCCTATTGGAATAATGTCCAAAACACACTACAAAAACTAATTTTGTAATGGAAAAAGCTAATGGTTCATAATGACATTTTAATGAAAACCATTAGAATAGGTTTCTCTAGGGTTTCTATTGTTTTTCAGCAGGGATTTTGTGTTTCATACCTCAAATGTTCTGTTTGAAATTGTTTTGTGCTTTAAAAATGTAAGTTGCTAACAAGTTACTACAGACTACAATGCATATCAGATTTGTCAAATATGTCAAATATGTAAAATGAGATATTGGTTTCAAATTCATGTAAGTGGTCCGACCGTGTGCAATGAGAAAGTCTCCTAAAACAATGCTAGCAACAACTTTTTACTCATAAATTGAACCTGCTATTTTATAACCCCATTAGAAAGTCCCAAAGGAAGGCTATGCCTGTTCTACAACCTGACATCATTCAAAAACATCTCTATAAGCAATCAAAAGAACTTTGAGAAATATATCAGCTTTGAGATATATATGCTGTGGTCACGGGTGGATGTTTTTAGTGCACATTTGTCATTGTACTCGTTCCCATGTTTTATGCAGGATTTATGCAGCTCACCATGTATCCAAACTCTTAAGGCGGCTTCAGTGGCCCCGTAGCGGAAGCACTTTGAGAAATGTGCTTGAAAGCATGTCTTTTTTAATGGACTTGGACAGTTCTTTGTGCCACATTGGACCGCAGGGCTTTTCAAAGGCTGCTTCTCAGCAAATTCATGTTCCTCCTTTTTATTGTACATTAGCCAAGTGTTGGTGCAAACCAGAGTGTCATAGCCTAAAGCGCAGACCCGTCCGCAAAGATCTGCTCATTGTCTGGCACAGGTATAGACACAAATAAACCACATTACCTGGAAATGTATCAAAGAGCCTCGGACAGTTATCGCTCAGTAGACCAACACTGATCAGTAGCTCACTAAATTCCATTTGCGAAGCAGGATGATATATTTAATGGGTACTAATATTAGCATATTTCGTATCTCTGAAGTGTTCTGTCTAATTGTATTCTTGCCCTGTAGTTTTCTGTATTTCAGGCGCACAAAAAATATAAATGTCATTCTGCTAATCGTCCATTAGCTAAATGTCCCTTGTTTTCAGTTCTCAACATCAGTCTTATTTTATTTGCTAGTCAGTTGAATTGGATTCCATGAGGGGAAAGCTGTGCCAGAAAAGGACAAAAGATTGCTTTTACACGTATAGAAACAACTGAACAATATGTGACTGAACAATAGGCGTGACTAGAAAAGCTCCATAGGGAGATACTTAGGGAATGGTTTCTATAAGGTAGTAGTCATAGATACCGGATAAGAGTATCTGCTAAATGCTTTAAATAGCTGTGAAAAACATCAACATGTGTGTTTGATAGTCACTATTACAATTATGGCAAATAAATTCTATTCACTGTTCATTTTTTTGCAATCGTGGTTCCAGAAGGAAGTACATTGTGATTCCATACATGCTTCCTAAAATGCGATCTAATCATAAGGCATCTAATTGAGACATATTCTTCATTCAGAACAAATAGTGTAAACATTAATCATGGCTGGAAAAAATGAAATGTATTTGGATCTAGTAGGACCTCTTTTATTGCCATTAGCCACAACCAAACTCTTTCATTAGACGTTGTGGACCAGCAGGCTGGACTGTGTCATGCAGATTGATGGATACTCTCTTGCGGTCCACCGCGCTCAAATATTAAATGACATGTCTAACCAAATTCAATGACCTTGACCACAATAATAGTCAGTCCACTACTTTTGTTGTGTATGTACTGTATACATCTATAATGATTTATTAAGCATTTCATATGATCTTTCTCCCTACTTTAAAACAGAATGAGAATGTCATGTTTTCAAACATGACATTTTTCATCATTGTGATTCTCTAATAATGTGTGTAATCTGCTTAATAATCAATATGGCTGAAGTCATTCGTATGATTGATAGTATGCAAATACTGTACAACTGTGCCAAGTACAAAATGAAGAAACAATGCTTCTCTGATCTAAAAAAAAAATCCGGGCTTCATGCCAGATGCTATAAAATAACTAAAACTGAGTCATCAGCACATCGTTTATTGAAGCAGGCTACTGTATTCCTATTAAAGTCTAGTGCAAGATTTAGTTGGAAACCTGCAACCTATCATCATAAAACACCAGCTTGTGTTAGCTGCCAACTTTCTATTACTGGAGTGACGCTGATGCACCCCGGTGAGGAAAGACAGACATTTCCCATAATGACCCGAATCCATGTCATTGATTCATCCCACAGAGGATACGTCTGATTGAGTTTTACTGGGCTGTTGATTGACAGGAAAGAAATATTCCTGTGCACTCATATGATTCTAAAGTCACTGTTCTAATACACTTCAATTGCTCAGGCAGGTTTATTTATAAAGCTCATTTGACCTCTTAATATTGACTCGCCGCCCTGGTATGTCAAAATGACATTTATTTGACAACTGTGTTCACAATACTACTGACAACACTTTATTTAATCAGTGCTGGCTTGTTTATTTAATACAGATACACTTTAGACCTTTCAGGATAATTGTTGCTATATTGTAAGGACTTAAAAATGCCTATTTTCTGTGTTATTATTCCCCGCTTGTGAAATCAATAAAAACAGAGTCAAAATGACCAGTTGGAAATATCCTATTGTACTTTTTATATTTAAATTGATGAACTGTTTAACTGTTTTGTTGGAAGTTGTATATGCCATGGAATTTTTTTTATTTTTTCTGAATTTACTATTTATAGGTATGTGTTTAGGTACCATGATCATTTCGGGTTCATTCTGAGAACTACTAACAATATTTCTCCCAAATTTCAAATAAAAACCTGTTTCTATTTGCATTTACATATTTTCAGAAAAAGAAAACTGGAGGAGAAACAGGTTAAAATAACAGAAAAGATGCTCTGTATTTTTTCAGACCTCAAATACTGCCAAGAAAACAAGTTCATATTCACTTTTAAGCAATACAACAGTAATATTTCTACATGTATTTAAGAAACGTTCACAAATTCATCACAGTTAGTCATGCTGTCAGTCTTTCACATTGCTGTTGGATGATTTTATGTCACTCCTGAGGTTAGATCTAGAAATGCTTCTTAAATGAAAATTTTAAATGATCTCTTATTTTTTTCCGTGGCTGTATACATGTATATTTTTTCTTTTGCAGACACTTTAGAACAAATAAAAATTCTCCTTTTATTGTATTGTCAGGGATTCCAGTTCTTGCTGGCTTGAGCACTTAACAAACCACTTGAGCATTAACAAATGTCCATCAAATATCACCTTCATACAGCGTATTTCTCTTTTCATAAAGGCTGTTGATGACTTTTGCTCACATTAACTGTAATTATGTTAGCAAGGTCATTTTTCCAGTTAGAGAATGTTTTTCATGCAAAGTGGCTTTCCATGTGCTTAGTAAAGAAACATCCCCATAAGTACAACCTCAGGTTAAGTGGCTCTGCTCAAGGGAACAATGGCGGCAAAAGAGAACAGCAACCCTCCAGTTTATGGATCGCCCCTTCTGAGACCCCCTTAATCACAGTAATGGCATCACCCCAATATTTCCTCAAAATAAATGTGAAAGTCAGTGTTCATTGAATATAAAGTCAATGACAGTATTGTGAAATATTCAGAGATTTGTAGACCAGTGAAATGTAAGAGCAGTGATGAATTAATTGGGTTTTCAAATGTCTGAATACAGCAAATCTGGCATGTACAATCTGACAAAATTGTTAAAAAAGCGATGAAGTCCCATGTCAAAATACTTGTAAAAAAATCTTGTCATTTCAAATTAAACTACTAATTTAAAGTAATTTCTTCTCTAACTAATAATCATTAATTTTAAATTGCTTACTAATGAATTAATGATCATATTCATTTTAACATTCTAACGTTGCAGCATTTATGGTATAATTACATGAGTAAATGTGATAAAAAGCACTTCTTTTCTGAAACAGCCTCTAAGTAGAAAAGGTATTGTTATTCTATATTACATTTGTCAAGGAATAAGCCAATAGACACAGTAATGTAAATTGTTGCCTATCCCCTAAAATGAGTGCAGATATTTGAGCAGATCAAGACTTGTTATCTTGTAAATTGAATTCCTGGAGATTTGGTTTCCTCTCTAGAATTTATGTTCAGGAATAAGAGGAGCCAGATTTATGGAATGGACACTAAAGCAGACAATACATGCTGAAGAGGGTCCTGATGTGGGCCGGACACACGATCCATCAGACTGAAACCATTATCAGTTCATGGCGGCTTATCAAAGCATGAAGCTTGAGCCAGCCAACCATTCTATAGAATGAGTCTCTTTTGTGACGGCGACTGGCTGGTGTGTAGAGATTTAGCAATTCAGTCTCAAGGAGCAAGGACAGGCTTTGGTGGAAGAAAGTAAGTTTATGGAAGCATCAGTAAGATCATTCATAGTGATCTCTTAAATTTCGTTTTAAAATATGAAGCTTGCAAATATAATTTCTTATGAAAGGAAAGTTGCTGTTGGGATGGTTACATGTTCTGGAGAAACTCTCTTTACTAGTCAGCTAAGGGCAGAACCGTGTTTGTTCTCGTTCCAAAAGGTCATGTTTGAATCTCACTTGGGTAAAGGGAAGTGGTCCCGTGACCTCGGAGGAGGTGAATGAAGGGCAGAATATAATTGAGCAAAGAGAGTTTGTCGGTTATGTTCACTGGCTGTCACTTGACAATTTAGTGCCGTTGTGCAGAGTCTCGCCTCTGGGGTCGTTCATAAGTGTTTGTTACATGTACATTTTTTTACATGCTTTTATTAAAATTGACTTTCCTCAAACTAAAAATGAAAAACTTCTTATGCTCAAACCCTGCTTTTTACATTACACTTGCACAGTCATGACAGTCAAGAGGCACATGTGTGCAATATTTGCTTTAAATGCCCCCCAGGTTAGATTAAATCATTAAAACTAGCATATCGCTGCTGTCCTTCTGAGACATTGTATCTCTATATTTTGTGATTTTTTTGCCATTAATCATCATTATTATTAGTCACCCTTATGTCTATCACTGGTTTTTGCAAATATCTAACCAATAAAAAGTATTAAAACGTGCTTGCCAACTTTGACAATACAGTATTTAATCATTTAAAAAGTATAGTGTTTTTTCTATTTCCTGAAAAACAGCAAATTTGGACATACAAGGTTTCCGAATGACAGCGACGATTAAAGATATGCTGTAAAATATATATGCTGATGCGCTATATAAATAAACCTCAATTGAATTGAATATACTCAAATGAAGCATGCAATCTAACTATTCATGCATACAAAATTGTTAAAACATTAAAAAAATAATATATTTGAATGAACATTAAAGATGTCTTCAAAGTTGGACGTCACTTCTGGCCACTCCATGCATATCAAAGGTGAACAACTTCCTGCTAGCATCACCAACACCTCTTTCAGCAACATCCTATTCAGATACTGGTCCAGCTCAAACTACTTCTAGCTTTACTTGGAAACTACAATAGACTGCCGGGAGAATACTGAAGTTTACCATTTACAGTAGTATAGTTCTCTCTACAAACATCTTGTAAGTAACAATGACATGTTCCCAGACTAACAAATTTATTAGAATTTTATGAATGTATATACATGCTTTTTAATGCTTAACACGAAAACAGGGAACAAAATGATCTTTTTTCTGACTCCCTAGACTTTTTGTGGTGAATACCTGTAGGAGGGATTTAAAACAGTGACACGAATCACTGCAGCTCCCTGAGCTCTGTAGCTTGGCAACATCACAGAAGTTAGACCCAAATACGGGTTAACTGTGGTCTGGTTATGAGCCTGTAAGTGATGGATATAGTTTCTGACAAGTGCTGAGGTTTGCAAAACAAGCAACAAAACCAGAATAGAATGCATTATCTCATAGTATAAGTCTTCCTTACTCATTAGTTTGTGCAAAAACTTAGCATCTGAAAATCTGATTATATTCCCATTTTAGCTTTCATAGTAACAAATCTCATTTGCATTTTAACAGGGCCGTGCGCAGACATTTTGAGGGGCAGTTGCCAAAAACAAAAACAGGGCACTTAGGGTTGGGGCAGGAGAAGACACCACACGCTTAGAGATGTCTTTCAACTTATGACACTGTAGCACTCAGTAAATATGTAAATCTATATTTTATGGTGTGCTATGTTAAGGTACAACTCTTAAAACATTTATAGTAGCCAATACAGCATTTTCAAAATCATTTTTCAACATTATTTGCAAGTGCAAAAGCGATATTTACGTTTATGCATTTGGCAGACGCTCATCCAATGTGAATTACATTGCATTATACTATACATTTGTTTCTGAGTATGTGCAATCCCTTGGATCGAACCCATGACATTGGGGTTGCTAACGCCACGCTCTAACCAATGAACTACAGGAAATATTGATGCATTAACATTAACAAATGATTCAATGGTTTTCACATGCTCTCCTGCTATCTGGGCTACTATTAATATGGTCTTAATAAAATATCATTTATATGATATATGTTATAGATATGACACGCAACTTTGTGAAGTCATTTTCTACAAAGTGTGCCAATAACAGCAAATTCTGTGTTGTTTATATGAGATCGATACATCAATTTGATTTAACAAGAATTCTAATTTTCTTACGAGAATGGATATTTTGTACAAGTTGTTAGCAGTTAGCACCAATAATAGAAAACCAGGAGCAAAACATTACCAACAAAAATACAAAAAACAAACTATCAAATTATTGATTCTGCTTAGAAAGCACTGTCTGTAATGTGGATAATGTCCTTACAGTGATGGGATGAACTTCTGATACTGTCGTCTTCACTCCAGCGTTCCGACAGAGACTGTCTGTGAGTGATACTGGGGAGCGAGCGGGAAAACACGGGGCGGATCGGCGGAATCAGAGGATGTTTAGCGGAGTGTTAATAGACGTCTTTAAGAGGGGATCTTGAATGGATGCCTGCCCGGAGGTGGGGTTGAGAGGGGCACCTAAGAGGATGAGGGCAGAGGGGCAGTGGCTCTAGCCACCGGGCCACCCCCCTGTGCACGGCCCTGCATTTTAAGTATATGAATTATTAATGGGGTATCCAATGTTACTTAATGCTAACCTGGTACAGCTTCATTCACCAACAAATATCGCAGACTTTGTGATGTTTCTACTCTAAAATAGCAGCTCAGATCAATTCTGCTGTCATGAAGGCCAAAGAGCTGTCTGTAAAGCTGTCGAGATGAAGATGTTAAAAAGGGGAAAACTAGGCAATGTTACACAAAGCCTGTCCAGGCTTTGAACCCGTCAGCATGCATGGTGAGGTCCATTGTAACAAAGTGCACAGCTTATACACTACAAAGAAGAGGTGCTGCCTAACTGAACAACTAAACATGGAGGCCAACAGGCTAGCTACAACAATGTAATGGAATCTTTCCAACAATCTCTTCAGCGTTTCACACATTCACTAGGATTGTGGCTTGAAAAAGAATAACATTAAGTCACATTTGGAGTTGACCAGGTTTTTTGTTAAAAAACAAAGTCTGGTCTGATAAGACTAAAGTTGAGCTCACAGTCTTTAAGCAAAGCACATGGTTGGTGTAGACACAAACAACAAGTTAACACCTTTATTGAAAACAGAATTATTCTCTCGGGTTACTTTCTGGGGCAGAAGAGGAATTTTAGCTAAATTATTTTGTTGGTTCCTTTTTATCTATGTATATTTACAAGATTCTATTTTGATTCCTTTTGTTGTTTTTTATTGTACCTATTTTTGTTATTATTATTAATCTGTGTATGTGATTAAAACAAAACGACTCAGTCTAAACATTCTTAAATCAAACAAAACGAAACGAAATGAAAAAAAAAACGCAACAAAATATTTATATATAAAATATATCAATAAAATAATTTTATGCAAGACATTGACTCCAAGAACAGGAAACTTATTTTTTTGTTGTTGTAATTTATAGATTTCTAAGCCCCGGGCCTTAGTTTTCTGTAATGATCCAGTACAATTGGTAGACACATGCTTCTAATTGAGAATTACGTTTTTTAAAACATTTGAAAGATCAGGAAGACTAACAATTCCTTGTTAAAGAAATTTAGGAAACATTAGAAATATGCATATGGCCTAAACATTTTCAGAGGGCACTACATTTTTGGAACAATACAGAAGTTTGTGACACAATAGATATTAATCAAGACTCTTTTCAAGTCTCCTTACGTGTCATCTGCCTCATTAACCTCACTATGCTTTTGATTGCAAAATTGGCCAGCCTTAAAAAATCAATATGCTGGAAGAAGGCGGTAAGGAAAGAAGAATTTTTGAGCGCTTTACTGCCGAACTGACAGCTACCATTTAGGAAATGGAGTTACTGCACGACCCTTTGTCCTGAACTTCTTAATTACAGTAATCATGTGTAATTAGACAATGGTGTCTTAAATATGCATGCAGCACTTAACTTTGACATCATGCCGATTTCCTGATGCTTTTAATCACTGGCGTACATTCAAAAGATGCTGAGTGTTTTGTTATATTTTCTGAGAACTGCTCCTCGCCTTGAGACTTGAATTCCAAATGCGGTGAAATTTTATTTCGGAACATTTTTACTGATGCTCTGAAAGCAGAGATGGCCTTAGAAATAGAACAACGATAGCACTGAAAGCATGATGCCTGGAATTATGGTGGATGCGTTTGTTATTTTCAGTAACCGCGGCAGGATTCAGGCATTTGTTTGTTGACTGGACCTGTCAACTTCATTGAGCGACTTCATCTCTTTGATCACCGATCTGTGTGCACAGATGCTCGGGTTACCAGTGAAGGAGAGGAGCCCTTCAGTGATCAAAGACAAACAATTTCCACCTCATCTGATGCTGTAAGCACAGAATTAAGCGAGCGGATTAACCTATCTCTCAGTTGTATGCTAGGCTGTCCCACAGCGAGTGACGGTTCACTGTCAGAGTGAGAACGTAGCATACTGTAAGCCACAATGAATTACATCAGATCCACGAGCATCCATGTTATTATCAGTGTTTCTCAGCTCTATACAGAAAGAGAGAGTCATGAGACAAACTCTGAGTTGACTGTTGTGATCTGTAATTAAGTACAAAAAAATGCAACTAATTGATCACTGCAGAATACCACTTTGATTTACCTAAAAAACGAAAAAGATTTTCATTTTTTTTCTTCGAAGTTTCATAAAAGGATGGCAATATTTTCAATATGGTCTCACGGGAAGTCGTAACTATTTCGCGAGATGGCTAATAAGTATGAATTCATACGATCTGAATCTTTTACAAACGTACGATTATTAGAAAAAAGCAATACTGAAGCTCCTCCCCTAACCCCACCCCTAAACCTAAAGTCCCAGGGATGAAAGAAAATCGTATTAAAACGTACAAATGAGAATGAACGAATTCATACTAAAACAATTCGCCACCTTGTAAAATGATTACGAATTGATGTAAGATAGTGTTTTTATTTCACATGGATTCGCAAAAATGATTGTAGGCATGACCATGATTGTGGGTTGATGGTTGGTTTATTGTGCTATAGTTTACACAAAGACGTAACAATATTGTTTTCAAAACACAGTTGTTGTGTAATGTTTGTACCTGTGACATGTAAATTCCTCCTTGGTGTGTTGTGATTTTGGTAACATTGCATGAAGACTTATAAAAACTGTATATTTTTTAAACGAATCTCTGCATTAAATCTGTGTTACTGTTAATTTATAAATATACAATTGTTTATTCTACTTTTTGTGCATACAGTATATACCAATTTACTAATGTTAATTTATACAACACAAAATGCAAAAATCGATATAATACTTGCATTGCTAAATGAAGTGATTTAGTCCATTCATCTTTTGACAGTTCGGCCCTGGGTATTAAGAGCTTTAAGAATTGTCTAACAATTTAATGAACATATGTTTAGGACATGTTAAAATTAATGAACATATGTTTTCCCTGCTGGCGTAGAGAGGTGACCCAAGAGATTTGGTTTAGTGCGTTTTATATTATCTTAGCAAGGGGAACATATTTGTTTCCTTCTAGCATTTGCAAAGGAGGGACGGCGTGTTTGCTTCTACAGTATGACATCTTCATGAGTGTGACTCGTCTGGACAATTCTCAACTTCATGGCTCGCTAGTTTGATAACAGGAACGGTTATGTTACAGTTTGATATGGGAAACCTGAGAGATCTTGTGCCAATGTGTCAGACACAATCGAATCTCCCTCTGCAAGCTTTATTGAGCTGGTGCGCCATGTCCTGGCAATCCTACACTGTTTTCACCTTATGTCCAGGCAGAGAGGGATTTGTTTATAGTGCTACCCCCCCGATTGTGATGCCATCTGTTTCAAAACAACTTGTCAAGGGGAAAAGCGATAGTCAAATACTTTGCCTCTCAGATAATATGAAAATGTTTTGGCTTTGTTAAAGTGCTTCGGTAATGTTGTTAAATTTCAGTCCAAAGTTTTAGGTGGTCTTGGATAGAGGAAAGACCATAGAGATTAGAATGACAAGAGGATGAATAAACCATGACAGCACTGGGCGAACTGTTGCTTTTCTCATTTCTTATTTTTTGTATTGTAACATGATTGACAAAGAAAGCAAAACAAGGAAACACATAGTGTAGAAAAATGCATGTTTGCACTGCTCAGGGCTTAAAATGCGAGCGTAATAAATGATTAAGAACGAAACGCCTCCTCTTGTACTTTAACAGTGCATGCCTCGCAGCTTGAGGTCCACCTCCTGTTGTGCGCTGAGGCTGGATGCTTCTCACAGATTTTTCATTGATATGTCTGGCAACGTGAAGGCACGGTTCACCAGGGGCAAGACTTATATGTCAGTGGTTATTATTCGCCGGGGCTAAGGTTGCACTTTATGACTACATTGCAGATGTTAGTCCCAGCATCTAAAAGGTACCTGGGAAAACCAATAAAGAATTTCAAAGAAGCCACTCCACAGGGGTCTTTGGCAAACGGTCTGGTTTTGGAAAGATAGAAGAACTAAACAGTAGAGCCAGCCAATCGTATTAACTGGATGGTACGATCTTGCTGTTGTGATTCACATGATAAAAAGACTGAATGACCTCAAGTGGAAAGTGTCCGAGCTATTTGAAAGAGACGCACTTTAATGAAGTATGGCGATTTTATTGGTTTTGATTAGTTGCAATGGTGGAACATTCTTCCTAACTCGGTCCGCTCAACCACATCTCTCACAACATTCAAAAGACTACTTAAAACCCATCTCTTCTGTGAGTACTTGACAGACAAATGAGAGAGGAAAAAAACTAACCCTCTCTCTTTCTCTCAACAGGTATTGATCTAGCTTTTGTGGAAACTAGTAACTTGGTATTAGCACCTATTGTATTATTGCTCCTGTATGACATATCGCTTTATTGCTCCCTGAACTCTCTATAAGTCGCTTTGGATAAAAGCGTCTGCTAAATGACTAAATGTAAATGTATTCAATGATTGATAAGCCTTTGATCATCAGCGCTTGTGTCAAGATTCTGTATCTAAACAGGTGTAAGGTGGTTTGAATGAAGTATGGTAAGGGGTCTCTGCATCTGTATTCATGATATTAGGCTCTATCTATACAGGCTATAATATCGAAATATGTAATTATTACATTGGGTGTAACTCTCAAATGCAAATAAAAAATGGTCTTTTATTTATAGTTTTGTCTTCAGCAAGCCTGAGTGGTTAATGAAACTGTCTGACCTGATTTCTAATGTGAAATGGTATATGACTACAGGAATAGCCCCTCCAATGGCCTTAAACTTCAGCATGATAAAGTGCGTCTACCTTCACATCCACCCCAGTCGAGTCTCTCTCCATTTGGCCTTTAATAGCACAGGAAAATAAGTTCTGCCACAGAGGTGTGGGCATGAATTAGACCTCATAACCAAGATAAATGAATGAACTAACATTTGCTATAGCCAGGGCTTGGAGTTCTTATATTGTATTCCACTTACATTAAGCATAGTGTGTTGGAAAAACATGTGGTAAATGTTACTATATATAAGGCTCAGCGTTTCATTGATTCAACAAAAACTGATAAATCAATTGCAAAACTGGATATCCTGCTTTGTTGTAGACATTGTTACATTAACTTCTAGTTTCCTCTCAGACCGCAGTGAGAATGAAAGCCCTAACATGCGATCAGTGTCGAAGTGGGCACTCGAGAGCAATACGGGGTAATGAGTGAGATCACAGGTGACCCCGTAGAGCGGCTGAATAATCAGCTGCTGATGTTCTTCCATAATGGGAAGGCATTTTCTTGTGCCCTTGGCACCCACCAAAGTCCTGAGCAGAATATCACACCAGCAAACGGTCTTAATCCCACTTTCTGCTAAATCTGGAAATATGATGTATACTCCATGAGTTTTGCGGTCAGTATAAGTCAATGCGTGAATACCATTTGTTCTCTACATATATTACTTTGGTTATGTACATAAAGCATTTAATTTCCCCCTGTAATTCTTCACTGTAATGCAAGGCGATGAATGCACTGACCAGCCATGCGCTGGCATTAATGCAGCAGGCTTACGCATTTACAATGTTGACATAATGTTCCTCGGGAGGTTCCATGAGGCCACATTAAGTGGGTTTTATGTATTTGGGTCATGTTTGAGTTCCCCGTAATTCCAAATAAATTACTTCGACTCTCCCACAGAAGATTACATGATAGATGCCCTCTGTTGTGTGTACCTACGTAAACAGAATATTTAGTGACTCTGATGATTTGAAAACTTTAACCAAATTGTTTGGTGTGGCGTAATGGTCAAGGATGCATTCATCTCAAAATTATGTTTCTCATTTACTTCTCCTTATAACGTTCTAAAGCTTCAGTAAAACACAAAAGATGAATACTTGATTTGCTAGCCATTACGTTCAGTATAACGATGGTAAATGGGGACTGAGGCCGTTCAGCCCCAAAATAACAAAATGTATCATAAAAGTGTCATTAAATGCTCCAAACTCTTAAGTAAAGGGATCTGATATTATTGTATGGCTCTTTTGGCCAGTCTAATGATACTTTATATGATACATCTTTGGTGTTTTATAGTAAGGAGAACATCATATGAATGAATGTGATTTTATATTTTAATAGGTTCAAAGCTTCGATAGAAGTACCTCACCAATCACCACCTAACCCTAGTTTACTCTTCTGTTTTAACCCTATACTGTGAAAATATAGTTAAATAGATGTTATCCAAGGTGTATGCTAAATGAGAAATAAAAAACTAAACACAATTGATCAAGTTTATTGGTGGTCTTTTCAAATTGAAATAAAATGAAAAATCAGATCAGACAGGCATTTACCAGTATAAGTGCAAGAGGATATTAAGGAACTGACCATCAAATGCATGTCCTTCAAAAGCATCAAAATGATTGTATGCCTAATGGCATTGCCCGAAAAAGCATCCATGTGAGAAATACCAATATATGGGGACTATGGTAACCACAATGGCCTGCACCCTTAATGGAAACTAATTTGTCTCCCTAATGAAATGATCATTCACCATTCAATAACAACCTTGATGTTGCATTTACTTTATTTCCTTTACTACCAAAAGGAGACTTTTTATTCTCTCCAATATTGATGATTATATAAAAAGATGGGAGAATTAAGCATTATTGAGCAATATATCAGCATGCCATTTTCTGCTTAATAATGAGCTAAATAGCCATCATAATAATCCAGATCTGTTAAATCCAATCAAATTCAGATTTATACCGAACACATGGTTACTTGTAACAAAAACAAATAATAGATGTACCGTAGGGTAATATTTATATTTAGATAACGCAGCATTCACATCATGTCAGAATTACTGTAATTATGAGATGACAACTATGAGATTCTGCTCAGAGCCGTTTCTATGCGTTTCTATGGCGACAGTCATTGCGCCAAAATGTATCCATGTGTGGTTGCTGTTGATGACAAAAGATTTAATAATAAAGAATTAATATTGTAAACATATTTAAAAAAAGCATATTAGTTAAAATGGCATGACTAAAAAAATGTGTATAGCTTAACTGTTGATGCAGATGCTCTTTTCTGTTTATATCATGTCAGAAGTCAAGTTGGAGCTTTCATGAAATAATGAGTAAAACAAGGCCATAAACTTTTTAACTGTCTTCAACATTTTTATTTATGTAAACACACAATAATTCTGGTATGATTTTACTAAAACCGCACATGTGATGTTGAAGCACATTGTGTTGTTCTTGTTGTGCTCGGGGAAAAAGTGATTCTGGGTTGGTTGGTCTGGAAAAACACTTTAAGGGGCAGTCTGTATATGTCATGCCCCCTGGACCTGGAGGTGACCTTGTGCATGCACATGGGAGAAGCTGGTCTCCTATAGGAAACATGTTGTCCTTATTACAGCGATGACAAGACACCATTAACTTCAGGTGTGCCTCATCTTTACACTCTGCCAGCGTTTCCATGGAGAATTAAAGTGAGGGATAAAACAGTCATCCAGTTGTTATGGCAAAATAAGCCCTGGCAGGGGGATCAGGACCCTGATATGTTATTACTTTAATATTGTTATGCTGTGATAAATGATTGAATAAACATGTTTATTATGAAGAATAAAGCATTGGGCTGATGTTTCTCAGCAGTGAATGAAGAACTAATCAACTCCCTATGCGAAATACATGTGTGCTATTGTCATGAATCAGCAAATCACCTTCTTGAGTAAATCAATCATGAATAAACAACTGTAATATCTATTTTTGTACAGACAAACACATTTTTTTTTGTCATAGTGAGTGGTCATAGATTTCTATTGTTTTAATACAGACCTAATAGTATTTGTTATCCCCTAACCCTCACAGAAACCTTTTTTCATGATCAAATACGCATCATATATGTTTAAAAAACAATTTCCCTCGTGGGGACCGCTTGCAGGTTCCTATAATGTAGGATGTCATGTTTTACTATCTTTGCAGGGACCTTCTTTTCCCACAAAGATAGACAAACAAGATCTTTTTCACACAAACACACACAAAATATTTTTCTTTACAGTTCCCAATTTCCAATTTGTGTTCGGTCTAAATAAAAATAATAGTAACAACAACAATAATAATAATTATTAGTTGTAGTATTAGTAATATACTACTACTACTACTACTACTACAAATAATAATAATTTATTATTATTATTATTAATAATAATAACAATAATAATAATGCTTAAAATACAAATCATTTATTATTATTGTTCTTTTTTATTTATTACTTTTAATGCAGCATTTCCCATACTGTGATGTGAAGATTTTAAATACCCAACATGCTTTGCATTAGACTGGATACATACAGTAAGTGCTATTTTATGTTTTTGATCGAAAGAGAAAAGACTTGTTAGAGCTTATATTCAGATTTTTTGTTACCAAGAGCTTAGATGAGGACATTCTCAAAAAGCAATTATTGTGCAAATGCCAGTTTATGCCAATGGTTACATCTGACATGCTGAATTGTGCTATTGCTTGCTAATTAACCGCAAGAGATTTGACATGTCTGATTTTCTTGCATTTCGTAACAGTAGGTACTACTACACAATAATGTGTTAAATCAAACTTATTAAAGGATATTTCCCCAAGAAAGACCATAAACACCATATGGAATAAACTAACATCCACAATAAATTAAAGGTGAGAGGGTGACTTGTGAGAAACAAAAGGTTTTTCTAAAGAGACATGGTGATTTATTGTTGGCTTTAGAATGTAGCCCCTTGAGTTAAACTGTAGCAGAGGGGAATATAAATCACCACACACCTGAA
Source organism: Triplophysa rosa (assembly GCF_024868665.1). Taxonomy (NCBI): domain Eukaryota; kingdom Metazoa; phylum Chordata; class Actinopteri; order Cypriniformes; family Nemacheilidae; genus Triplophysa; species Triplophysa rosa. The sequence continues at coordinate 7,344,287 of NC_079895.1, forward strand.
ATATAACAGTCCATTTGCCCTCAGAAGTCATCCGTGCAAGCCTTAGTCCTCACACTGTACTAAATCACAGTGGTCCTCAGCTGGCCAAGGGTTTGTCGGTGCACTGGTCAAATGAGCTTTGCGCTCTGTTGAGATCGACTGTAGTTTGATGCAATCCATCAAGCTGTGTGTGTGTGTATTCTTATGCTGCTTCCTTAAACATAATGCAATGTGGAATATTAGGAGTATAATTCAGCTCGCGTTAGTCCGTATCACCTTACGCATAACACACTGTTGCGACACAGGAAAAATAAATTTGACAACAAACTAAAAGTTTTTAGCCCCTTCCTGATTATAACAACATAAGCTTGACCTTCACTTAAAAGAGAAGTTCACCTTCAAAATGAAAATCCTGTCATCATTTACTCACCCTCTTGTCATTTCAAACCTGTATGACTTTCTTTCTTCCGCAGAACACAAAAGAAGATATTTTGAAGAATGTTGTTAACAGCCCCCCACTCACTTGCATTGGTTAAATAGAAGTGAATGGGGGGCTGTGTTGTTCTGTTACCAACATTTTTCAAAATATCTTCTTTTGTGTTCTGCAGAAGAAAGAAAGTCATACAGGTTTGAAATGACAAGAGGGCGTATAAAACCTTTTTTTTTGAAGGTGAACTACTCCTTTATAAAGAGAAGATCATTTACTTCGTAAACGTGAAATAAATGCAGGTCATTCAAATAATGGTTATGCTAAGGCAGTCTAAATTACGACATGTGGCTATAAACGTGATTTGGTATTTTTTAGAACTGTCTGGAGTAAGGCCACTTTGTATATGAGGACTGAATTTCACCATGAATTATTAATACATGCATGCATTGTTCAACCAAGGAGATCTTTACTGCTGCTATTAAAGGAACAGTTCACCTAAAAATAACAATTCTATCATCATTTACTTGTTCTAAATCTGTATAAAAATTATTTGTTTCCGATGAACACCGAGAAAGATATTTGGAAAAATGCTTGTAACCAAATAGTTCTTGGCCACCATTGACTATATAGTAGCTAACTGAACATATTTATTCATCACACATTTAATAAAACTTTTCTAAACTCTGCCGTCTCCACGCTCACTGCATCCCGACACCATTATTTTAACGATTCATGAAAAAGAACTGCTGTCTGGCCATCTGGGATTTCGTAAAGGTAGATAAAGGTTAGGATTGTGATATTTCAGTATAGCTTTACAGCACACTGTGAGTGTATTGTTTGTTGGCATCTGACAAAGTATTTGGAGCTGGAAGTAGTCGTGCGTGACGTCAGACTCAGATTAGGTCTAACAAGTAGCAATACTCAACATAAAGCCTGTTAGTGAGTTAAGACAAGGATAATAGTCTCTATCCTCCTCCTCTAATTGGTGAGATGAGTTCGGAGCTGCATGTGTGCCAGAGAGAGCAGGAGATCTGTCAGCTCGCACCAATGAAGTAAAAAAAAGCACTACCTTTCTATAATATAATTTAATTGATCTCTTTATTTGTGCTTTCACTTGTTACCTAGAAACCCAGGTTTTTAGCCGTCTGGAATTTTTCCTCTGTTGCATTTGCAAGTAATTCATGAGATGATGCAGATGTTCTCATGAGGAAAGGGATAATGATATCTGAAAATTATTCCAGCAGCTTCCATAGGTCAGGTGCTTAGTTCCTTCTAATTGTTTTCTTATACAGAATCCTTAACAAGAACCAGTAGGGTGATTCCTGACAACTCAACTTTCCCTGATCCCTGGTATAGTGTCACATTGAGCGCCAACACGAGCAGTTTTATCAGGATTGTTTAGAAGCTCAAGGCCTCCCCTTTGAGGATGATAAATTGAAGCGTGGCTGCTGTGGTTGCACCCACAGCTACAGAATCTCCAAGTGGTGGGGTGGTGGAGAGCTGATATGTCACCCCTCCAATCCTCCCGCGGGAACGAGGAGGGCGAGGCTAGGCTTCACGGGGAGAATTGATGCCCACCACTGAAGCTCTGCAGGAAATGGACCCCTGGTTCCAGCAATGGGGCTGCGTATTAATTCATATGTGCTTGGTTTCAAGTGATAGATCATCCACGTATGTGGGAGGCTGTGTTTGCGCTGGAGAAAATTTCAATTCAAGGTCCTTTTCAACTTTTCTATTAATACAAACAACATCCAGCAATTTTTTACTTCTGTTTACTGCTCATGGTGTTCACCGGAAGATTGTGTATTTTTTATATTAGTTTGCAGTCAGAACCATGCAGCTGCACACATTTGGTTTGTTTCAGTATGGTGTTCAGGTGCTCGGAATTGTTTTACAAATTGTGTATTATATTTAGATATTTCTGAAGACAAACGTGTTTTATTTGAGTTATGTGATAAGTTTTACAACTTTTTACAAGTTTTTGCATAATGAATATACAAATCTGGCAACACACTCACATATCATATATTTGCAAACATTGTTCTAAAACGCTCAGAACCCATTCACACAACCGTTTTTTAAAGGTGACACCATTTTGTTTTCTAAATGTCATATAATCATTATTAAATTAACACACATTAACATTTAGATTAAAGGTGTCAGGTGCATAAATGAAATTTTATTATAACTTATTGAGGTAAGAATATGTTAAAAAAAAACTATGTATACATGAGGTAAAAACCAATAAAAAGCATACATGCTCTTCCAACATAAAGTACACTTATCTGATTTATGGAACCTGCTTGACTCAGTATGAAGACATGGGTTGATGCACAGGACATAAGATGGGTGATATACAGTATGTTGCTTTGACTGAAAGCATCTGCCAAATGCAAACAGAAAGTCCTATCCAGACAGATATTTAAAATTAACAAAAATGTACACACGGAATCGTGGTATTTGTGAGTACACGCAACCTCAAGTTATTCCAAACCTGTATAAAAAAGATATTTGGAAGAATGTTAGCAACTGAGATTTCTGGAGCACCACTGACTACCATTAAAATGTTTGTCAAAGGTGACCCAGAACTGTTTGTTTTCCTAAATTCTTCAAAATATTTTATTTTGTGTACAACAGAACAAAAAAATATACAATAATTTTTACTACTATGGTAGACAATGGTGACCCAGAAATCTCAGTTGCTAACATTCTTCCAAATATCTTCCTTTGTGTTCAACCAAACAAAGACATTTATACAGGTTTGGAGCAACAGAGAGTGAGTAATTCATGACAGAATTATCATTTTTGGCTGAACTATCCCTGTAACAAAGGGCATAATCTCAAATTACTCACATGAAGGAGATTTACCCCATACCAAGATTTACTGGTTATTGTGTTTCTGGAAATCAGCTTGCAAGCGAATTACAGTAGCATTGCAATGTCATATTTTGTTAGCAGAAAGTGGGCTATTTGATATTTTAAGCATTTCTTGTGATTTTTGCAGGAATGCTTTTAGAAACTAAACTAATAACGGATGTTATGCAAAATGTCCCCTCAAAGGGAAAGAGGGATGATAATAAAAGATAATACTTGATTTGTCATTTATATTTCTCAGAGACTCAGACAATGAGCTTATGTTAATGTTGACAAAGAATGTCATTTTTTTGTTGTAAACTATTGCATTTTAACACAATTACATCTTTACTGTACTTCAATTAAACATTTCTTACAAGTGTACTTACTGACCCCAGTGAGCATGCATAGCCAAAGTTTATTAGATCTCTCATTTGCTGCTTTAGGGTTGCTAGCATTAAAGTGAGTTGTAATTCAGAGACAGCCAGTTACACGAAAAAGCTGACATGCAAGTAGTCAGAGAGGAAGATGCAAAAATTCGATCCAAGTGCTCAAGATGTCACAAGAACTTTGAAGAGCCATCGCTCTAAACACCATGACACCAAAGATGAATTGAATCGCCGCTCCTGCAAGTATTAGTGATTGGTTTTCTGAAAACACAGGTTTTGCTGTGGCTCAGCCAGCACTCCACATGCCTCAAAGACTGAAGCCCTACAATTATTCTTAAATCTGACATATTATCTTCGAGTCTCTGAACAAAACCTTCATATTTCTTTTTTCTTTTGTTTTGGTATTGTTCCTGCATGCAATCTATGGGTTCTCTCGTGCAATATGTACTACCAAAATAATGTTGATGCATCATTATTAAAATAAAAAAGTAGTGTATTATAATAATATGAATTACCATGCATTTGGTGCTTATTTGTCATGAAAGTAACATGCTTTGTATTCATTGTTTTGATAGAGAATACCGCACAAAATCAAACAGAGCAGTTTACAAACACTGAAACCAATTAAACACATTTGACAAAACATATTCCCTTAATCCTCCTTGCCAGTATTCCAGGCTCCAGTTGATTTGTTTTCCCCTCATGGCTAATAGCGAATAAATGTTTTTTCGAAGTTGCTATGGAGTGCCATACATTATGGAATTTCGTTTCTGTTGTGTGAAAGACAGTTCTGTATTGATTGCTCAACTAAAGCTTGATTAAATAGCTCGGTGAAGTACAGCAGGTTACAGGGTGGATTATTCTTTGGCCGGTTTGGTATTACATTCGGCAAGTGTGTATCCATTTAAGAGTGTTTTATTTATTTGTACAGCTGAGGGACTCTTTAAATGTAAAGGACGAGCTGAAATTATTCGAGTTTATTGTGACAGTACTTGATGATCTCTTATTTTAAGTGCAAACCCTTTGTGTAAATCCTCAGTAAATTGTACTTATTTCTTTCTGGTATTTTTTACTAAAATTCCACATCGGAACAAATAGTCCTTGAGACTAACGAATAGCTCGAGTCTCATGCCAATAACAATGTAAGGTAACACAGCTAACTCAAAGCTAATTACCCTCAATAGGCATGAACAGAATATTTAGCTTTTCTAAAAGTAAACGTGTTCTGCATAAACATATCATTAGATTAACATCATTAGAGACATGGTGAACTGCGGTGATGATAGGGTACTCATGCAGCTTTTAAGGAATTAACAGTTTCCTTCCATAGTAGGAAAGAAAAATTGCTTTATAAATTTCTTTATAAACACAAAAGAAGATATTTTGAAGAATGTAGGAAAGCAAACAGTTCTGGGGCACTTTTGACTACCATTGTCATTATGGTGGCCAAGAACTGGTTGCAAGCATTCTTCCAAATATCTGTCTCTGTGTTCTCTGTGTAGCATGTTTAGGTGTGTTTTATCAGAGTTGGGGCTAAACTCGGCAGGGCAATGGATCTTGCGGGCCAGCGTTGAGAACCACTGGTCTACGATTTTATTCAAAGTGCCTTGCGGTGCATTCAAAGTACACTTTATCCGTATTTACTGTACTGTACGTTCCCTGGGGAATGCAGTGCTTCCTATTAAGTAAAATAAAGACAATTAAAAAAATCAAGTTATTTGAAATAATTAAGTGGCAACAGTGTATTTGAGGTGATGTCATTAGTCTACACCCCATATTCAACTCCAGTATTACCTGAAAAACTGCTGTCATAATTACTATAGATTGAGGGCTCTTGTAATGCTGACAGAAAACCACAACTGTGATGTCATTGTAATCTAGGAGCAATAAATCAAGTGCTTTATTGTGCAGTGGCTCTTTTGAAGTGGAAGTCACCTTAATGTCAAGATGGGCAACATGCACTTCAAAGCCTCAGAGGATTATTACTTTCTAGATTTTTTTATACAGTACATCATGCCTGGATTAACATTTCTGTTACTTTCTCAATCATAATCGTCTAGCAGAGATGAGTCCAAATATGTGCATTAAAACACACAGTGCTTTTATTTCTGTTTATTTTAATGATCATTATAAGTCTGTGTGTGAACAGGGAGGGTGAACCGAAATGCCTGTGATTTATTTTCTACAGAGGTCTTTCTACTCATTAGTTGACCTTTCTTTTGTTGCAAGAATGAAGACAAATTTCTTTCGAGTGAAAATGCCCTGGAGAGGCGTTTATTTGCCAAACTTTGTCACATTCAGGGGAGAGCACTGCCATCTGTGTTTTTACCCTTCTGGCGGTGAGTGTGTTTGTGTTCAGGTTCGGCTGTAATTATGAGGGCCAACTTTTTCGAAATCATCCTCACAAATATAATGAAATAACTTGTGATGGCATTTTTAGAGCCCTGATCATATTTAGCTTTACATTGAATAATGTCAATGGTGTTCTGCGGGGGTAAGCTTTAAGAGTAGGGCACAGTAAACATCATTATCTACCTTATGATGAAAACCCTTACATGCATGAAAATCCTTAATAATATAGCTGCATAAATCTCTGTGTGAATTAGACAACTCCTTGTCTTTTACTAAGGGACAACCATGTGTAACACCCCTCAAATAATATAGAAAAAGGTTTACTGTTTACACCAAAAAGGTATAGAACTTTTGATACTGACAACCTTAACCACTTTAATTTGCCACAAAAAAGCTGAGCCCTCAGTTTTCCTGCGAAGGCAAAAAAAAAACAATGTTAGACTTATAGCTACCATGAAAACAAAATTGACCAAATTTACTTTCATGTTCCTTGTCTTAAAGAGAAAAACAACTTTTATAACATTTCCTCAAAATAACTCTTAAGTTTAAAACCTCTAAACCAACTTTTGTGTTGACATCACTTCTTGACATCATGTCTTCATGTGATGCAAGTGCTCCATTGCACAGCACAAGAATCAATTATAATAAACAAAACTATCTGGAAGCTTCTCGTGGGGTATTTGTGCATTGTGTTTTAACAGACACCCTGTCAGGGAAAATCATTTTAACCACAAGTCATAAGCCTACTGTTGTTGGTAATGCAGTCTTTCTCAAATGTTGCCAATAAATAAATGCAGTAACTCAATGTCTGTTTCCATTCATGTAAGTTAGAGACTGCCAGCAGTGTTATTGAAAGGAATTAGTCATTCACAAAAGGAAGCGATATACTGTTGCAATAACATTTAGATTGTCATTTGTATCATTCGCTTTTTTTACTGTATTGTTATATGATTATTTTAAATACTTTTTTGCAGTAGTTCTTTATGTTTATCCATGAGCAAGATGAGGTCAAAGATTAAAGGGATACTTCACCCAAAAATGAAAATTCTGTCATCGTTTACTCACCTTCGAGTTGTTCCAAATCTGTATGAAAAAATACAATGGTAGTCAAAAGTGCTCCAGAACGGTTTGCTGTTCTACATTCTTCAAAATATCTTCTTTTGTGTTCAACAGAACAACAAAAAAAGATAAAGTCATTTACTATGGGAGTCAATGGGGGGCTAGATCTGTTTGGTTGTAAGCATTCTTCCAAATATCTTTCTCTGTGTTCATCAGAACAATGAAATGTATACATATTTGGAACAACTCGAAGGTGAGTAAATGATGACAGATATTTCATTTTAGGGTAAAGTCTCCCTTTAAAAGAACAATCATGTCCAACAATAAAAAAGCTGAGGGAAACAGCCTCCATGAGTAGGCTAATAAATTAAGTCTGAAGTATGACAATCGCTTCCACTTGTACCGAAGGACAGCAAACTTTCCTGAATGCATCGAACACTTACTCTGTGGGAACAAGTGTAATGATGTGCCACTACTGAGTGTTTCAGGTCTATTAGAGGTAAAAAAGAGGAAAAAGCCCCAGGCTGAGGCAGCGTCCCTGAGGGGTGCCAGCATTTACAATGTGTCTGACATTTGTGCAAAAATCCTCTTGTGCATTTCATTGCATATATTTCCCCACAAAAGAATGAATCATAATTAAGCATTGTGTAAGAAAGTTTATGCGATGCAGCACGCACTGTGTATAGGATGTGGTGTACTGCCTATTTTACAGTATATAAACTATGTTATTTTAATTACGTGTATTTTATCTGTGTGTGAAAGGAAGGCGACGTGGATTGACAGAACGAATCATTCAAATCCTGCATGGGATACAGAATGTAAAAAGTAAGGATCGGGAATTCATGCTTTCATGTTTTTCAAAATGTGGAGGGTATATATGTTGTGTAGCGTGCATTTATTTACCCAGAAATGAGTAATCATTCCTTTTAAGCGAACGAAGAGCTAAAATTATATATAGTTGTTCTCTGATGTTATGGGCTTTGCGCTGATGATGCAGCAATTTTCTGAAAAAATCCATCTTCATACAAATTGTTTCCTGTAGCTCACTCATAAAACATACACAACCGATCCAGCTGGGGAAGCAATGCAGAAACAAAGTTTTTTTTATGCTAGTGTTGTTTTTTTTTGTTCTAATCTAATGAGTATCCGACATGAAAAAGTGGGTCCAGCCCTTAATGTGCTGGAGACAAGCAGAGCTTTGTGCTGATACACTAATTCCACAATCTAATTACTTTAATTCACTCAAAAGACACTGCGATTGATTGTAGGATTTGGCTCAATATCTGTAACACAGTTTTGCTGCAGTTTTAGAGCTTGTTCAATTTCACATTTGGAAGAGTGATCTTCATTTCTAGAGGAAGACAAATGTATATGGGCTACGTTTAGTGTCCGCTGTCGCAATATTAGATTTGTATATAAATGTAATGTAAATATTAGAAAGTAATGCAATCTGCTTAAACTTTACATCAATGTAAGGACCGGTCAGTAAACATGCAAATCTATATGTAGTTTGATTAATGCAGTGTTTCCGCATCACAGGTTAAAATAACATTTGTGGTTTCTATTTAAAGATGCATTTATTTATTACATTGGTTTCCATGACAACAACAGTCTATACTGACCTAGTGTCCTTTCAGATCACACAAAGGAACAGGAAAATTGGTGCTTTCTAAATGGCTTATTAGACTATAGACAGAAATTCCTGCCATGTACAGTATTTAACATACATTTATCATTTTTTATTTGTCATGTCAATTTAAGTCCATTAAGCTTAAATATAAACTTTGGTGATTGTTCTCAATTTTTGAGAGAACATATATGAATTCATGGCAGGTTATTTAGTTAACACCATGTGTTTGCAACATTGTTGACACAGATGGAACAAACAAAATGTTTCAAGGACACACGCTCTGATTGTAGGTTATTCTGTCCTGTAGGGTTTGTCGATTTTGTCTGAAAATATACACTAAAGACCACTAAAATGTCCTCTGAGCGACGCCTATAGATAACAAAGCAGGAGATAACAGCCCACATATTGTTGGAGATAAGAGCGTTTGATTGCCCTGAAAGATAATTACTGTGCTTTCACCCTGCATTTCAAGCTCTGCTCTCAGCTCTGCATAAATATCGGCTCCTTGATGGAAGTGAACATAAGAGAATGTAAAACATTGCCACAATAACAGAGCAGTGAAGGATAAAAAGTACATACAACTTGCTTTAGATGTGTAGAGGATCTGTTCATAATGGAAGAGAAGGAAAACGCATGAGTAATATATTGACATTGAAACTTAATCAGTGGGGACAAACATTTTCAGCATTTGAAACAGATATTGAAGTACACTGAGTGTCTGAGAGCATAATTTGGTGGGTAATAGTTTGCGTATTCATTCATATTTTATTAAGAACTTTTTAAAATTTGCATCTTAAAAGTCTGTTAATATTATAACAATTCCCCCGATCTAATTTCTTCTACCTTGTCACATTTTAACCCAGTTATCACACTTTAGTGAATGTTTAGTTTTTTAGGTCAGTTTGTGTTTAGACAAATGAAGTCCTGTGAAATCTACAAAAAAACATCTTCACTGTTGTCTTTAGCTATAACATACGTTGACTATGAGGTACGTTCTCACAGAAAGTCGTAAAAAGTCTCTAAACTTTTAGAACTTTTCAGCCAAATCTACACAGTTAAAGAGTAAAAAGTATTAAACAACTCATGAAATAGCAAACACGTAACGCAAAATATCAAACCTTGGTCTTAAATAACACATTTAATAAATTGCACAATGACAGCCGCTGAAAATTGAAGAAACCGTTTCCAAATTATTTTCAGTTTTTCTGATTTACTGTTTATAGGTATGTGTTTAGGTGAAATGATCATTTTTGTTTCATTCTGTGAACTACTAACAATATTTCTGCCAACTTAATAAATATATTCTTTATATAAAATAAAATTTGTTTTTATTGCAGAAAATGAAAACTGGAGAAACAGCTCAAAATAACAGAAAAGATGCTCTGTATTTTTTCAGACCATTAAATACTGCAAAGAAGAAAGTTCATATTCACTTATAAGCAATAAAACAGTAATATTTGTTCATGTATTTAGGAAAAGTTCAAGAATTATTTTTTTATGTGAAAACCTTGATTCGATTTATCACAGTTTTCATGCGTCTTGTCATGCTGTAAGTCTTTCACATAGCTGTTGGATGACTTTGTCACTCCTGAGGTTTGATTTTGTTGAAGTTCAACAGACGCTGGACTTGAATGGCCTGTTAGGCTTCACCACTATAACAATTACTAAGATACAGCCATTGTGATAGCTGTCCCTGATCTCCTCTATACATTACCTCTGAAGCAATATTGAGTTTGTTCCCATTTTTTTCCTTGTGGGAACATGTTACATGCCAACTAAAGTGCTGGTGGTAAAAGAAAGCAAACACGGGCTATTAATCCATCTGCGCAATCTTTCTATCACTTACAAGCAACACCTTTGGCAGTGACAGTAAATCAAAGCCTGTATCACTTCAGTGCTGAACAGAACACACATACAGTACAGCAGTGAGTCTGCTGGGAAAGCTCAGTATTCAGCCGGCTTGTTATTGCTGATGAGCAGACTCTGAACCTGCTGTGTTTTGATTAAAGAAGTTCAATTGTCAACTGGAAAATGGGCGAGGTTATTACGGATGTTAGCTGATTTTCTTGCCTGGGCTCTTCACATAAGTGTTTCTCCCAGAGTACCAGGCCTGATTGTGACACAGATCATTTGTAGATGTGCTGGGAACATGGGATCTCGCTGCATGTATAAAATTTATGAGGTACTGTGCGCTGTAGCAACCTTGGAGATTAGCAGCGGTTATTAAAATACTTTTAGGTATGTAATCATATCGCCGTCTCTGAGCCAAATGTAAATACACAAGGATAAGGGGCCCTAACATGCATTAATATTAAATGCCAATGTTATCTACGTAATGTGATATCTTGTCATGATAAGATCCCACTAAATCAGTTTTTGCTACAGTAGTATTATGCCCAATAAGCACAACATACGCAAGAATCTTATATTCTTGTACAGTAATGATTTGTAGCCTTAAGATCTCTGTTACTGTTTCAACTTGGATAACGAAAATGTTTGTCATACCTTAATTGTTAAAACTGGATTTGTGCAGTTGCTACCCTACAGTCCTCATGAGCTGACCAAATGGGTCCCTACCCAGATTGCAAATTTAAAGGGAGACTTCACCCAAAAATGAAAATTCTGTCATCATTTACTCACCTTCGAGTTGTTCCAAATCTGCATACATTTCGTTGTTCTGATGAACACAAGATATTTGAAAAAATGCTTGTAACCAAGCAGATCTTGCCCCCCATTGACTCCCATATAGGAAAAATGACTTTATCAATTTCTTTGTTCTGTTGAACACAAAAGAAGATATTTTGAAGAATGTAGGACAGCAGACAGTTCTGGGGCACTTTTGACTACCGTTGTAAATTTTCATATTATGGTAGTCACTGGGGGGCAAAATCTGTCTGGTTACAAACATTCTTCCGAATATCTTTCTCAGTGTTAATCAGAACAAAGAAATGTATACAGATTTGGAACAACTCGAAGGTGATGACTGGATTTTCATTTTTGGGTGAAGTATCCCTTTAATATTGAATCAATGTTGAAAATAACCAATTTAACACTGATTCAACATTAAATACATTTTCTTTGCTTTCTTGGTTTGTTGACCTCCAATAAATTCGGAGCACTCAAAAGATTTTGCTTTTAACACATGGTTGAATAAAATATGGACGAAATTCATTGTTGAGTTGTAAATTAAACTATTCTGGGCTGTTGTTACCCATGGGTTAAAAGAACCCAACATATTATGTTCATATTCATATTCAAGGCACGACTGGGTTTGTCCATATTTTGCCCAAACGTATGTTAAAAAGAAATCACCAATACGTTTCTTACATTATGCATGATTTGTGTATAAATGTGAGCCAGTGGATTTGGTATGACAAAGATAAAATGAACCTTTGTCTCTTTCTGTAAGTCTTCATTACAAAAAAAAACTCCCCCATGCTTAACAAACCTACATCAATGATAAATGAACCATTTTCAGTCATCCCTGTTGTGTTTAAATATGTTTACAGCATGAAAACCTTTATTCCACACTCGGTTTGTGATGAAGAGGGTGTGACATCGAGGGATGCTGAAGGATAGCACACTGAATTTCAGGCATTAAATGAAATATGCATGTTTACACAAAGCCATCGCCACCAGTCAAAGAATGTGTGGCTGTTTCATCAACCTGTGAAGAAAATCTTGTCTGAAGTGTTGTGATCGCTGACAGATGGTCTGAGTCTATAGCATCTCTCAGCTTATAGCCCAGAACTCACAGTTTGGCATTATTTGTAACAGGTGAAGAGACGAATGACATGAAGCGCTCATTACACAAGCTTCTTATTTGCATGTAGCTGTGAGTCAGGTCACTGGAGTGTGAAAGGGATGATGCCCCTACAGCTGCAGTTTGTCAGCCGAAAACAATCTGTTAACTGCTGTGAATCCCACACTAGCTGCTGGTGAATAAACATGTAACGCCCAATTCACCGTGCACCGTTTCTCATTCTTTTCTGAGACACCGTACTAAGTGTAAACTTTGTTTTCATGCTTGATTTTTACATTTTTCTCTGGTTGTGTTGCCTCTTTTTCTAATTCAATAAGAGGGACAAAACATTCATCAGAAAATGTATACGAGTATTCTGCTGGTTATTTCAGCATATCCGCCGGCTCCATCAGGCTGTCGCTCCATGTATAACAAAACAGCTTATATTAAAATATTCACATTACTGGATTTAAAACTCATTTTTATTCCTTTGTCACAGTTTAAGAGGGTCAGTGTCCTGCTGACAATAATATTTGGAAAATACACAATGTGAGCACCTCACCTCACAAGTGGGCCTTCAATCTAATGTGCAAACAGTGATTAGAACTCTGTGAACATAGACAGACACATTATTCTGAATTCAAAATTCAAACTCTGTTTACTGACAATAAATCAGTGCTTTAAAACCTCTCACAGAGTTTCTGGTTGTTTTTCCAGGCTAAGATATAGTTATATGTGCACATTACACCATTGCTGAAATCTAATTCAGCAATTGTAACCTTAAGACATTTAAACAGCACTGTATTGTAATACATTTTATAAAAAAATACAAACAAGTAATGTTGATTTAACATTTTTGTACAAGATATTTTAATAACCCTTATCCTCGCTTACTGTTTGAATAAATTGTAGCTAAGATTATTACGTAGTATTTATTTAATTGTATTAAAATAGGATATATGAATACATATGAACACTTTATACTTACTGCATGCATTGAGTCATTTAGGAATTTCTTGCCAATCTTTCCCTCTGGTTTGGTTATTTGCAGCGGTATACCTTTGACTTTTAAATTCACATGTTTTGCAGAAGGTGGCGGTAATGCACCAATATGCTGGATGTCAACCGCCGTTAAACACATAAGAAGAAGAAGAAGAGCACCAATCGCCGCTCTCTTTTCCGGATCGATTTGATCAACGCTTGACTTGTAGGGCTGCTGAATAATAGCTTGCGTGCGCTATTATCTTGACTTACTGAGCCTAAGCTTTATGAAACCCATTTAAGCCTGACTGATTAGTTCAGTTCATTCAAGTCTGGTTTCGGACCTTAATTCCCGCTTTCTAAGGGCGTTTTCACACCTAGTTTGAGCCCTCCAAACGCTCTCGGCGCACTTCCACGTGTATATGTGAACAATCCAAATGATCTCAGACCCCCCTAAAAGGCCCCAAAAGCGAACCGTACGGTTCGATTGTGGGTCCGTTTATGGTTCGCTTTATTCCTGACATGTGAAAGCAGCAAGGTCCCGGTTCAGTTCGCTTTGGTTTGGTTTCACGTTTTCTGAGGAGTTCTCATGAAGATGTGAACAGGAAAGGGTCTGAGATCACTTTAATTCCAAAGAGGACCAAAAAAAGGACCGAGTTCTCTTTTGAGTCCACTATGTTGCGAACACCAAAAGGACTGAGATCACATTCGGCTAGTTCACTTCTGGATCACGTGAACTGGGTTTGGTTCTTTTAAAACGAACTATATGTGAAAACACCCTAAGCGACTTTTATGAAACAGCCCTCAAGTCTCATAATAGCATCAAAGTTTGATTTCAACCGTTATCTTTACTATGATTTTAATGTTTGACATGACAATCGGTCGACATTAAAGAATTCAAGGTTATGTTTTCGAAAAGAAAATCTTTACATTATGTAGGATGCTTTTAGGTAGAAAACATGTTTTCACAGATTGGTCCACATATTGCTTTGAAAGCAGGTCCTACAGTACATAGATTTGACTTCTACTCAAACATATTCATTCAACTAAGTTTGCTGCAACAAAATAAAATATTTACTGCTGTTACCCCATGCAAAATGTTCACTAGATTTTATAATTGCTCCTGCATTCTCTGACACCAGTAAACTGAAAATGTGTCATTGTTTTTCATACGGTCGACTCCACACTGTTCACCCGTTTGTTTGATCATTCTAACAGGGACTAATTGCTCCCTTCTCAACCCATGTTGCTTTCCCATTAGTTTGACGAAACGTGTTCCCTCATTGTCAGACGAATGGCAGTCTGAACCACCTCCAGGATCTTGCTGTTCCGTTTTATTTTTTGCACCTGCAAACACAGACCATTTCACCTTGACATGGATGAGTAGAGTCAGATGAGCAGAGAAAGCTTCTGTTCTACACGGTGAGCATTTTCCCTCAGTGCACTCGGATCTTTGCTGATGGGAGCTCAAATCACTCATCCTCAGCTTGAACTTGGAAAACAGCAGGGCTCCTTTGAGTCTACCTGCCTTTCATCCCAACCTCCTCCTCCTTTTCTGTCTGTTGTCAAACAGAGCTGGGTTATGATGGTCTTTAATGTTTGTTGATAGTGGTGAGCATCTGTAATTTTGTCATTAGTGGAAGCATTTTCGATTTGTAAATCGCACTAAAATTATTCATGTCACGTCGAATCTCATTAATAATTGTACAAAATGTATGCTTGTTTTTCTGGATATCATTCATTTTCAGGTCTGTCCTTTGAGCATATTCTCGGAAACCGTTTTGAAATGTAAGAGGCAAATTAGATTTTCAGTGAATGATATTTGCCAATCATCACATGAAAATAAATGATACTTTTATGTAATATAATTACTGACATTACGGCCTACTAAGCTTCAACTCTGTAACAAATAATGAAATCATTTTAGTGGATTTTGTGTGATAAATGGAATGAAAATTGCTAAAATGATGTTGCACATATATTTGCAGTCTTGAAATAAATCCATTTACCCCTTTTTTCCTCAAAGCACACAAATTAGTATATCATTTCAACCAAATGTGTTCAAAATGTGCATTCAGCTCTGCTTTTGGCAAACCTTTAGAAGACGACAACAGTTGTGTCTGAAGTGGATTCGTCCACCTCTCCCATCTGGGCCTCACACAGCGGCTTCACGCTGACTATTCTGCTCCGCCGGACTGCTGAGGAAGAGGATGATCCATCAAAATCAGTGGGAAGTGCAGCCACAGACAGGCAAAAGACAGATGAGTTTGCTAATCAGTGACAGAGGCACATATAGAGTGTCCAGTATTCTATAAGATTAATGATGGTTCTCCCTTTAAAGTCGCTAATGTCCAACTGTACGAGAAACAGCCAATAAAACCCAAATGTCTTTGAATTTGTTTCCTGAAATTAAAGGTGCAGTTTGTAACAATTCAAGTATCCAAAAACCACTAAGCTAGTGTTATATATTTTGTTCAGCTGAGTAATTACAATATCTCAAATGTTTCCAAGTACTTGTGAGAAAATCGCCATTCTAAACAGTTACACGGGGCTGTGCAGTCGCCTGTCAATGGCGTCATATCCGCGTTCCCCTCTGTTACCGCCTTTACTGACGTAGAAACCGCATGACAACAGTGTCGTGGACAAATGCGGAAGTAGTGTCTAGCGTCTAGCAAGCCACTAACTTGTTTCGTGCGGTCACTTATTTATGGACCACAATAATTCACAACAATTATAAAACTTTACCTCATCTGCTAACATGATTCCTCGTTCCCGTCTGATTGATGGCCATCAGCGGTGGAGTTGAAGACAACAGATCCCATCATTCCACGCTCCTTCACAGCGTCGTCAAGCTACGGCATTGTTGTTGTTTTGATCGTGTCGTTTTTACAAACTGCACCTTTAAATATATTTCAGTGTTAAAATATGAGTTTATCCCAGCTTGTTATGTAGAGACTTATAGGAAAGATATACAGATTCTATAGGTGGACTAAAAAAATATAAAAACACATGTGTTTTAGCCCCCAGATCAGCCGGACACTGCAATATGTCATGCATACCTGAAATGTATTTAAGTTTAAATAAAACTACTAGGAAACAGATACACTGTCAGAGGACATGGCCAGACATTATAGAAGAAAACAGTCCATGAGGTAAAGCAATCATTTTAGCACTTTTTAGGATGCAGGCCTTACCAATTAATTAAAAAAGTAAGATTAAATATACACATAATTAAAAAAAAGAAAGAAAGAACATTAAGGAAATGAAAGCACCATTCTGAACATTAAATGTAAACAAGGCAATGAAATCCATCATCTTAGAATGACAGTTTTAATTGTTCTTAATTTTTTCCTTATTAAAACTGAACATTTTGCATTGCACCACAATTTACCACAACCATAATTTCTGGGGTCCTGAGCAACTAAAACAAGAAGAAAAGAACATCTTGCAATCAAAATTCATATTTTAACATAATTTTCAAAGAAACATCAGTCAGACAAAACATTACGTTTTGGAAAAAGAGATGTCCTGTCCTGAACTAGCTATTTTGAAAGGCCTATAAACACGGATGCAAAACAACTAAAATTCAATCTTGCAGACTAAAAGACACTGATGACACTACTGGTTGAAAGATTATATATTTTGGAATTAGGTTAAATCTCTCCTCAAATTAGAAAAGGTAACAACTTCTTATATTTATTGATAACCAAGGTATGTGTTTGTGACAAAATAAGCGTCAGAGTTAATTAAAAAAATACTTGAAATTAATCTTCTAAAGGTTATAACATCAAACTGCTTGTAGGTTAGTAGTAACAAATAACAGAGAAAACCATATATATTTTATTATTGCTTCTCATGATCTTAATGACACGCATAGAAGAGGAATAAGAGTTACGATATTCAACTTGATCCACAGGCAAAATTTTGTCCATTATAAATTCATTTGCAAAATGTACATGTTATAACAAATTAAATCCACCAATAAGCTTCCAAACTGCAAAGACTTTGAATGTGTGCAATGTTTATGTTTATGCTAATTTGCTATTAAAATTATATTATCAACTTGCTAATAATGTACAGCTAATCTACATTCTGTTGCCGTTTGGTTTTCACTCATTCAGGTAATCATGTAAAGATGTTGTATACAAAAACAAGTTCTATATTTTACCCATCATGCACTGAGAGTAATGGTGAGCTGATGAACTGCATAATGACTGCAAATATGTCAGCACATAAACAAGAAAACATCCAAACAGAGGCATAGGCCTGCATACTGTGTCAGTCACAAAGGTAGTTGAACTTACCTGTGCAAGTCTAAGTTCAACCTGAGAGACATTTCATGATAAAAAAGCTTTAAGAAGCCAATAATTTACCTGCCAATAACATTGATGTTTGAGCTATAGAAAAGTGGTCCTGAAATTCAAGTCACATCAGCGTTTGAAGTGCTGATGATCAGAAAAAAGAGACTTGTTTGAATGTGCCGTGTCTATCATCACCCCTGCTGTTTTATCTTACTGCCTGGGATGAAGGAGATGACATGACTCCTCACAGGAAGTCCCTCACACACTTGCTCCCTATGTGGTACAGAATTATCATGCTCTGCACCTTTGACTACACTTCCCTCTGCTACCTAGACGGAGATTTCATTTTAAAATCGCTCTTCGCCCATGCATTTTTAAGCGCTGTCCATCCATCAAAACATCCTGAAAATGCATAGCCTACAACCTTTGTCATTTCTGTCCGGCGTTTACTTTCTGCCTTACTAATGTCGCGACAATGTAGAGAAAATGCAAGAATAACTAAATCCACCAAAGGGGGCGGAGCTTTCTCATACGTAGCACCTTAACTCTGGAATAGCCTTCCCGATACTATTCGAGGGTCAGACACACTCTCCCAATTTAAATCTAGATTAAAGACGCATCTTTTTAGCCAAGCGTTCACTTAATGCATAGTTAATGAACAGCAGCTACTCTAATTATTCTCTTTCTTCCCCCGCCTCGGGATGCCCATCCCCAACTAGAGATTACGCCAGCTACATCTGAAAATCCCGTGCCATCCTCCTGCGGACTGACTGACCATCCCAGCTCCATCTCAGCCAATCCATCCCCAACCGAGAGCAAAGACAGACTACTTGTCACATTAATGCTGAATTTACAATACTTGGTATTTAATGCTAAACTTACATCACATGACAGCAGTTTGAAGTTATAGCTACACCCAGTGACTTTGATTGGAGGTTGCTGGGTGGGTGTTTGTGGGGAGTAGGGGGGGAGGGGGGGCATTCATTTTGGTAGAGTGGAAAATTCTTAAGTCATATGAGGTTATTGCAGTTATTAAAATAGATTTCATGAATCCTCTCCACAGCATTCCGAGCCCATTCAAACGTTTAATCATTTCCAACTTTTACTGACAACATAATCCCACAGGTCAGTTCTTTGGCCAGCAATCCACATTAACTACTGTATGAACATGTTTCACAATGTACCTAAATACCTTCTTTATTTCTTTTTAAATATCTGTTTTTGCTGCATTGTTTTGTGCTGTGGGGATTTCAGACATATATTTCTTCTACCATAAAATGATGAAAGGTTAGTGGAAAAACTTTTTTATGAAACATGTTTCTTTACTACCAATGTAGACTGAAATGTAAGGTTTCTAAGTGAAACTCCAATCTTTCCTTCTTTATAATATGCCATTACTGCCCTAAAGCTCCTGCGTCAGTCATTCAGATCTGTAAATCAAACAATCACGAAACAGAAATATCACGAACAGATACTCCTCTTCATTTCCCAAGATGTCTTTCATCTGTAACTAAACAATGCAAGCAGAATCATGAATGTGACAAAGATATTATTAACGTGTGGCACTAAACAATACGTTTCCGCAGATATCACGAACAGACACTCACATTCTAACATTTGCACTTGAATTCATTTCATTCCGGTCTATAAAGAGGATCAGCTGCACATTGACATTTTCATCACACGTCACACATGCACTGCAAGTCAGTCTAGATGGTTTGCGTATAAACTCGAGGATAACAAGGCATGAATTTGTCATCTGATTTACCTTTTTCATTCTCTAGAACAATGAGAAAGGAAATATCTAAGTCCACTTCTGTTCAGACGAATAGTGTCTCAGTTACTTCAGATAAGCAATTGATGGCTCTACCTGAATATGGCGGAGCTGTTAAATGAGAATCATAAATCCATGTGGCAGTGAGCAGAATGCTGTTCATTGTTACCACGTCTCTTCTTCCAATATTGATTGTTATAATGAATACGAAAATACCGCCTTGCTTTTATTGCACCAGAACCAGATTTTGTGCTGTGAATATAACCAGCCAACTCCATTAAGCAATCGATGATAGGCCACGCTTGATATCTTCATTAGTGAGCTTTTATCATAACAGCAAAACGTATGACGCTATATTTCTCTTTCATCAAATACAATACCAGGGGAGCCATTTCTCAAAAATCGCAAGTGTTTTGTTCTTTTATCATAAAGACTAACCATCAGGTAAAATAAATCTTCTAAAAAGAAAAGTTGTGATAAAACTTTTGGTAGTGTGGTGTACATAAACCAGATAAAATCTTTAAGTAATGAATGGGTTGACTAGGTATCTTTATTCCCTTTATGTCAATAATTTTGCAGCCATCATGAAATGTATCCAGTCCAGACCGGAACATCAAAGAATTAAATGGACAGCAGATGCAAGTCTAACAAGAAATGAACCGGACCTCAGTAACATTTGAATGAGAGCAAATCCCCACAATCATGTATAGAAAATCTCCCAAAAGAAGAAGACAGGACCAATTTCCAATGGTTTTGGAATGAAATGTTCAGCAGGCACATTGGTGTCCTAATACTCTTGTCCATACAGTATATTGTGTTTTTCAGCACTAGCAAGATCAATTTCAATAGTTGCAAAATTGGTTTCAAATTAGGCATAACGTGTCGTTTTTCAATACGCTACACATAATCAACTCAATTGTTTACAGATGGAAGGGGTCTTTTAAAACGTCTTTCAAAAAATGTTCAATGGTATTTATTCATGAAACATGTATGAATGAATAAACAGAGTGAACTTCTGTATAAAGCGTAAAACCATTCTTACGGAAATTGCAGCTTTCAATTCAACGGGCCAATTTACCTACAAATGGAATTATGATTTACACAAAATCACGTTGTGTGGGTTTCATGAATATCTCCGTAATTTACATAAACTAACCACTAAAGAACAAAACTTGCATTTTGCGGACGTGACAACTGTGGTGTGATAAGTATTTAAGGGAAATACATTAAAGCCATGAACGTTATTGAGAGTGATCTCTCCTAATTCCAGTACATCACCCATGGGGAAATAAGGGATCTTTGTTCTCGGTATGGAATCGTGCCTTCCTTTTGAATGGGCTTTGTTACTTCATTAAAAGGATTTAAAGGATTTTACCCAGATAATGTCACCCTGGTTTAAGACTTATTGTCTTAAATCCAATCCTATACAAAAAGATTTGGGAATTATGTACAGCATCATTGGGTCACGCCTGTCAGAATAAATTAGGCAAATTGAGGGTTAGTGTAGTTGTTGCCGACCAACTGTATCAACTACAATGTGACTGGATTTACACTTATTTGTAATTTTTTCTTTGACACTGCCCAGATGCCATATTCATTATATAACCAATATTTATAAATATGTAAAGCCATCAAATATGGAGAGAGCCTGTTTTTGGTTGTGAGAAGTACAGAAGTCAAATCTCAGATTCTCTAGCTTCCAAAATTCGTGAACGAATACAAAAAAACGTTACATGAAAAGCAAAATGTTACCCGAACTGAACACTTGATGCTCACCTTTATCAAATATAATAACATTTAATCAAATCTTTGCACTGCTAACACATTGCTCTACCAATTGAGCTACAGGAACACAACAGTAAAACAGTTCTGAAATGGAAATAAAATGTCTTTATTTTATATTGATTTTATATAAAAAGTACTTACATTTAATACATTTTTTCCAAAATACAAGCAGCCAAACAACATATAAATCAAATACAAAATTATAAAATCTGTTGTATCTTAGTAGCCTCCCTTCTGAAATTAACATGACATGATTTAACATGATTTAATTCAGAGTACTCTAAAATTCCCATGTAACAGTTAAGATTCTCGTTATTCTCTGTGATCCTAGACGTCTTGTCTTGTCCTGTGTTTAGCAGTGATGGAGTCCATTATTTTCATTTGCTTGATGTATGGTGCACTGCAGCTGTATTACTAAGCCCGTTGGTAGCTTTAAGCAGAAAAGTACCAGAAAAGTAGCGTGTCTTATGCGCAACGTTTGATTACTTCCATCTGTCATACTACTAGTTTGTAGCAAATGTGAATTAAACTGATATCGGCTGAGTGAATATGCATTTCATCCAGCTAAATATCAGACTGCACTTTCATTTAGTGCTGAGCTATCCCAGCATGCCACACGCTTGGGGTTAATAAACATTTAAAGTTTATCCTTGCAGCATTTTCCTGGTTGGTGGAAATAAAACAAATCACTTAACTTAAAATTTTGATATAAACTAACTTTCTTAAAAAGATCAGACCGAAGTCATGTGGTCGACACTGTATGTAGCCCTATGTTGGGGAAGAAAGGGGAACAAAGGTTTTATGAAATAAACATAACCTTTTAAATGATACAAACATGAAATTTGTAATAATTAAATATGATAAACGAGGTTAATATTAAAATGAAGAAATAGTCACAGTGCACTGCGAAGTAAATAGTCGGGGAAAAAAAACGAAACGTATGAACAGAAATGTTATGCACGTATTGATAACGGCCCACAAGTAGCAGTTGTGTATCATTCGTAGTACAATTCATGTTTACTGAAAAGACAGTAATAAAAACAAACAAAAAAGCAAATAAACAAAAAATCATGGAAAGTTCCCAACATTATCACAGACATAAAGGCATAATGCTGATGGTGGCAGGAAACCAAAAATAAACAAGTTTTCTGAACCTGATAGGAAATAGAAATGTTTTTTTCCTTGTGTTTTATACATTTTGTACATTTAAGTATAAAAAGAGTAGAAAGTGTAGTCAGGCTATGCGGCGGTTTCTCGAATAGTCCCCTCTAGTTTCTTTGGGAGTAGCTCTCTCCTCTCGTCAATGTTGATGACTGGTTTGCGACAGTTTTGTCCATCGAGGCACATCTTTGCGTACATCGGATTGGAGTAGTTCATTGGCTGTTTGGAGAAATAATGAGAGAAAAATGAGAAAAACTCAAAAAAAATAAAAATAAACACATGTACAGTAATTAAAAATAAAAGGATTCACATGGAATTCACAATTCATAAATAAAATAAATTGAAAACAAATTATGCAACTTTTGGAAACGTTTTTTCCCCACTGCAGCTGAAGATAAACATGGGTTTGGTTGCATTATGTCACGTGGATACTCTGTTTTATCATGCTTATGACATAATGGTAATCTCAACTTCCTGCATAAACAACAAATCCAAAAAAGAACAAGAAAACCCAAATACCAACAACTTTGCCCATGAATCCATGCACTTTCATGGAAACATTTCACGGGGACATCCATGCAGGACCACCACACCAAATGCATGCAAAAATATCATCAGTAGCAAGACTGCGACTCGCTACTGTCACTCGGGGAATATCGGGTTTAATAATTGGGACAAAAAATCCCAAGACGTTCACCTGTCCAGGTATAACTTCCTTAGGGATAGAATGAATATTCAGCGTGCAAGGTTCACTGGATTTAACACACCAGCCCTGGAACACACACATTTTCCCAGCATGCGGAAGACATTAGGAACTTCATTGTCACTACACGACGTCACGTTTATAGTTGGATACAGACAGATATAGACAGGGCATCAGAGCAAACATACGTTCAGAATGTGAGGAGAACATTTCTTCTTTGGAAGAAAAGCATTAAAACAGAGCGTATCCTGTCATTGCCATTATAGCATTGCTCTTAAAAGGCATCATTTTTTTTTCAAAGAGATGTCAGACGTTTTTCTTTTGTAACGGATAAAAATAGTGTATATAGCTTTAATGAGGAAATTCTCCGAAGAAATCAAAGGATCGGCGAATGTTTTTCACTGGTATGCTGAAGGCATGAGAGTGCAAGCGATAAAGCTCTGCTGTAGTATTACGTATTTCTAACATTTATTCAGAAACACTTTTTTATATCACGTTGTTAGTTATGGAGTTAGATCGTTGACCTTTGAGACTTCATGTTTCTGCTGTAAGAGGTGTAAATGCGACACAAACCTTGTGGGGATCGAGTGTGAAATTCGGTCTGAGGAGGCTGCCGGCATCGGCGTGGTTGTCATGGTCCACCTCATACATGTTGTAAGATGGATTGCCTATCTCTACATTGATGCCTCCATTGGTTATGGGCTGCCGTTGTACATGTTTCCCTCTGCAACAAGATGACGCGATAAAAACAGTCGTTTGGAGACATGCTTTTATGTAGGGTGCATATTGGAACATGAAGTTAAAATATAACACAATCGATCAAAAAACCTGAATTGACACGGAATTAATTATTATAACCTTGTAAATGAATAAAACAAACAGTATTTGTCAATATTTGTAAAGAACAGCCTCCAAATTCACATAAGAAGACATTGTTGCAGGTGATAAAGCACTGAAAATACATGTCTTTAGAAGTCAATATATCACTTAATAAATATAAACAATAAGTTTATCACTAGCCTGCAGTCCACAGCAAGTCATTTTTGCTGTCAACTAGAGTCAGGAAGCATTAAATGCATTCATTTTTTTTTGCACCAAACAATTTAATTGACAGCCCTACTTATTACATACTGTATAAAACCATTAGTCAGTACCTTTGGCGCCTTCTGCAGATGAAAACCCCAGCAACCACTGTCATAATGAGAATCACCAGCAGAACCAGCGGCACAATGATGGCGATACTTCCTGTTACACACAAGACGAGAAAAAGCCAGTAGCAGAAGCCACTATTAAGTCTATTTCCCCAGGTGTCTATGCAGGTGGAACAGGAAATTATTAGACACTCCATCACGGCAAAATTAAATAAACACTACCACAGCTGCACAGATATTGAACTAATATTTAACACGAAGCCCAGATGTATATTCAGACGTTTCGTTTGACTGATGAAATAACGCTTCTTTTCATTTGAATAATTCAAGCAGTGATTCCTTATTGAATTAGCAGAGGAAGGCTCTTTATAAACCTCACCTCCAGCTGTGTTATCTGAACGGCTGCTCTTGGGGGCCGGCCTCTCACACTGGGTCCCCGACCAATTAGCCGAGCATCTGATTTAAAAGAACAGAAGATAGTGAGAAAATGACAGAAATGGAAAGTAATTGCTGATGGTCTCTGAATTCAACACAGGCCATAGCAAGATGTAAGATGTAGCAAGATGGACCAAAGCGTGCTTAAAAATTTTATTTCCATCATTTTTTCTGCCTCATGTCGTTCCAAACCCATGTGTCATTTTTTCGAGTGAGTGTCGAGAGTACACTGCTCATTAGTAGACTTATGATAGGGATGGCAGCTCCAAAAATGAGAAAAAGCACTAAAAATGTTGTAGACTTATAACAAGTCTTGTGAAGCCATATGAGTTATACACATAATTGATTTCAGACATTGCACTTTTCAACATAGTAAATTAGAAATCGAATAAGAGCACAAGTGAGATTTTAACGCTAAGATGGAGAAAAATTTGAGATGCACCAATAATAACCCCCCCCCCGATAGCCAAATATTCTGAGTGATATCTGCCGATACCGATTCTGAAGATTAAATAAATATTTCTTAACTTTCGGAATATTGTTAATTCATATAATGAATATAAAGAGCACAAATACATAGCAGTTTCCTGTCCTATTTTGATTGACAGGATATGTCGGCCCTGATCATGGGCTGTTTTTAAACTATGGGCTGATAGCAGACTACCGATTATTGGCCGATATATCGGTGCATCTCTAAGAAAAATATTTCTGGCTAAAAAGATCAATTTCAGTCATACAATCTATTGTACACGTATGAAGATTAGAATATAGTAGTACACATACTGTATGTATGAACTCATATGTTACATTTTATTTCTATTTTTTAAAGCTTGACGTCCCAATTACCAGTATGAGCACTCTCTTGGTTTGTGCGTAATGGAAGAAGCAAAATGATACAGTTTTAGAATAACAAACATAAGTAAATTTTAAGAAAATGTTTTTGTGAACTGTCCCTTTAAAGCAAAAGTGTGTAATTTCTGATTCACTAAATGGAATTACAAAAATGACTGCTTGTCTTCCATTGCTCAGCCAAACAGAGTATCCCGCAGTGAACTCATGCCATTGATTGAGCCACTGATGTTTTGCTGGATTGATAAAAAAAACCCACTACATCTATAGCACTACAGATCAAGTGCTTAGACAACATACAAATTGCGTACTCAAAGTTGGACTCTGCTTATTAAGCAGGAAAAGTATTTTAACATAAAAATTTCAGACAGAGTAGGCTAACGCACGGTAAAAACAAGCTGAAAACACTCATTAGATGGGGAACGGTACAGTGGAAAAGAAACCACGAATCATCTTATATGTACTATAAATGGAGGGAGTCCAATGGGGGTCATGTGCACGATTAAACAGATGCTTGAAGTTTGTTTTTCAGTGAATGATATGATGGTGAGGATGATCTGTAGTCTCCAAATGTTGCTGCCGTATTGAATAGCACACAGTGAACCGTTCACCACATAAAAAACTGAACGCAGTCATATATTTCAGTTTGGTAGCACAATAATGTGATTCTTCCCAAGGCAGATATTGTACAAAACAGACAAAAAAATCTTAAGCAAGGATCAATAAATTTTACTTTGGGAATCAGATGGTAGTGAGGAATGGGCGAGAAGGAATGAGCGAAATACTAGGCCACTGGTGACACAATGTTGGCTGATGGATGAAACATGATGAAGATGAGACGTCAGGTGATTAAGAAGCTGGCAGAGGGACCTACTTGCATCGAGGTTTGTTAAGGGCAGTTATTGTGCATATCCCTTCATTCTGACAGTAGTAGTCACAGGGATTGGCCAGCTCATCGCAACGCTGGTTCTTGAACCCAGACGTGCAGCTGCAAGACATTTCAGTGAGGACAATAAGCGAAAAAGTAAATGTGCATGATCTGAACAAAAGCAAACCTTTTCTGCTGTGTGTGTCACACTTATCGATCATATATTATTGATCATATCATATTTAAGAGCAGACGTATTCAATTACAGTTCCAAGGTCTCAGAAAATCCAGAACAATCGTTACTTACACTATGCCTTTATGAGAAATGATTAATTTTTGTACGGTGCAGAAACATAATTGTTTGCAAAATATATTGAAAAATATATTTGAGCAGCTGTTTTGTAATTGTGTAAATGAAATTCTGCATCAAAACTTAGTTGTCGAGACAAACCGGTCTTGTTTTCTGTCGGCTCTGCATGAATATCAACAAGCAGCAGACATGCTGAGCTAAATAACTTTCCTGTAAATGTAACTTCTGTACGAACAGCTTTGTACTGCTGAAGCCGCTCCAAGAAAACATGACTTATGGCTTTAATAAGTGATTTGCATTGGTTCATTTCAGTTTAAACACCATGACTTCTTGGGAAAGGCACATTCATCACTCTATACATTTTATGTGACTCACAGCTAGCGAGTGAAATATCATTGAAACCTCAATGAAAAAAATCCACATGAGATCATTTGCATAGAAATGGATTCCATCCACTCGATTATGCCATTGAAACTACATCGAAAATTACTTTTCAAAATGACCATTTACAACCTGTTTAGGTTTGTAGACTGGTGATAGTTTAATGCTCACTTACCACCAAACTACAGTACAAGCCTTCTCTGTCACTATTTGATCAAATCTGATTGGCAGAAAGGACACAAAGACCTCAGGCAGCATGAAACATGTATTATATAGGACATATATTATGTATTTTTGTTGATGGATTCTTTCTAAATAAATCACATTTAAATAATAATAAAATTAATTTACATTGTTAGTTCATGATACCTAATGCATTACTTAATTTTAAACATACTGTATTTAAACAATTCAACTTTTAGTTTAAAGTCCCCGTGAACAGGAAGTTGAGATCGTTTTTACTACTGTGTTTTGACGCATTTCCGAGTGAAATGGAATTTTGAATGAGAAAAATAGTTGGCGTGGCTTTCGTCTTTCTCTGTGATTTGATTGGATGTCCAAAAACAGCTGTTGCATTTTGAAATGGAACTGGCAGCAGACTGACATTTGAAGGGGAGGAGTTAACGGATGCTCCGCCCAAGCCATCAAACATACATCATTTAAGATGGATAGTCATTACAGGACGGAAGTGCATTTTCAGATTTTAATTGACGTTTATGAAGGCACACGATTTTTAAAAAGAGAATGACCCACATTGATAAACTATTTACAATAAACGCTGCAATATTTCATGAAAAAACAGGCATTGTAATTTTTTATTTCACTGGGACTTTAACAAAATGTTAACAAAAAAGTCAAGCACACAGCTTTGCAAAGCCAAGTATAAACACGTGTTTTTGAAACGCTTTATCACTTTATGACAGTTTCTAGTACACGGACAGAAGTGCCTCAGACATATATGAAGGACGGATGAACCAATATATTTCCGCTGATCACAGCTGACAGCTCTGGGGCCTCAGTACCTCTGTTACTCACATCATAAACACACATTGCCCTGAGCGCTGCGCCTGCCTTCATCAGTTCCTGATCTTGCAATAGGAAAGCAGATTTATTTTTGACAAAACAAATTTTGAGCCTTTCTAAACGTTTCAATTCCTTTTTGCCAAGCCAAACAGATCAGGACTCCAGCTGTCCTCGGATGCCGTTCCAATATACACAAATCCACAGGGTGAAGATCCTGTCAGGATCATCTCCACCGTGCTGCACATCTTTATCAATGCAGGAAAAAAGCAACCTAGAGAGTCACAGAATATGTTTTTGGTAGGTATTGTTTCAACCTCAATAACCCTGTATTAAAACTAATAATTACTATACTGTATGATTTATAACACCTGCATATTGGTCACATGATTTTGTTCATTAATTGAACGTTAAGTACAGTAAAGCGTAATCATTTACTCACCCTCGAAGTTGTTCCAAATCTGTATAAATTTCATTGTTCAGCTAATCACCAGAAAAGATATTTGGAAGAATGCTTGTAACCAAACTGAGTTTTGGGCCACCATTAACTACCATAGTAGGAAAAATGACAATGGTAGTCAAAGTTGCCCCAGAACTGTTTGCTTTCCTACATTCTTCAAAATATCTTCTCTTGTGTTCAACAGAACAAAGACATTTATACAGATTTGGAACAACTCGAAGGTGAGTAAATGATGATTTTTGGATTTTTGTTACTTTAAGTTTTATCTCCATTGCCGCACTGAATGCAAGTCTGTAAAGCAGCACTTGCGTCTGCTGAGATTCGCTATTTTAAACTTGTTTGACTTTGCATCAATGAAGAGCGACTAATGATCAACGGACGATTTGCATAATGTATAATTTTGTGGGTGGCGCAATCTTGAGAACAAAACAAGGTAGCAGAGAGACTGATTGTGTGTGAATGTTGATGCATCCAGTTGAACGCAACACTGCATGGCAGAATTTCAGTTCGGAGCAACGCGTTTCATGTGGAGATCAAAGCAACATGAGGTGTTGAGAGGTGCGTTGCAACTTTAACACGAATCATGTGGAACTGACGTTATATATTCAACAGTTTCAGCTTTTTAAGATGTTAGAATATGACGGTTCAATCCAAAAGTTACACATATGCGCAATAAGAAAACCTTATTACAATAGTGAAATAGAAAATGATTTATGTAATTTCCGTCAAATATACACTTTTTAGGAACTCATAAACGCAGCTTAATTATTCCTAAATGCTTTTTAAATCCTTCAAATTGTGTGCCAGTGTAGAATCCCCCACTGAGGTAATCTGGGACCCCATTGATGGAAACCTCAGACATCTTTTAAAAAATGAATGGAGAGGCTTCCACGGTTGTGCGCCGTGTGGGTTTAATAGCTGAGAATTTGGACGACAGCAAGGGGCACTTAGTCATTACGTACTGGCAGAAGGGCAGGCTGGTGTCAGGGTCCAGATGACAGGTGCCTCCATTGTAGCAGTAGCCATCACACAACTGGCAGCTGGAGGCGATTCGACCGCTGGTACAGCTGGCAGAAAGAGAACAAATTGGATGAGTCAAAAAATGGGATTGTTGCATTAATTGAGAACTTTATGGGCTAACCCATTTAGATGTTACATACATTAGCCTTTGTATCATTATGAGCTACATGTCATGGTTTGGTCAATCTTTTTTGGGATGAAATTACAGTTCGCTGAGTGTGCAGAAATAGCAACATCACATCAATTCTGTTTAGCTGAAGCACATCATTTGCTTCTGAGGAAGATAATATAGAAGCAAGATAGGACAGCTCTCTGAAAGTCTGTTGTTTCAGCATCACTAGCCCCAAACATCATCAAAATAATGATGGTTTCAATTATTTCCAAAACACATTGATAATGTATGTCTGCAATTAGCATCTTTTAAAAACATGCATATACTTGTTCACTGTAAAAAAACAAAACGTTTGACTAACTTGCAAGCGACGTCTCCTGTCTCTCCATTAATGATACATGGAGCTCCGTGGCAACGCAGGCACTTGTCCACGTCACACTTGATTCCTTCATAGCGCGCCGGGCACACGCATTCAACATGTCCTGAGCTGGAGAGCGTGCACGCTTTGGAATGGACGCAGTAGTGATGACAGATGTCTGTCATGGACAAAGAAAAGCAAATAAACACAAGAGACGCCCCTAATTAGGACATGGGGGCACATTTACTCTATAATATGTGCAAGTTTAATTAGAATTTTACAAAGCTTTAATGAGACTTAATTATCCACATCAAATATCTACTGGTACCAAGATGAAATGCGTCACCCCTTGGGCGCACAACTGTGAAAACGCATAACTGGGGCTGAGATTAAATTGTTGTGCAACAAATTATAATGACAAAGACGTTATAACAGAGGAAATATTTTATCAGCGAAGCGCAGAAGCACCTCGAGGGTGGCACGGCAGAATTCAGATGCCCCTTTTGGCGCAGATTGCTCAAATACGGGGAGATGCCCTTTCTGCTCAAAAACAATGTTTACTTGAATTGAGAGTTTTGTTGATGCCAGTTGTGGAGAAAAACAGGAATTGTTCCGTTAACCACAAACGATTGGTCGTATATGTTAAAAAAGCAAATCCAAAAAGCATATTTATTCAAAAGATTTAATATGGATAAGAAGGACAGGGCAGGACAGAACTTTATTGATCACTTGGATTAATGAAAAAAAAACGAAGTAATATAACACAATACAAAACAATATGACACTGAAATATAAGAAAAGAAAATAAGTTCAATATTGTAACATGGATTATATTTACAGTAAATAAAAGGACACTGCAGGGAAATTCATTAGTCTGCAATTTGTTGCCAAGAGACTCAAGCAGTAATCCAACCTCTGCAGTACTTACGATAGAGGCAGCGGTCACCCGTGTACTCGGCTAAACAGCGACACACTGGCTGGTTTCCAGTGCTGACTTCACACGTGCCTCCATTCAGACAGTAATTATCACACACCCGCCTCTCACAGTTAGGGCCGCTGAAGCCGGTCGCACAGCGGCAGGTGGGTTTTCCTATAGAGATATGTTTGACATTGAGAAGAAAGACCCGCGAGATCAACAGATCAACAGGTATTGTCATCAGTGAGGTTTCCTATTTTGAATGGGTTGAATTGAATATACAGTACAGTGGCCTATATGGGGAAAATGAGGAGACTCATCTATAAAATTGTTTTCAGTTTTCTTGAATTGACTATTTATAGCTATGTGTTTAGGTAAAATGATCAGTTTTGTTTCATTCTGTGAACTACTAACAATATTTCTCCCAAGTTTCAAATAAACGTATCGTTTCTGAAGAATCGTTTATTTGAAGAAAATGAAAACTGGAGAAACAGGTCAAAATAACAGAAAAGATGGTCTGTATTTTTTCAGACCTGCAAAGAAAACAAGTTCATATTCACTTTTAAGCAATACACCAGTAATATTTGTACATGTATTTAAGAAAAGTTCAAAAATGATTTTGATAAGCTGATTTTTATCACAGTTATCATGTGCTCAGTGGTAAGAGCATGGCGCTAACAATGCCAAGGTCGTGGGTTCGATCAAATGTATAGAATAATGCAAAGTAAGTCGCTTTGGATAAAAGCGTCTGCCAAATGCGTAAATGTAAATGATGTCAGTCTTTCACATCGCTGTTGGATGACTTTGTCACTCCTGAGGTTTGATTTTGTTGAAATTCAACAGAAACTTGACTGGAGTGGCCACAATACATCTAGAATTTAGAATTCTTCCACAGCTGTTTTTACATCTTTAAGTTTCTGCAGATCTTCAATTCAGAAAAAATAATTTTATTAATAAAAATTATTATTAAAACTTTGTAGTTTTTCTTTCTTTCATTTGATTTACATTTATTTTTGTGGTATTTTCTCTTTTTTGTGTATTGTTGAAATTGTTTATATTCTTTGTTCTTGTATTTTGTTGTTTTAATTGATAATTCACTATGTATTTTTGACTTTATCCCAAATGTTTACATCATTTTTGTTGTTGTTCTTGTACGTAGAGGTTTTAAAAACCCCTTTGCTTTCTGCTAAAGTGTATTTTTTATTATCACACTCAACATTATTATGTTATTGCAACCCACCGTTGGGTCAAAAAATGGAAAACCCAACTATTGGGTTAAATCAACCCAGAAAATGTTAATATTTGACCCAACAATGTGTTAAAACAACACAGCATATTCGGTTGAAACAACCCAACATACAGTAGGTTAATTTATAACCCGACTGTTGGGTTTGTCCAATTTTTGACCCAATACTGGGTCAAAACCCTTTTTTCTGATTCTTCAAAATAATATATACTTTTGGTGCTGTGCCTTTAAGACTTCCACTGAGTGAAACATGCAATATGGGATGGGGTTTGCTGTCAGGTTCAGTATAGTTTGTAACTCCTCATCCATCAATAACAGCCTCTTTTCAATGCCCGTGGCAGGTTCACAAAACAATCTGTGCTGAAATGTGCCTCTAAGACTGCAGAGATCATACTGATGACCTTGTTAAAAACCACCTACCATCTTCAGCCACCTACGTGTATCCTTCAGAAACATACACTACACACGCATGGCAGGTGCTACACAAATATGGATGGTGTGTATTAGATTGTGGTATGTATCAGTTTGATGTAAGCAGTTTGCCAAATGAGCCAATTTTGTAGCTTAGTTGGTCTTTTCGGAGCTGAAGTTTCAAGCACCAAAGCCTATAAAGTGTCTTTATAGCACAATTAGATCTCTAAAGGTTTGGACAATTGGTTTTCTCATGATGTGACACCTTCAGGCAAACAAAACACACAGTTAAATGAGCAAATAATGAGCAAAGCAATTGTTCTGTCAGTTTATAGGTCTACTGTTGTACGTCTTGTCTAATATTGGACATGGCACCCACAGGGGAAAGTTAGAAAATGTCTAAAACTTTGGTGGGTATAAGATATTGGGGATAATTGCTTTCTGGTATGCCCCATCAGTCATTTGATGGATAAGGACAAATGAAGCCATAATATGACACTCTTGACTAAATTTAATTGAGGAGCAGACACAAACACTCCACTGATTTTGTCATCAGCCATCTTGTCTCTACATTTGGGACAAAAGAGCTCGGCTTTAAATGAATGCTTTATTAAAACAGATCAGTGGTACCTTATCATGCACACCAGAGCACACATGAACCCCCCGAACAATTATAAATTATAACCATTATAATGAACACAGACACATCTCTCATTTTTAGTAACAGATGTCTTCTTCCTGCAGAAGATTAAATTAAGAGTACACGTAATGGAAGCTGATATGATTTCACAGTGGTTGCGTGAAGCATTTAGAAGCCGGTGGGCAGCACTAAAAGAATACAAAGGTGCTACTTAACTTGAATTGTTCTGATGCAATGCAACATTTAATAATGCTACAAAAGCAACGCGGATCATGACCATTACTTATTCATACTGTATAATGAATATTGACGGAGAAAAATGACTTGTACACTATATGGACAAAAGGATTGGGACGCCCACTTTAACATGTTTTTATATTCCAGTTAAAACAAATATCAATACTATTAAATACAACTCCATATTTTGTTTCCATCTTTTGTTTCGAAAGGGCCTGTTTCTGTTCCAAAAAAAAAAACTGTACCCCTATGTTCAAGTCATTGATGGGTTTGACCCCAGGGGGGCACCAGAAGGTTTCAAGGGGTCCCAGAAAATTTCAGGGAAAAAAATTAAGCAAAATTTGTAAAAGTCTACTGAACATTATTATTGTTTCATTCATAGGCGCCGATTGATGTTTCTGCCGGTAGGTGCTCAAACCTCCACAACCAACTACCCCCAACTAGTTTTGATGTCTCTTCAAGGTTATATACATCCAACAAATGTAGCCAATTATTTAAGTTAAAAACCAATATGTTGTCTTTGTAATATCACATTTACAATTTATCTAACAAAGTTACATTTTTCTTTATACACACAAATTATAGATGGATATGTATTTTAGAAAGGGGGGTCCCTCACAATAGGTTCATCTTATTTGGGGGTCCATGGCATCATAAAGTTTGAAAGCCCCTGCTCTAGAATATCATCAGTTGTGCTCACGGAAATGACTCAAGTACCAATACTTTTGAAGAGAGAGAGAGTCTCTTACCAAGAGGTGAACCTGTGCACGTCCCTCCGTTTAAGCAGTAATCCGCACAATGGTTCACTTCACAGCGTTCCCCAGAGAAATTGGGCCAACAGTAACAGCGCCAGTCTCCTTTCTCATTGGCCATGCAGCGTCCTCCGTTCTCACAGGCCGGTCTGCACATCTCACCTTTACCATTTTGAAATAAATATATTCAGTGATGTATTCTGTAGGGCTGTCGATTACCATTTTTTTTATTACATACTATATGTCAATTCATCAAAATTCATTTCAAATAAGAAAAGCCTGATCATTCAAAGATGTTTATTGCTGTGCCAGACGAAAGCACTGGTTTCAGAGTAAATCATTTCTGTATTATTTTGCATCATTGAACATAAATCTTTCTTGCCATCCAGCTGATATAGACTGATGTTAGCAAAACCAAGGTCATGAGATTTAAGTCGACTCCCAGAAAACAAGCATACTGATAAAACGTACGCCTGATTGTACACCAATTCGCTATGACTGAATTGCGTTCTTGTCTTTGTAATTATTCCCACTAAATAAACATGTTAAACTGACAGCCCTAGTATTTTGTTTTCTTTGTTTAATGCCCTGCCATTAACATGGTCCTTCAAAATGATGAGATTCTGTAACAGCAGGCCTGTCAAGAAGAAACGCAGCAAACACAA
This sequence comes from Triplophysa rosa, assembly GCF_024868665.1. Classification (NCBI taxonomy): domain Eukaryota; kingdom Metazoa; phylum Chordata; class Actinopteri; order Cypriniformes; family Nemacheilidae; genus Triplophysa; species Triplophysa rosa. The sequence continues at coordinate 7,379,257 of NC_079895.1, forward strand.
AAAAAGCAAAGCAAAGAGCACAAGACAGGATTCAAACCTGAAACACTGGGGTCAATACAGGAACCATTGACCAAGGTCTTTCCCTCCGGACAGATACAGCTGGCCCCGGTTGGGTTGAGCAAGCACATAAAATCACAGATCATCCTTAGGCAAGGATTGGCCACTGAAAATAAAACATAATCAAGTACAATCAGGGTTGAAAAATATCAAATTCATCCTAACACTGGGATAAAAATAGGAATTTCTTAAATTGGATTGACTGAGGCAATTGTTTGCAGTAGTGTTGGTATCTTCTCCCCCCACCAACAACCGCTATGAAAACATGCCACGGCGATTTGACAGCTGAAACATTTTCGATTTATTTATTTATTTTCTCTGAAAGCAGCCAATCGAACCTCAGCCTCAAAAGGTGCAGTTTCAAGGACGCCGGGAGTTTAAGGGAGAACATCTATATCAGTCTTCAGTGTTTTGCTTAGGACATCAAACCACAAACTTTTGGCTTTTGCTGGCAGTGCACGAGTCTCTCGACCAGGCCAGATCTCAGACTTTAATGAGTCAGTGGGGACTGGTTCAGCTGCCCTTCACTACAAACCCACCAGAACAGAAAGATCTGTTTGAGGTGATGAGACCATTAACACAACCTGATAACAATCCAAGATCCACAGCTTCCGAGAAAACAGTACATGGGTGATCTGAAGCGTGTGAAGATCTTATTCGGTGTATATGGGATGCAAAGTAAATTGGTGTTACGTTACTATTGAACTGTAATCATGTTTGAAGAGTGTTTTTTATTTCTGCATGAGATGCTGAGAAAATAAGAAAAATCAATGTTCACTATGTGAAAAATACATATACATTTCAATGTTCCAGGAAAATGTAGCTGTAAATACAACACTGGCAATTCACAACACAGTCAACTGAACATGTATTAAGGCTTTTACTTTCGACATGATAACAGAGCATCGAAACTTCAAAACAAAACCTCCAAAACACTCCAATAGACTTTCAAAAGTGGCAAGCCCGAACAAAATGTGTGATCAACGCATTTATTACCCTATTTATAAACCTTTTAGGACACATTTACACAACCCTTGTCTGAATATTTTAAGCAAACACTTCTAAGCAAAAGTCTCTCTTACCGTCCTGTTGTTTGAACCGATGGGAGATCAGAACATTTGTTGTTTTTTCGATACCCAGATCAAGAGGTTCAAGCGTTCTTTTGCCATATTTGTGTATTCTGAAAACATCATTTTTCAGTCCTGTTCCGTAAATATAATCCTCAAAAAGATCTATTCTGTATGGTTGTGATATTCCTGTGTACAGGTAAAGTGAGGGAAAGACATCAGAAAAAAAATTAAAAATACACTTTTATGATAAATGCAATTCAATTGAACAAAACAAAACAGTTAGTAAATGTGCATACTGCATACATATACTGTACATAATGCAGTTGTCAAATAAAAATATTACATTAAATATTTAAAAGATTGACAGCCCTTACACACACAATGAAGAAAAAACCCGTTCAGGCAACTAAACCACAAGAACGAATATATTATCAGTTTCACTTTCAACTGTACTTCTCACCATGCCTGCCGTCGATTACCACCAACGGGTCTGATCCATCGAATCTGACACTGCCAATGACAGAGAGCTCGGCATCAGCCCAATACACACGCTGGCTGAAGTAATCAATCGCCAACCCTACAGATAAATCACAGGAGGAGATTTATTTCCCTAATGATAATGAGTTCTTGAACAGAATGTTACAAAACAGCTTTTTAACACGTGCAAAACATTACATAAAGCGACAGCTCACAATAAAATAATACAGAAAACAAGGTGTCCAAGACGGTTTAATTCATGTAGGACTCAATTTTTAAAGAGTTAAAAAATAACAATTTAGAACATTGTTAGGCAGAATGTTATGGACTGCAGTCACCATGCACTTTTATTGTATCTTTTTTCATAAAAAGAAAGTGGATGGGGACGGAAGCTGTCAGTCACATTCAGTCAGTAACATTCTGCTTAAGAATGGAACAAAAATAATTTAGGTTTGGCAATACGAAGAACAATACATCCTAGAACGTTTGTTTTTTTGTTTTAATAGAACACTGCTTTTAGGTTCTGTGAATAGTGTTAGGTAAATATGGCTCCAAATTGAATGATTTATATCATTAAATAACCTTTGCAAAACCCTTGCCGCAGTATGGACATATTCAGCACAAAAGAGTCATATCCGTGTCCTTCTCATCCTGAAATAAACTCAGCAAAAGTTTGTCCCATATTTCAGAGCTTGCGTTACTCGACTCATTATATTTCCTCTTTTGATTAAAGACTCGGATGTTGCTTTTTTGTTCCTTATCTAGATGATGGATTCCTAAAGCTGCACTGGAGGCGTAATATTGGCCCCTATAAAGGAGGCCGCAGTTAAATGTAGAGATACTTACTTAGTGTTTCCCAGAGGAACATGCCTACAGGTTTACCTAAAGGCACTGCATTAAAAACAGTCCTTTTATTTCTTCTCAAACTTTTTTACAACTACACAACATGAAAAGTGCTGTGATTTACCAGTTTTATGAATATAAGAACCAGGTGCTTCTATGCAGACCTATTCAGACCTTGAACTGGCTTCTTCACATAGAGTCATAAAGATATATTGGAAGATATACTGTTGAAATGTAGTATTTGCCCATTGCATTGAAAGTATGAAAACATACCCGTGGGTCTCCTAAGGTTCTTGTCCAAAAGCACTCTACGCATGGAACCGTCCATTGCACTCTCTTCTATGTGTGAGTGATCGCCTATTACAGACCAATACATCATCCTGGAACAGGCCCAATGTTTATTAATATTAAACAATATTGCAGTACATATGCTTTATTATACAAACTACATAGCATTTTACTGTACACTGTACAAATGTAGTTTCACTTCATTTTTATATTTTAAAGGTCCAATGTGTAATTTTTTGGAGGATCCATTGACAGAAATGCAATATAATATACATAACTTTGTCTTCAGAGGAGTATAAAGACCTTACACAATGTAGTGTTATGTTTTATTACCTTAGAATGAGCTATTTCTATCTACATACACCGCGGGTCCCCTTGCATGGAATTCGCCATGTTGTTTATGACAGAGAAAGTTCTGGCATGAAACTCTAGATGGCGCAGTCCTAAAGTCTAAACCAATCTGACATAATAACTTTACTACACAGCGCAGCTGATTGGTTCCTTCCGTATCAGCAGCCAATGAGCTTGCTGCTCAACGTTTAAATCTTGGTGATTGTTGTAGCAGTGCAGCGCGTTTCAGAAACCCTCCTCCTTCCCAAGCTCCCCCTGTATAGATCTGCTACAAGATGATCACGTAAGCTATGCGGGGAGTGAGCCATTGGTTGCAATTCATAACCTCACCACTAGATGCCGCTACATTTCATAAACTGGACCTTTAATTCTTATATACTTTATTTTAGTGTGCATCCTGGGGTATAAAGTACAGAGTATTTAAAAGTCTAGGATTACTTCTGAAAAAGCATCCTGTGTGCTTTAAAAAAAAAAAAGAAATATGACCTTTTATACATAGCCATGTAATAATACATTTGCTTATTTGTAATGGTAGAGAATCCTAAATATTTTCGCAATGTATTGTTTAATTTCTTTATATTCAATATTGTGAAACACCACTCTATAGTATGCATATGATTACAGAAAATAGGGTTAAACATGTTCTTACCCTTTGACTGGATTGACAGTAATGGCGTAAGGTTCCCCTGCAATGTCGGTTATCAAGCGAGTGCAGTTGGGTCCCTTGAGTTGGCCCACATTTATAGAGTATCTAAGCTTGGTCCAGTGAGCTGTGTAATAACTGAACCAATGCATCCTAGAGTGGTCTGTCCAGTAGACGTTTCCAGTTACCCAGTCGGCTGATACATCTCTGGGCCTGCGGAAATCTGGGCACTGCAAAAGTCACCCAGATAACAAGGTGATTCCCGTGTGGATCAAGGCAACACAGAATCATGGGTTTGAGCAGATGTTCATAAAGTCATAAATAAATGTTGTCAAAATATTAGAAATTGCATTATTGTAATCTGTATTAGATTTGGTTAGAATTAAGTTAAAGTAAAACTAGACCGCAAAATAAAAATGCAGTCAATATTTACTAACCTTTATTCAATAGCTAATTCAACTTTAATGATGTCATCATTTACATATAAAAAAGTGAATGAGAATTGGGTCTGTCAAGCTTCAATATAAATGCAAAAGTATGACCAGCATATTATTTCATTATCTTATTTACAATTCATAGACAAAATGTATGATTTTTTAATATAAACTAATCAAAAGGGGTCACCGAAAAATATTACATACATGTTGTCTAAAATTAGAGACGCTAAAAGACCCATTTCAAGGACAAAGTTGTAATGTTTAATTCTGTAAAAAGTGCAGATATATAGAGCTATATATCTGATTTTACATATCTGGAAAAATGGCAGTATATGATTATTCAATTTACTACATGCATATTGAAAATTTACGATAGGAAATACCAATAAGGACATCCAAAATCCAGAAAATTCCTTAAAAACATTTGTCGACATGCTTCACACAGACTCGCGATACTTACTATGATGCCAACATTAGTTTTAGTTTGACTCCTGTTTAGGATTTCTTTGTAAAAAAGTCCACCGGGATTAAATTGAGTAGCCCAGATAAACTTTTTTTGTTGAAACAGAGCATCCATCCCAATGATGCGGGCATTTTCCTCAATGCGAGCATGTACTTTGTGTCCATGGCTCTGGTTAAATGGATACACAAAACTTCGGATTTCAGTGTCATTAGCTATGTAGAGCACTCGATCTTCTGGTCCTGCCCGTTGAGTTATTAATATGCAAAAAAAATGAAAAGTGGCTAAATTCCATTTGGGGTTTAAGACAACAGTTTGACAATTACAGATGCAGATAAATCATTCTAACACAACAATATGCATTTTAATCTATCAATAATAATTGATACTTGACTATACATAATGTATATAAACACACACACACCATTTTTTTACAATTTACTAACATAAATGTTATCACCTAACAAATGCATATAACGTCGGCATTACTAACACCGTGATACAAAGTGAATATACTGTAAATAAGAACATACAGCAATGGTTTAAACTAGGTCTTGCAAGCTGAGCTAATACACGTAAAGGTGAGCTACAGAGCGATACAAAGACTAAAATAAAATATCACCACGAGCATTGAGCCAGTGGTGCCAAACGACAAATCAATACAAAATATAGATCCTTACCTTTTGCTATGCAGCTACCATTCACATCCTTATAATTTTTGTCACATGTACATTTGTATGATCCTTTTGTATTTGTACAATAGTGAGAACATCTGCCAAACTGAAGACACTCATTTATCTCTGAAAAAGAAAAGCAAAAGACACGTTTACAACAAGAATCATTTACATCCTGAGTGCCTATGTGTGGAAACAAAAAAGTCTGAGATGCATTCTGCATTGTAAACTAACGGTACTGTTTAGCGTGTTTTCAAAATGTTTATATGCTCTCCTAGTTGTAAGTCGCTTTGGATAAAAGCGTCTGCCAAATGAATAAATGTAAATTTAAATGTGCATCTCATTATTTGATCCCATGAAAACAATATGAGTACACAAACGTTCTAGTGGAAATGATCTGTTAAATGTTAAACATTTTCAGTAGGTTAAGAGTATCCAGGATAGCTTGACTCTGGTGCACATACACAGTACATATATTACTACATTCTGAATTACTAAATACGTCTATAATCCCACCCTATAATCGTGCCATTGGTTGAGACAATACCAGATTGGTTTCACCAGTGGTGCAGACATTACATACATCACTTTAAATACCCCCCTTCCAGAAAAAGCTGTGAAAAACAGTCGGATGGTACCTTCACACTTTCTGCTTCTGAGATTCCTCTGAAATCCAGGTTTGCAGTGGCAGATTGCATTAGTGTTTGTCTGATTGCACACTGCATCCTCTCCACATGGATTCAACCTCTTTCCACATACGTCTCCATTTGAAGCTGGAATAAAAGAGAGCTTTAAAGTGACACAGTATATGCACCCTGCTGTCCCACTGCATAATTATTTGGTTTGTTTGTTTGAATCTTTCGTCAAAACTGCAACATTCTCATCTGGAAGGTGTTTAAAGCGATTTTCACAGTATGACTTCAATTCCAGCCACGCGTGCACAAACAGACACACAGTGTTGCATTTTCCTACATAACCCACTTGTCACGCCAGCACTGTTTTGATACTCATCAAACACTTTTTTAAGGGATTTAAAACCCTTATGCCTAAAATTTAACTTCTACAATTGATTCAGGTTGTTTAATGTAGAGACTATGTGCCGATGCGACATTATTTGGTTTTCTTTTCTGCTCTGTGTAAACATAATACTTTAAAGAAATTTGAGATTAATGTTCAAAAATCTTTCTTCTTATTTTTATTAAGTGTTCAGCATTAAACGTCAAAACTGATAGGGATGAAGTAATCCTAACATTTGCATACAGCCTTGTGATTGGTCTATTTTCTTACATCTATTTGCATAGTTGTGACTATCTCTGTGTCCCGATTCGCATACTATCCGTCCTTAAATAGTATTTAAAATTACAATGAGTATGGCCCAAATCAAAGTATGCTGAAATGAGTATTCTCAAAGTACCCAGAAATTCCGTAAAAATTCGAACGCGAACTCTTCGCGAGAGGGCGGAGTTTAGTGATGCTCCACAACATTAATCAAAATAAATAAGTGAAGCATGCATCACTGAATTAATAAATGTTAAGTATACAGACGACATTACATAAGAAACAATGAATGAATAAATACTTAAATGGAAAGAAGAGCTGTATTTTGATTTTTGTGACTGTTAATGAACTGCCAGCCTCCACCCGAACTGCAGCATCCTTCACAACTTTCAAAAAACAGCTCAAAACATACCTGTTCCGCATTTATTTGACTAACCAATAACTGTCTATGTCTTGTGTCTAAAAAAAATCTTGTTGTCCATTTTCTCCCTTGCTTACTCCAGCTTTAATCCTAGTAGCATGGCCTTGTAAACTAACGGTCCCCATAAAAGACAGCAAAGTTGTCAAATTTACTTAGGATTATTACAGTTTTATTACTACAAACAATGTGTTGTCTTTATAAAATCACACTTACTATTTATCTAACAGCTTAAATGCTTCTTTATACCTAAAAATATGAATATGCATTTTTGAAAGGGGGTCCCTCACAAAAGCTTCATTAAATTTGGGGGTCCTTGGCATGTAAATGTTTGAAAACCCCCGGTCTAGGCAACAATGAACACTTTTTTTTGCCATAATATGTCCCAGTGTGTGCATGGAAATGTATATACTTCTCAATAACAAAAACAGTACACATTTTTAGGGCACAGTGTAAGTAGGCGAATTGAGAGGCAGTATATACAGTATTTTGATTTTTCTGCATAGCTGAGAAATGCATGATATGTGCTGATTGCCATGACAACGGCTTAGGAGACACAGAAAACATTTTAATTTTATACGGAAAAACTACCTTGTATTTCCTTCAGGACATGCTAATCTAGTCTACTGTTGGTTTTCCAAAAGCATCTGAAAGATCTACAAACATACAAGCCTTGCAGTCCTGTTCATCGGAGCCTCCATCTCCACAGTCATCAAACAGGTCACACTGCAGCTGTGCTGGTATACATCTGTGATTGCTACAGGTAAACTCGGTCTTCCCGCAGGGCTTGGGCCTGGTTGATACAGCCTCTGGTTTGGGCCCAAGAACGAAACCAAAACATCTATTCAGCATCAGCAGAAGCACAACTTAAAGAGTCTTCGATCAAAACGACGGCGATTTTGAACGTGCGACTGTGGGTGATTAATGAACGCCATATATCTGAAATACCTGATGAACTACTAGCAAAAGCAATATCACTAAATTCTACGCTGAATTCTTTATGGCAAATTTAAAAGGCGAGGGAGGGATGATGGATTTCTCATCATGCTGGTGAGGATAAAGGCATCATCGGAGGCTTGCGAATGATCCTACCGCATTCATCTTCATCTGAGTTGTCCCCACAGTTATCCACGTTGTTACAGATTTGATCGAGCCGTAGACACACTCTGTCATTTCTGCAGCGGTATGGCCTTGTTGGAGGACACGGCAGTTTGGCTAAAGAAATGAGAACACAATGTTACAATACGTTTTGTACTGCATTTGGGCATCCACAATCTTTTGGACGTATAATGCAAGCTTTTTAATTTACAATGCAGTAAACCTAACAGAGACCACGTATGACATAGGAAAGTTCAAAGTTGAGCAGAGAGGTCATGTAATTTCACAGAGAGAAGATTGGATGGATTACCGCACATCTCCGGGTCTTCATCCGAGTTATCTCCGCAGTCATCTTCTCCGTCACACACCCACATGTGAAGCTTACACAGGGTGTTGTTGCAGATGAACTCATCAGGACGACAGAAGAAAGCGTCTGTACAAACACATGGTTTGATGTCAAACTGTGATAGGTGAATAATTTGTAATTAAGGTGTAACGTAAACAGAAGCATGCATACTGTATGACAACCTGAACAAGCATCATGGGTAAACACTGAGCGTGTTCACGTAAAAATGTAAACAGTACTAATAGAAAAAAAGACTAGTCTAAATCAGATTTTGTGTAACATCCTGAATCTGGATGATTTTGAAGGAAGCATGGATGTGTTTCCCGCAGCTGGTGATGTGGAAAAAATCGATTCACTCAACTCATCGCAAGTCACTAAACAATGCAGTGATCCACAAAAACTCATAATTGGAATTTTAAATGAACTATTAATAATTCTGTTGATTGAAAATGCGGAATCCTTAAATGCAACTTTCCAAATGAACTACTTTAACTTGCCAAAGCTGTTTGCACCACGTGTAGTAGTATAAAAAATGTTTTATGAATCGTTTGGGAATGGTACTGTGATTCTGAACCGATAACAAATCCAAATGTGGTGTGTATAAGTTCGTTTATTTATACATGTAATTGCTTTTTTCAACTCACGATTTTATTTCCACTAGGAAATAAGTTATACATACAAAATATGAATACAATATTTATTAATAAATACATTTACATTTACGCATTTGGCAGACGCTTTTATCCAAAGCGACTTACGTTGCATTATCCTATACATTTGTTTCTAAGTATGTGCAATCCCCTGGGATCGAACCCACGATATTTATATTTAAAATAAAATATTTGTTCGGTTCTCTTAAGCTCACATGAATTTGTTCTAGATCAATGACATGACGTAATGCCTGAACTTCGCTGGAAAAAGAATGAGTTCGAACAGGGGTCCTCAACCTTTTTGACTCCAAGGCCCCCCATTGTATTCAACAATTGTCAAAGGTACCCCTTCCACTCATAAAAACTCAACATTTTTACCCAATAATATATTTTAGAGCTAATCATTAACCGGAAAAAAGTATATTCATTATAAAAATGGCCAAATAATAAGACAAATATTGGTATTTTATGATTATTTTGTCTAATTATAGTCCTCTTGAGGCCTCCTTAGAGGTCAGATGGGGCCCCCTTGTAGGCCACGTTCCCCCTATTGAGAACCACTGAGTTAGAAAATGTCTTCATACCATGACCACAGTTCTCCTCATCGCTGTGGTCCACACAGTCGAAGACATCATCGCAGCGCCAGCGTTTGGGGATGCAGTGGGCGTGGTTTTTGCACAGAAACTCATCTTCTGTGCACTCCTTGACACAGTCCATCTGGTGTAAGAACAACAAGAAAAGTCTCATATAACCCACTCTGAAGAGAAAGAGAAATGCGATACACATCTGTGTTCCCATGGATTTCAACAAAAGTCTGATACACAAGACTCCTCCTTTTGCAAAGTTAATGTGTTCGATGCAGCGTTCCACTGATGCAATATATTGTTTTTGTTGCGTGTCATTGATATTCATGGCACATGTGATGCAAAAATAATCAAATACAAGACTTCTACACACACCCACACACGATATCTAGTACTACAAAAGTGTTTTAACAAGTCACCTCACCTTTGATGAAACAGAACTATTAGACTAAAGTAATGATTCATTCAGCAGCATCATATCAAGGCTATAATTTCGTTTGCAAAACTTTGATAATTAAAGGGATAGTTCACCCAAAAAAGGAAATTCTTTAATTATTTATTCACCTCGTGTCATTTCAAACTTGCATGACTGATGCTTCTCTACAGAACACAAAATACGATTTTTAAAGAACATTGGCAAACAACATTGGTCTCCATGAGTTGACTTCCATCGTATGGACACAAAACCACTGAGACATTTATTTTATGTTTTAATATACTGTATATATATATTTTTTTTTCAGAAGAATGAGTCACATACAGGTTTTAAATTACAGATTTTTTTATTTTTGTATGAACTATCCCTTTAAATCATTCTCATACAGTTGAAACCAAGCAACCTCTGTTCTTATTATATAGTGGTATATGTTATACCACTTTCACTACAATAATATAAAACATTCCTAACAGTATAAGATCAAGTCCTGCTCCACATTAAACACATTTCTTTACTCAGAAACACATTTTACCTGGTGCAATCTGTTCTTTTCCAACAAGCTATTAAAGCTTTGGAATTTCTTCTTCAGATCTGTAACCAATATATCTACATCTCTCTCTCTCTAAAGGACTTCTTGCACACTGCACATTTGTGAGAGTGAAGTGGTTGATGTTAAGTGAGAGGGTCCTGCTGGAGAACTGACCTCATCAGAGCTGTCCAGACAGTTGTCATGTCCATCACACCTGAGAGCGGCCGACACACAACCTCCACTGGCACACACATACTCATTCAGAGAGCAGGAGGGAAGAACTAAAAACAGACCAGGATAAAACACATAAATACAAGAGATAAAGCAAACACGTGAAAGCTCTTTCAGACAAATCTTTCTGTATATCCGGTCTAATAAAGTTTGTAATTGGTCTAGTTTTACAGTCCTTCACTGTCTTGTAACTTGAGAGTACAAAAGTCTTTTAATAGCCTCTATGATTTAAGCCTTAAAATCATGATGAGTTCTTGAATTAAATGTTTAGTTCACTCAAACATGAAAATTCTGTCATCATTTACTCAACTCTCATTTCAAAAGCAGATCTTTCGAAGAACGTTGGTAACCAAACAGCGCTGGCACCCATTCACTTCTTTTGTATGAGCACAAAACCAATGCAAGTGAACGGGTGCCGGCACTGTTTGGTTAACAACATTCTTCAAAAAATCTTCTTTGTGTGTTCTGAAATGACAAGAGGGAGAGTTAATGTTGACAGAATAATTTTGGGGTGAACTATCCCGCTAAACACTGTTAAAAATGATGGTTGCATTATTAACTCTATTTAGCCCTTAAAAGAAGGAAAATCCATGCGGTGAAAAATACCTCTAGTATTTATTAGTATATAACATAACTTCAGCTACACTGGCCAGTATAAAAACCTCCATCTTGCTTAAAACGCAAAACACAATCCTTGATAAAATATTAAGACTTCTAAATAAATACTTAGCTTGAATTAAAATTTATCCAAAGGATAAAATCACCAGAGTGCTGAGTAAGGCAGTTGTGTTCATTATGTACACACTGAAAACAAAATATCCATAAAACATGTCAAGACCCCAGGTCGTGTAAAAGATGCACCTGTTCCTAGGCAATTTCTTTCATCTTCTCCTGTTTTACAGTCTTCTTGCCCGTCACATAGCCACTTCCGAGAGATGCAGAGACTGTTGTGACACTGAAACTGATCGTCTGCACAGTGAGTCTCGCAGTCCTTCTGAAAACACACACATCAGGTCCAGTTCAGTATCGTCCCATTTTAGAAAAACAGATTTTTTTGCCATTTTTTTATTGACAGACCGCAGTGAAAGACTTAAAAATAATTGGGCAAAAAGAGTCGGCATATGACAAACCAGATGGTATGTTTTAAATGAAACTTCTGTCTCTTGCATGAGCACCACAGCTTATCATGTATAGAGCATTTGTGCTAACATTCTCATTCTTATAATTTTTCATACCAATAATTTTCACTTTTCCCATTGTACTGTTAATAAACTGTGGCGTCGAGTTGATGTGTCAATAAAGAGTGCACTCAGTGTAAACAAACTTTAATAAATTTTAACTTTGTTAACAAAATTTAAAATGCAATGCACTGTATTTTCATGACTTGCTAATAAATACATAAAAATGTAACAGACAAATGCCACGTCTTTGAAATAAATAACCAGATGAGAGTCTTCTCTTAAAGGTCCTGTGTATGAAATTTAGCGGCATCTAGCGGTGACGTTGCAAATTTCAACCAACGGCTCACTCCACCCCTCCCCCCTCCTGTTTGAAGCACTATGACTGCTGACACAGGGCTAAGATGTCATCATGTTTTCGCTTCTATGCCGAAGGAGATAACATATTTACGAAACGCGCTCTTGTAAGGCCATGTTCACACTTGACTTTTTTTTTTTTTGAAGAAGCAGCGTTGTGGTTACAAATAGCAGCCGGCAATGTTCAAAGATAGCATTTGTGCACTAAGGCAGACAGGCTTCATAGGCAGCGTAACGGAAGTCTATTTGAATTATAAACAGAGAGCGTCTTTACTATAACCAATCACATATTTAAAAATTACAATACACATTTCTCGTTAGAAATGCAGTCAGAAGTTATTGAAAGTTAAAATTTATCATACATTTATACAAAACTATGCTCCAATGGGCGTTTCGTCTGCTATTTTATTTTGCCTTCTCGACCAATCACGTTCCTTGCATGTTGTTATGGAAACAACAGTTCTCCGTCAATGGTTAGCTGTGAAAAAGGTGCTTGACGTAGGGCTTTATTTTCAGAAAAGTTTAACTTTTTCCAACCTCAAAAGACGCTCTGAGGCAGAAAAAGACGCTGGCGCTGGAATTTAAAAAAGCGCTCAGGACTTTTTTGAAAACACGGTTTACTCCATAGGATTATAATACAAAACAGCTTTAAAAAAGAAGTCAAGTGTGAACACGGCCTAAAGCAATTTGTACGTTTAGGGCTACTGTAGAAACAACATGGCGAAGTCCGGGTAAGGGGATCCGCGGTGTATGTAGATAGAAATAGCTCATTCTAAGTTAATAAAAACATAACGCTTCATTATGTACATCTCTAAAGACATAGTTATGTATATTATATTGCATTTCTGTCAATAGATCCTCCAAACAAATTACACACTGTACCTTTAAAATGACATCCAGTATGTACTGACCTCATCTGAATTATCAACGCAGTCATAGTCGCCATCACAACGGAAGCGTGCTGAGATACATTCCCCATTGGCGCAGGCGAAATCCTTGAGATTACAGGTCACCGGCTCTGCAGAGAGTAGAGAGAATGATAAGACAGCAAAAACCTCTCAGCTACCCTGATCGTGTCCTGTGAAGACGTAAAGTAAAGGTAGCGGAAGACAGAAGATATAGAGAAAGAGCATAAAAGATCAAAAAAAGGTCCCACACTTGGGCATGAACTGGCACTGGACCATCTGTTTTAGGGGTTCTTGCAAGTATGCCAAGAACTTAAGAGTGGCTTTTATGAAAGACAGCGCTGCCTGCAATGGCCTGAAAATAATGCTGGGTGGTTAGAAAACAAGTTGACTGTTTGAAAATTCTAGTTTCAACAACGATTTAACAACATAATAAAGGAAAATGTAGACAACAACGGTCATGCAATTGGCAAAACAGCACGTTTAAACGGGTTTATATTCATAACCAAATGCCACACTCTCGACTTTAAGGCTCCAACAGGACACAGCAAGCTATAAAAACAACATAAAACCCAATTAAATTGTTGGTGTTTCCTTGTGGAAAGATCAGAAATTAACAGATAAATGGTAAACAAACAGAAAGCAAGAAAACATCAAGCAGTCTAGGAAAGTGGCCTCCGACGATCCCACGCGACATGCCTTGACAGTTAAAACAATTTAGTACAAACGCAAGTCGGGAAAAAAGCTTTATTGTGCTGAGAGAGATGAGAGAAACTCACTACAATGCTCCTCATCCGAGTTGTCTCCACAGTCATTCTGGCTGTCACATCTCCAGTGGTCCGGGATGCAGTTGTTATTCTCGCACCGAAATTCATGAGGTCCACAGGTCTTTTCATCTTTTTCATCAGACACAAACAAACAAACAGATGAAAATGGCTTCGAAACGGCATGAATATTAATGAGACGCTAGCGCATTTCGAAACGTAATCATCGTTTCCTCAGGGTTCCCGGGCACGGATCTGACACTAAGTTCAAAACACGCCCGTACTCGGGAGGCTAACGCACCATAAGATGAGATACATGACTGTGCTGCCGATAACTTCCCTCCTCAATAACCCGAATACTTGACACTTAACATCAAACAGTTTGTCACCTGGGCACAATCGCCCGCAATGAACATTTTTGAATTTATTTTACCTTTTTAAGAGTCGCTGTAGTGTTTACATTATATAAGAACTTTCTGAAGTGTTAGAGCCAAGATACATTCCTTATGAACAGACAGAAAAATCAGATTCGATCAGCGCTGGGTATCGCCAAACTCATCTTAATACTAAATAAATAAAAAGAATGTTTTATGTAAGGGATAATGTACAGGCAGCCGGTTGTTACCGCAGAAATAATTTATTTATTATTATTTATTATTTCGCGATAACAGCCGGCCGCTTGTACATTGTCCAGCTTATTACACGGCTACTTGCCACATGAGAAAACAACTGGATATGAAATGTAAATTTGAAATATTTTATTTGCTAATTTTTACCGGATGCAGACCTTCCGTGAGGAAAAGCCGTTTACTTTCGGTTTTAAGGTAAGAAACGACATTCAAATGTCACGAACAGGCAATTTGGTTTAATCATTTGTAAATTTAATTTCATGTATGTTATTAAAATACATATTTACTGTATATTTAATTTGTACAGTAAAACTGTCAAAATGATTTGCTGCATTCAGGTTATACGTTATTAGTTTTGAGAGGTTTTCTGGGAATAACGAACCTGCAAATGTCGCGACTGGCCAATCAGAATCAAGCCGTGTAATAAAAATAAATAAGTGATTTTACCGCAAACATTTTGAGATGGTCCTCACTGCAGAACACGAGATCCAGGGGGCAAGGTTGGATCCAGATCCAACTCCTCCCACTTTATATAGTTAACCGCTATTTGGAGAATAAGTTGCAACCTGTGGTCGCTAACGTTTGCTCTTACAATGTAAATCTGCCTTTCACAGACATTAATGTATGTCACAACATTGAATCCACTACATAAAAAAACTCAATACATGATACTATGAATACTAACATACTAACTACTAGTACACTAGTTGTTGAAAACTATATAATGCTGTAAAGATATATTTTATAAATTGATTCTACTGGTTAAGCTATCCAATCCCATTAAGTATTTTCCACCTATATTTTATGATATCAATTAGTTCAGTCTTTTACTGTATAATAACAGCACTATTTCACATCAAATGCCAAGATAAAGATCTACAATTACCTGCAGGCCGATGCAAATAAAGTGTGTCACATGTGGAAAAAAATCAATGGAGACACCCGAGGAGCCCAACACACCTCAATTACAGAGTGACCCTCAATACTTCACTGATGTGTCACTCATTTAGATGAGTTTTCTTTTCTTTTTGCTAATCCTCAGGTTATAGACGATCGATAAAAAACATCAGATATGTTCAGCCAAGGCATTCAAACCAATTTTCCCAATCAAATTCGGACAGAATGTAATTTGTTTCCAACAGACAAGGTATTGATTTCATTTCTTACTGTACGTCAATTGATATGGGAGGATCAGGCTCATCATCATTGCTAGAATATGTGATGGTGTTTTATATAAAATACACCACTGAGAGTTCATGAAGTATTTACATGGCAAATTCCATTATTTATTATTACTATAACTATTATTAATATTATGTACATAATTACATAAAATAATATGAATAATAATAATAATAATTATTATTATTATCATTATTATCATCATTTTGTTGTTATTATTATCATTATTATTATCATTATCCTTTTGTTATTATTGTTATTGTAGTTATTAATTAATTAATTAATTATTATTAATAGGCATCATAAAGATGTCTTTTCCAAAATCTAGTATGCTGCCTACACAGGCAGTATTTTTAAGCGCCGGGTATACTTTACGTTCCGCATCCGAGCCCGTCACACACACAAACGTGTCCGGACAGCTTCTTGAGCATACTCAAGGGCAGATTGACGAATTCGACACATGCGCAGTACGTCACCGAGTGGACTCTGCAGATTCAACATTTTTTCGCGCATGCACTGTTGTACGCATCCCGTGGGTGTGCCTCCGTGTGTCTCCTGATGATGAAAATTACATCATGCGGGCGGCGCACGGAAGGCCGGACTATTCTTTTGCCTTAAGGCATCATAGGCATATGAGCAATAGCAACAATTTTAATCTAAATAAAAATAGAACAGTATTTTATGTTCATTAGCTATTACATTATTCATTTTAAATCCAAACTCAACTCTTTGAATAAGGACTGCGACTGTATTTGTATGACATACGCTATCTATGCCTTACTGTGCGTTCACACCGCCAGCGACTCTGTCGCTAGGTGTCGCTAGTCTCTTGCTACTAGGCTGTTAGAAGGCTCTAGTAACATTTATATACAAACTCTGCAGTAACTGACGAGAGACGGATGACGTGAGCTCCGCTGCTTTACTCCTATTGGTAGTCGCTCCCAAAAGTCGCTCATCATTTGCATTAAGTTGAGCAAATCTCAACTTTGTTGCGTCGCTAGACACGCCCACTTCCTGTCGCCAAAGGTCACTGTCGCTAGTGTCGCCGGCTCTCCATTGAAATGAATGACATCGCATCGCTGTCGCTGGCGGTGTGAATGCACAGTTAGAAGGCAACTGCACTGCTTATCTCACCAAACAATAAACAAGTTAAAACAACCAAACATCACACTTGTGTTATCTACATTTATACAATACAAAACAACTGAACGTTTCTTTTAATGAAACCAGGTACACAAGCTCACTGGTCTAATATAAAGTCTCTCTATAAAATTATCCATAGCGAAATCTGTCCAGCACAGCTTCAGAAATGGTTTTGTTGGTCCATCAGCATTCTAAATGTCTGGAAAACACATACCCGGGGAAGAACGCAATATGTGAGGCCGTCGCTGATGTGCCACTGTCAAACTAAATCAGGCATTCAAGGCAACAAAACAGGCCCAGGGGAATTGTTACAAGCCACAGCTAATAAAAGCCGAGTGGTTCATGATTAAAGTTGGCCTCACTCCATCAGAGAGAGAGAGAGAAGACTCTACGAGCATACAGAATTGACATTAGCCCCAATCAGACTTTCAGATGGGCCCGTACGTGTGGCCAATGGAGGCTCTGATTTGTGAATAATAACTGCGGCTCACCGCAATTGGCCTCGTCCGAGCCGTCAGCACAGTCAGGGTCCTCATCGCATACCCAGAGCTTGGAGATGCAATGCATGGTGGTCTTGCACTGGAACTGGTCTGGAGAACATGTGCTTTCAGCTGGAACATACAGATTAAAGGAAATAGCAGGATATTTACAAAGCCATCAAAAGTGATTTCACAAGATTCCTTGCATTTGTGAAGGTCACGCACATGTACCATGCAGCATAAAATGTACCGTGTAGCATCACTTCCTAATACAAGTCTTCTGCAATTACTATCTGTGAAATGATGACAGGTCATATGTGTACAAGAAGGATTGCCAATGGTTTGCAACGTGCACTCTTAAAAAAACGTGCTTCACAATGCCATAAAATAAACAGTTTTGACCGAAGTGTTAAATAAAGAAGCGTTAATATTCGAAGAACCTTTCTGTGGCAAAAAAGGTTCTTTGTAGGGGGAAAAGTTTCTTTAGATTATAACAAAGTAAGAGTACCTTTGAGTAAATGGTTCTTTGAGGAACCAACAATGGTTCTTCTGTAGCATTGCGCTATTTTGCAAAAGTGTACATGCTTCTCCAACTATGCACCAATAACTTTTGTGTCTCTGGAGTTTATATTTATAGTCTTTTTCTACACAAAGTTTAAAAAACACATTTTCCAATCCATCTGACTTTATTTCTTGCTGACAAGTATTACTACCTTTCCTAGGCAAGGGCCTCTTTCCCCTAATAAGCACCTGGCCATCTTTTAGCTCCCAAACCAGCTACCATGTTGTGATAAAAGCCACATCTGAGATCTGTCAGTCTGGATCATTAAATTCACAGGGGAAACACCAAATCTGGCCAGTTCTGTCACATCAACCTTTAGTTTAAAATAATATCTATCATTGCCAGTGTTTAATGGTGGGAGCAGAAAGCGTCAAGGAGTTTCTTACGGCAGTCCGTCTCATCTTCACCGTCCCCGCAGTCGTCCTGCCCATTGCAGCGGAGATTTAATGGTATACACTTCTGCTTTCTGGTGCACTTGAATTGGCCCGAAAGACAGATGTATGTATCTGCAAATGAGGAGAGAGATTGTAAGTAAAGCGATGAGCCAGTGTGTTTCTTTCGTGAGAGAACATCATCGACATCATCAACGACAAGTTTATCTGAAGTGCATTCAAGTTATGCATTTAATCAATATGCGTGTTCCCAGGACACAGTCGCAATGTAGCCCATAAAAGGAAAGATCGGTAAGATGATCGCAGAAACTATATTATTTACGTTAAAAGTGCTAAACATCTAAAATCTTAAATCTGTGTTGGTCCAAAACATCACGATTACAATCGTTAAATGACAAAACACCCTGTACTCTTCTAAAAGTGGATATTGATCGTTTGATAGCTGCAAGAGTCCGTATAATTGAACATTCAGAGACAGCTGTGCTAAAAAAGATTTGCGGCCGATGAAAATTCCAGTCAGATTTTCTTGACTGCATGCCGCATACTTCACAGGAGCCGAACTCTACAAGGCCTCACGCAGCCTCACACAGAGAAAATAAAGCAGCGGATCTGTCGATAAGAACATGGCATTTAAAAGCAGCCCTCTTATGTATTATTCCGCTCACCGCAGTTGGCTTCGTCTGAGTTGTCCCCACAGTCATTTTCCCCGTCACAAATGAAGGGAGGCAAAGCGCAGAGGCCAGTGCTGCACTGAAAACGCCCAGGCTGGCATTTGAATTCCGCTGCAAAAACAATGATTAACAGTGAACTCCTGAGGATTCAAAGCAATTTGCGCATAGGTGTGCGTTTTTAAACCCGAGTTGCGTGAGGTCTTCCGAAATGGGCGAGTCAACCCACGTTCCATTATTTCTCTAAAAGCACTTGTGCGATATTTAATGCCCCCTGCCCTTTATTGAGCAACAGAGGTTCCACCTATTAACAACAGCTATCGGCAGCCTGTCATTTTCAGTTTGTTCCGGGCGAGCCGCTCGTGTGAATCACCAAGCCACAAAGAGATGTAAAAACAAGCCCGGTGGGAAATAAAAATAAAAGAACAAAAGTTCGTTCTTTATAACTTACAGGTCAGTCTAGTCTGTGGCTTGTTTATTTTCATATATGACACCATTGGCGGGCTGATATGGAGAATATTAAAGACATATCTGCAATGATTTATCTGGCGATGTAAAGTAACGATGTGAAAAATATAATAATTTAATGCACTTTGAAACAAGCCATTTTGTTTCCTAAAGGCTGTCTTTAAAATAGTTTTGTGATCTTTTTGCTTCACAGAAGTACATGGCAATTTGTATGTAAACATTTTTTAAAGTATTAAGTATTAAAGTATTGTATAAAGTATTAAAATGTAAATAATACCTTTCATTATTATACATTGTTATATTGGTGTATTTACATTAAAATAAATATTGTTCTTCATTCCGTTTATTATTAAAAGTGTATCAAGTGTATCAGACTTGTCTTATTTTTATGGCTGCACTCTGAAACTTGTATCATGGCTAGCAAAATAAAATAAAATAAAATAAAAATAAAATACATAAGAGTAAGTTGTAAATTTATGCCAGAGATTAAACAAAGATAGGGCAAAAGTCATGGACTGCATCTTTATATAAATTTGTATTACATTTGAAATAAAACACACAAATAGATAAAAATATTATACCTCATCAAAAGGATTTATAATTTTATAACAATTTATAACAAAACATGACGATAAAGTGAATATGAAACTGCAGGCAGTCTCATTGGGCATCGTTAAAACCGAAGCACTTACGACAGTCTGCAGGCTCATCGGACCCATCGCCGCAGTCGTCCACCGTATCGCATTTCCACCAGAATGGGATGCACTCATCTGTTCCGCAGCGAAACTGCACAAACATCCACCATGTCGAAAAAGGTCAATCAATTGTGCCCAACACAAACTGCCTTTTTGTTTCTACTAATAGCGTGCAATCATCATTTGGGTTAACAGACCTGGCTTGCTGTGCAGTTGGACAGGCAGGTCTTGTTATCGGATGCCAGGTAAAAGTTTGTTGGGCAGGCACATTTATGACCTCCACCAGGAGACAGTAAGCACAAATGGCTACAGCCGCCATTGGCCACCTGACACTGATGCTTGGGGACTGTGAAAAGGGGGTTGAAATGAATCGTTCATGTCGAGTGCATATTAAACGAATATAATATTTAGTCAAAACAGTTTGTACCTTCAGGTTGGCGCAGAGGGTGGTACACTATGATGGACTTGATGGCCTGCCATGAATTTAGGAGCTCGACCGCATTAGCACCTGTGGTCTTATGAGCCCGGCGGAGAGATTTGGACTTTCCGTCAGTCCAGTAAATGAAGTCCTCGAACAGCGTGAGCCCCATCACGCCCTGGATGTGGTCATGAGGAACTGAGGTAGAGAGCATCATACCAGCAATATCATTAAAGTTGTGTTTTCTAGACAAATCAAAGTCATTATTCTGAAGCCTTCAGGCTTTAATAAGAACTATAAGGAATAAAAGTACGTCTCATTTCATACCCCGACGCCTCTGTGACCCGTCCATGTTGGCAAAAAAGATGTGATTATCATCTGCCCAGTAGATTCTCTTGTTTGTGTAGTCAATAGTTAAAGCTGAGGGGCTGTAGATCTCCTTGTTCACAATAACCGTGTGTCCTTGACCATCCATGCCAACTCGTCCGACGTGAGGATTTTCACAGCAGTCGATCCAAAACACATACCTGGGAGAAAGAGAATAAAAACCTCATTTAGGAACTTCACACAACACGAGACGTCCTTGTCACAGTTGTTTTAAGTGGAGATTAGACATTCCCATTGATCTGGTGAATCTATTCATTCTTTTACTTGACAAAGTCAGGTCTCCCTGGACAGAGGGTTGAGAGTACAAAGAATATTGTGCTCATTTGAAAGGAAGCATCTGTTGGAAACGTACCCGGTTTGAGCATCCAGGGCCAGATCTGTAGGGTTCTTCAGACCAGAGCTCACTAAAACGGTGGGGTATAAACCGTTGGATTTTGACACCTCCAGAGTCATTTTTTCCACATCGCACCAGTACAAGTTCTTCCCAATCCAGTCCACAGCCAGCACACTGGGTACAGCCGTTCGGTGAACAACCTGTTAAAAGAAACAAAAGTTATTGAAATCAATGAGCATGCAGGATTATGAGAGAGCTGGTGTATAGAAAATTAGGAAAAAAATACTATGTGACAGGAACATGAACACCTGAAAATTGGTTTAGTTGGTTGAAGGTGGTCTAGCTGGTCTATAGCTGACAAAAAATCTATCCCTTTAAGCTGTTTGTTTTTAGTAGGAATGCCAAAGCAAAGATGGTGGTACTGAATAAAACGGTTTTAAATAAGTCATTCTGTCTCTACTCGAGGTTCTGCCTGATGCAAACATTGCAGAATGCATACTGCTGCAAACATAAAGAAAGCAAAATTTGCAGCAAAGACTTTTCCAAACTGTCTTTACAAGGCATGATACGCTTTGAGATCTACTCTATCATCATCTGACAGGGTATGTGTAGCCGTGCCAGTTGACAAGATCGTCCCTTCAGCAGTAATTTCAGCTGAGCTGAGCTCGAAATATCCTCTGAAATGTCAATGATTGAGGAACATTTTCCCAATCAGAATAGTGCCTCCAGATGAGAGGATGAGAGGAAGCATTAATATTCCAAGTGGGAAAGAAAGAGCTTCTGGTTTTCCAGTGATGTCGTCTGGCACTGATTTGAAGGATTGCCTTGTGTGGAAATGGCCAACTCATTTAAAATGTCAACATTTGAATATAGCACCACTAAACGCATGTGAGGCATTAAAATCATATCAGATCCTCTGAGTGGCTGCGATTTTACATGCGAATGGTTGCTAAAATATTTCAACATTATTCAAGGACTTGTGTATATCATGAGTTTGAAATGATTGCTGCTAACTTAAATTTTGGTATTCACATAGCGTACGCTTCCCCAAACAATTCCTCAGTAATTGACAGTTTCAGCATACCAATTCACGAATAATACAGCAAATAATAGATTTAGGATTATTATCTATTTTTAGACAAAACGTCCCTTATTAAACCAAACCAAAGGCCCTGCCTAAGGCACAGTGTCCTGCTCTAGCATACAGTAAGTCTGAAAGTTGAAAATTAATCATTATATTACAATATTACAATGCACCGATAGTGCATTGTTCACCACTTCAAACCATTGAGAATAGCTGCTGGTGTCTTGTAATTTACTGTCTTTTTATTATCATCTGGGTGAAGTAATGCATTTGAAATCTGTAAAAAAGGGTTATGTAAATACAGTAAGTGCAAAGGCTAACCCTCAGTGTCCAAAGACGTTTGTAATTAGATAATTTTTTATCCAATGCTAAATGATCAAACCAAGAGTTTGCAGTAAATAATGAATATTCAACACTTATAAAACATCAAATGTATCTGCAGTAGGGAAGACCAGAGGCAAATTTCTCTTATAACTCACAGATTACTGTACTACAAAGTACCGGAAACAGATGTACTGTACAAATAACATGTAAAATAATGTGTATAACATTTACATGTATAGTAGTTCACCTTATGTGGTATTAATTCTTTACGTCACCAGCGTTTTCAAAGGCAAAATCAAATGGTATCTACATTACATTATAATGATGTAAACAGTAAATCTAATTGCAGTATGTACAATGATACAATTCTGTATGCAAGCTACTGGCGTCAACATAAGCATCTGTAATAATTGTACTTTAAGTTTTAACCAACAAACAAAAGATTACATGGCTATCAGAATGGATAAAAGTTTCTATTTCTTTCTAGCATGTTAAAAGAAAAAACACTACTGTGTCATCACATTAAGTAATTTATTAATAAAATCACCACATCAACCGATCAATTAAGCTGTTGTTCTGTGCAACATGGTGATAGTATCATTACATCTCCGGCTAATGATGGGTAAAGGTCTCGTACCCAAACTAAACATATTGTACCAGTCTGCATTGTCTCTATTTCCAATGTTCTAAAGATTACATCCAAAAATGCTAATGAATTTCAAATGGCTTTAGCTAGTGCTGAGCAGGGGTGATAAATCAGGAGGGGGTAACACTGTGTAATGAAGCCAAATGATGCTCTTGGCCCCTGCAATGAAGCTAATGAGATGGGGAAAAGTGTTGCTCAGCAGGTACGCCGCAGAGATGTGTGTCTGAGCCTTAACCATGTGACCTTAATGAGTCCCTCAAACGATGCTAAAATGAGCCTTTAAATCTATGGCTGTATAGATATAACATCTATATAACATGTCGTCTAACATTCACATATCACACCTCGCTGATATTAAAGGGGATGTGCAACGGTGTTTCATGCATTCTGACTTCTTTACCATTTTAAACGTTCTGTCTTCTCATGCTTGACATGGTCAACTTATGTACATATTACGTAGTATTTCTGTGGTCGATACACTCCTCCCCAAGGTTCGTATAGGTTTCAGAAAGTTTTTTTCAAACATGAAAAACCGTTACGTAACAACTTTTCTCCCAGAAAAGCACGACCACGGCAAGGTGAAAGAAATATCCAGCCCACGCGTCAACCGATGAGCTATAGGAAGACCCGCTTACCATCAAGATTGGCTGCGCTGGGTCAAGATTGACTGCGCTGTGGGCCTGCAGCTGCAGCTCGTTACTCTTGCAATAGTGAGAGAAGTTGAGGTGTGTTTGTTCAAGGCATTTCGGTGATGGATGTTATACAAACGGTGGATATAACGCTGGATTTGGAGATCAATTGAAACTTATAGATGGAGTGGTCTCAGCGCTAAAAGATGCCGGACATGAACTGCACGAGGTAAGTGAAACTGAGTCATATGTCTGTGTTTTGTTGGCAATGGGTGCGCACGTGCTTTAGTTCCGCCCTCCTCCCCCCCCCGAACGCATCTTATGTTTTCGGAATTAATTGTACAGCTGTATCTGTCTTTTATAAATGTGATCAAACAAATCATCAGACACTACGGATATTTGAAGGATATGATACTATTCTGTAAGTACTCAAGATTAACATGAGATATGCAGAAACTGTCTGAGTTACGGCCACTTTAATGCTGCCATTTTTCTCAATCGCTTGATTGATTGTAACAATGAGAAACTTGCCGCACCTTAAGGTCACTTCCATTCAGGCGAATTCTGTTTATCCTCCGGCCGCTGGGTCTGCTGGAGTCAATCCAGTAGATGAACTCCTTCTTGTAGTCGAAATCTAAACTGATGATGTTGTTAAGACCCTGGAGGAGAAAGGAAACAACACAGAAGCAAATGAAGTTGCAGACGTCTCAACGCGATATGGACGCGCAAGTGTCTTTCTGAGCAATCAGGGTGATGTATTAGTTGTGTAAAGAAAGCAGACACAGATCATAGATAAACTATGCAGAAACAAAAAAGAATGAGATGTTACGTCTTGTTGGTCTATTCAATTAGCTGGAGGGCTTAATTACCCACTTTACATACGCTTATCTCCTGACAGCATCTGGCACAGATGCACTTCAGATATGAAACGTACAGAGAATCCATTTCCTTTGATGTCTTTTAACCGTATTGATTTTGGAACAAGATGGAATGTGCGGGTGGATGCCCGCGGTTGGCTTCAGAATCCAGGGAAGGAGTTCAAACAGCCTTCAGAGCGAATTCTGAGACTACATTCGTTACTGTCATGTTCACGTCAGCCCGCTGTCAATCAACCTACCACGCGCTACCCCCCCATCACCCAAAACCCACTCTTGCCCACTACAGGCGCTGAGATGCAGCGACAAGCACAATGATGGATGAAAACAATCCTGATGCCCCCATCAGATCATCAGCGTTCATGAGGACTTGCCTTCAGCAAGACGCTTAAAGACCTTTAGCCTTGTCTTGAAGCCAAAATCTCCAACCTTATCTTAGGGCCAAGACAAAAACAAGTTAACAGGCTTTTTTTGACAGAGGAGAAAACAGAAGGGAGATTTATACTGGTCACACTGCAAGACTTTAGACTGCTGTGATCTGATTGGCCAATATTTTTGTAAAATGTTTAACATATGGTATGCAATAAGTAAGGAATAATTGACGATGGGCCGTTCAATTATCGAAAGTTAATGCACACCCCGAGGTGGTAATGCGGCCACGACGCGAAGCGGAGTGGCCGTTACACCTCGGGTGTGCTTTAACTTTCTATAATTGAAAGGACCGGAGTCAATTATTCCGCTTATACCACGGTCACAACACCACAAGACGTTGTTCCGATACCACAAGACGTTGTTACGATGTTTTATGTCAAGACATTTGTATGGTATTTGTCCCGGAATGCTCTTGCTGGTAGAACTAATTTCTTACGCATCTCATCTGAAGGCGTTGCTTGAGCCTGCATATGCAGTTTTCCGAGAGCGAGAGGAAGACAGACAGTGCACATGCACACGCGTTTGCTTCACTGAGAGTGAAAAGACAAGTATCTATATTTGATTTGTTTTCGTCGTATTTAACACCCCTGTCGTATAAGAAAAGTATTAAGAGAAAAAAGTTGACACGGAGGTTTCTGCGCCAGCTGCGGTTCTCGCAGTGGCATAGAAAGCTTCCTGCTGTGTGTTTTAAGTCCCGTTTACCCATTCCACAGACGAATTTAACATGTTGTTTTTGTTATGTTTGTGCTTCGTGTTTTATCTTTAACCCGATGATTGTGTCATGTAGTTTGCCGTTACCTTTGATATATGCTTTAGTTTTTCGTCTGAACAGTCCTGTACAGTGCTCTCGCCATTGTTGTTCAAATGCTGTCCATAAATAATAGTTATTTCTTCTCAGACAATGGAATTTGCCTGTCACTTTGTCTGTTGTTAGATACGTATTCACTGGTGGACAGTAGGCTACATTTAAGTTAAACTGGGCGCAGTGATATGGAACTGTAATTCGGTCGACAAATCTGGAACTACTTCATAGGTGTGCGTTTAACTGAAAAATAATGCACACCCGTCGAACGTTCGTCAGCCAATCAGAATGAAGCATTCAACAGCCCCGTGGTATAATAGTGCAGTATACAATAATAAAACATACTGTATACAACGAAAACAAACAAACAAAAAATGTTCATTACAACATAGAAAACAATTGGCCTAGCAATAATATGTATACTTTTTTAATAATAATAATAATAATCTAAGCATATATCTTAGGCCAATTGTTTTGTGTTGAAATAAAATATTTTAAAATGCCCACTAAAAATAGTCCAAGATAATCATTTCAACTTAAATCAATATTTTTTACCATCATATATTTATTTACTCAGTAAATTACTCATATACGGGGGATAATGTACAGTCAGCCTGTCATTATCTCAAAGCAAACCTCTGCAGGGTCAGACGGGTAGGGTTGGGAATCGAAATTCAATTCCAATTCTGGAATCGGATCCATAAGACAGGAATCGGATCCTTTAAAAAAAAAATTGATTCCACTTAACGATTCCGGACCACACGGTCACATAATTTTCACGTCATCTGTCAAGACCTGAGTCACCTGACCTTACATAGTCATCTGCGAGGACCTTCCGCTCGAATACTAAAAGTCAGTTCACACGATGGACCGTGGAAGGCGCACTAAAGTGTGGCTGCATTTTGCGAAATCACAAAAAGACAAAGCTAAGTGTAATTATTGTGACAAACTATTATGTTGCAAGACGGGTGTCACCAGCAATATGGCAAAGCATCTGCGGTGGGTTCATCGTATCGAATTACAAGAATGCACTGTGTTTGATGCATTGCGCATCCCGAGTGCCCACACTTCATTAGCTGCCGATGACACTAGTGCGGGGACAACGCCGGAGCCATGCGCACATCAATGTTACGTCATTTTTTTTGCGCTATAAAATCATCCTACCTGCTACGGGAATCTGATAGTGTATTTCCGTTGTTAAATCATTCTGCATATTTATTTCATACTGGTAGTACAATATGATAGGGTATTGCGCAGTAAATTAATCCTACATGTTTATTTTATGCTGGTAGGACTATCTGACAGGGTATTTTGCATTGTAAAATCATCCTACCTGTTTATTTTGTCGATGTGTTTTAGATTATATTAAGTTTTGCCCTGCGGTAGGAAAATCTGACAGGGTAGGACAATTCGACAGAACACCGGCACGTGATGCTACACGTGAGACCCCCTTCTACCTCGCTTCGAAAGGAAGGCTCACACAGGACACTTTTTTGTGTGTTCAGCTGTAACTAATAGCACAAAATAAATATTTTTGATCTTGCTTGACTTTTATTACTTTTTCACCACTTTGGAATCGAAACTAAGAATCGTTAGGAATCGGAATCGATAAGCAGAATCGAATTTGGAATCGGAATCGATAAATTTGAAACGATGCCCAACCCTACAGACGGGCATCATAAAGCTGGGTTTATTTTGCGAAAATGACCATCTAACTGTACATTAGCCCATAATCTCTGCTTCTAACTGAAAGTACTCGCAATGCTTTAATTATGGGTACTTCATGAGGACTAGAAAAACAGCTAGCCAGCATTACGCATAGTACACAAGATTATATCTTTGCACTATGCCGAGGTCAACAAAGACCCGCGGGCATCAGGAAGGGGCCGTAGGGTCCACTCATATTTAAGTGCAAAAGCTTTCCTCCCTTCACTCTCATTAAACAAAGTCGAATAAATGAAATTGAATGATTGGTGTTGAGAATACTCTATAGGGGGGGGGGGGGTTTGGGGGTGATTTTCTGAGGGCCCTATACACGTTCCCCTGGATGACAGTTTCAATTGCCATGAATAATGTAACGAGTGCAGAATTGAGGAAACTCACATTTCGCTAAGAATCATCATTTAGATGGTAATGACTAGGCCTCTAATGACACCAGCTGTGGATAACAGCACAGGGAAACTCAACATGCCACTGCAGACCAATAAGAAGAAGTGACAAAAGTACAAAAAAAGATCTCATAGAGCTATTCATACTGTAGCACCATAGGTGTGGCACTAGATTACATAAGATTACGAATAGGCAAAACACTTTTCACATCTGAAAACAAAAAATTGCCAATGATGTGAATTTTGATTTGATTTTTAAATAGATTTAGTTGACAAAAATGGGATTATTAATGGCCAGTGCTAATATACTGTGAAGATATAATGATAGAGTGTAAAAATAGTACTGGGTGAAAGTCACTTTCGACACAATTAAAAAAAATGCAATGTGCACTTATTTTACAGAATATCTGATCAAATTTAAACAAAATGTTGGATAAAATGAACAAAGATGTATGTGTATATCAGATCTAATATTGTATGAGGGACCTATGAGAGCTAAAACTACAAACTGCTTAAGCGAGCAATTATAAAAAATTAAAATTGCTGTATTTATTAAAAATAAAATATTTCTAAATATATGATAATATAATAAATTAAATATAAATATATTATAAATAAAATATTTGGAAACAGTGAATTGCAATATAAAGACCAACTTGCATTACACGCTATGCTCGTGATTTCATGTGAAAGAATCCACCAGGTTTAGAGATTATCTAATGATTTCTTTTTTAAGGGCTTTGGAGTCAACAGACAGTGGCGTTATCACAACAATGTCACCATAGCTCTTAATTGGTCCTCTATTAGGTTTTTATGAATCTAGCAGCTTGCTAGCACTCCATCTAATGATCAGGTCTCTGAAGTCTAGTAACAATTTTATGTGGAAGTTCAGCAATCTTGGCTAGCTAGACACACTGCATGTACAACATTTCAATAAAATGTGATATGATAATAAAAAACAAACGAGAGATTGTTATTAGAAACCCAGCAGACAGATATTTACCTGTTTCAGAAGAGTGTAGTTAGATCCATCGATACTTAATTTTCTGATTTCGTGAAGATCAGCTAGTATTAGAAATGGCTCTTCAGCTGAAGGACAAACAAAATTGGTTATGACTTTTGGTTTGATGAACCATACTAAAGTACTTCGTCTTGTTTTAAAAAGCCAAGAGACTTTAGTTCCCGTCAGCTGTAATTTATACTATTTAATAATATTTCAAAAAGCATTTTATTGGACAGAAATATGCATGTGTACATTTCATTTAGGAGTACGCTACAAAAAGCAAATACAGACGGTTTCATCATACGCACATGCTTGGCCCAAGGTTAACTTCCGGTCTGTGTTTGGTTATAATATACATTTATTTTATATTTAATTTATATACACATTAATTGTTATTAATATTTTATTGTACATTTATTGCATAATTATTAAATTAATTATTATTAAATTAAAACTACTATAGTCACTGATTCTTTGTATAGATCTACCGGAAGTTAAGTTTGGGCCCTAACGTTGGTTTATGTTGTTGCTGCTGAAACCATGTATACATCAACTAAAAGCAACAAAACATTAAACCAAACATACTGTAGAGTTGACATGTGATGTCATTTTGAGCTGGCCAATCGACAAGTTAACAACGCTTACAATGAGAAAGCTAGTCAAGCTGTAACACCCTTGGTGTGAGGAAGCCGTCCCATGGCAAATCACCGAGGTGTTGACACTCCTGTGATCCTTTTAGAAGTCAACAACTGAAAAAGCTTTACAATGTAACGTACTCTCTACTATCCAGTATGGCCTAAGGTGTCCCTGCCTGGAGTAAATAGTAGGCTGTTGCTCTGAAGCATTACCTGAAAGAGCCTTGCAGCTGTTGGAGTCTTTTCTGGGCGCTTCATAGCCGTCCACACACAGACATTTATATGAACCATAAGTGTTGATGCAGTTTTGACTGCAGGGTAAAGTGGTGGAGCATTCATCAATGTCGACACATGTTTTGCCATCATTCTTCAGGTGAAATCCTGGCCAGCACTTACACTAGACACATTGGTGAGAAATGACAGATTTTTTCATTACAAACCAAGATATTGCTATGAATAAACAGAAACGTTTCAGCTCAGACCACATTGCGAAATTCTTCGTTTTAGAGGAATTTTTTGTGTTATTATTTGTGATATTAAAGAAAAAGTCGGTAACACTTTACAATAAGGTGCTATTTGTAAACAGTAGTAAACGCATTAGCTAACATTTAGTTTTTCAGCATTTATTAAAACTTGTTAATGTTAGTTCATGTCAATACAATTATTCATGTTAGTTCATGGTGAATTAACTAATGTTAACAGACTCAACGTTTGATTTTAAAAATGTTTTAGTAAATGCTGAAATTAACATGAATTAATATGAATAAATGCTGTAGAAGAATTTATCATTGTTAGATCATGTTAGCTAATTCATTAACTAATTGTTAACAAATAGCACCTTATTGTTAAGTGTTACCAAAAAGTCTTAAAGAATCAGCATCCCATTTGGAAACTGTTAAAGTAATAGTTCACCGAAAATGAAAATTCTGTCATCATTTACTCACACTCATGTCATTTCAAACCTGTATGACTTTCTTTCTTCTGCAGAACACAAAAGAAGATATTTTGAAGAATGTTGCTAACTGGCACCCATTCACTTGCATTGGTTTTGTGTCCATACAACAGAAGTGAATGGGTGCTGCTGCTGTACCGACTTTTTTCAAAACAGCTTGTTGTGTTTTGCTGAAGAAAGACAGTCATGCAGGTTTGAAATGACAAGAGGGTGAGTAAATGATGACAGAATTTTCATTTTTGCAAACATTTAAGCAAACATAATGGCTTACAATAAGTAAATAATTTACACAAAAATATTAAGTTGCTTTTTCATTAATTTGTCATTTTTAAGTGGTTAACAGCATCTGCCGTCTTTCAATTTCATCATATAAAGATGATGAAGATGGTTTAGAACAACATTTACTGTTTAAGTTCTAATGGCCCCAAAAACTAAAAACGTACTTTTGCATTGAGGTCTTAAAGTTCTCGCTTAGCTTGTATTTGTATTACATCCAGAATCGGTCCTGCACTTTGCTCAGTCTGTAACCTTAAAGGCCTCCCGATGATCCCTTCTTTAATACCACGGTAAACAAGGTCAAAGCATCATAACCTACAGTATCTGCCTCCTGCCTTCCACGTACATGTGATGCTTGCAAGATGACCTCAAGTGGCCTTTTCATTGATTTTGAGGGGGAGATACGGTACTGGTTAAACATCTGCCACCCTCTGCATCCAAACATCTCTGATCATCGCAGGTCACGTGGACATAACATCAGAAAGGCAGAAACGTCTGTTACAAGCAGGAATTTAAAATGATTTTCCCCATCAGGCATTGCCTCTAGACACCTCTCGAAGGCACAAGCTTGCCAATTGAGCACCAATGAAACATAACTGGGACAAATTGTTCCCCTAACTTTTCACTTTGTTCTTTGGTTGTGGATGTCGGTGAAATAAACACTGCAAATCAATTCATCACAGTTACATTCAAGTTAAAAGCTGGAGTCACATGAAAGAAGCGACACAGATGTAAAAAGTTTCCACATCTGGAATTTCAGATAAGGAAATAAACAAGCCTTAACACATGGCCACTGTGAGATTAGCAGTGTAAATATACAGAATGTCCGGTAACGCTTTAGTATAGGGGGAAATTCTCACTGTTAACTAGTTATTATTAGCATGCCTGTTATTGGCATATTGGCTGTTTATTAGTACTTATAAAGCACATATTCTGCATCACCATACTCTACATCCCTAATCCTACCCAATACCTAAACCTAACAACTACCTTACTAACTATTAATAAGCAACAAATGAAGAGTTTATTGAGGAAAAAGTCGTAGTTAATGGTTTGTTAATAGCGAGAATTGCCCCCTATAACTGAAGTGTGACCGAATGTTCATATAAAAACAGATGTTATATGGAAGACATATAATCTTGTGAATGTTGTTCTAGCATATAATGTAAACAGCTTGCTTCTCATGGCAATTTATTGAAAAGTCAGTTCTGATGCAGATTTTGGTCTTGAGAGACACACGAAGCACAAATTTAAATTGAAGCGAATCACAGCTACTGGATTGATTTTGCATGTCTGTAAACAGAGCATAATATATAAAGGACATCATGAAGTGCAGATTAATGAGAAAAATTCAAACAACTCCCAAACTTTGGCATATCTCTGATAGAACATTATAACATTTTTACTTCACAGGTTTATGAATATATGCTCAGCATGACAAAAATGCATATTGTGTGTGTTAGAGCAGTAATTCTCAAATTGGGGGCCTGGGGGGCCACAGATTTTGTGGCATTTTATGAAATATAGAAATTGATCATAGATTTTATGCAATCAAACATCAGAAAAATAAGACCACCAGACAAAAGAATTGATGTTTCAGCATTGTATAACCGAATATGTTTTTGTTTAAATAAAAATGTTAAATTTAAGATTATAAGTCTTTATTTGGGGGGCCGAAAAGCGATGCACTCTACACAAAGGGGTCCTTACAACGAAAAAGTTTGAGAACCACTGTGTTAGAGAATCTGACCTACTCTACACAACGTAACGGAGTTGCTCCTTTTATTCGTGACCTGCAGAATATTTCATTTCTTATTCACTTTATGAGTTTCTTTGAATAAACGTTTCCAGTTTAAAATCGAATTCGGAAGCCCAGATTTTCAATCTCGAGATTTTAAAGCCCCACTGTATATTTCTGACATCATGTTGAAACATTACATTAAGCAATTATTGACTAACCTTGTATGCCACTGGTAAATCTTGACAGTCCTGTGTACAGCCACTGACACGGCGGTTCAGACATTCATTGACGTTACAGTTTTTCTCATCCGAGCGATCTCCACAATCATCTTTCAGGTCACATAAAGCCTTCTCTGATATACAGCGGCCATTTGAGCACATGAAAAATGAACTGTTGCACAAGCTCTCTAGAAAAAGAACGAAGAGAAGAGCAAAACAAATGAAAGATGAAATGCAAAGAAAAACAACAAAGACTTTTGTTCAAATTGAAAACGTAGAAACGCTTTTGGAGAAACAGGAATTTGATTGGACTCCTCAAAGCTAAAAGGCATAAAAGCTGAATTCAAGCCAAATGTTATTTAAAGCTTTCTGTCACCGGCGGTAAGTGCAAAGCTTTTTCATAAATTCTCGGTACGCTCAGCTTAAAAAAAAAAAAAACGCCATCCCCGCAGGTCAAAGTTATCCACTTCAGCCCACTGCTTTTATCCATGATGTTCCTTGGCCACTTGTATTCGCAGATGTTCAGTAAAGGCCCACATCCATCAAGTCAAACATATTTCAGGTAGAGTTTTACAGGGTCATTACCGGCAGCGAGGCATTTGAGGTTGAGAGGCAGCTCATCCGAGCGGTCAGGGCAGTCTGGGTAACCGTCGCACTCCCACTGGGCGCTGAGCAGGCATCGGCCATCAGCGCAGCGGAACTCATCCGACCCACACGAGCGGTACACTGCATGAAAAGTGGGCAATGTAAGCGTAACAGCACACTATCCTACCCCGACAGCCACTGAGACCCAGAAGGGGTTAGCTCAGCCATAAATAAGTCAAGACATTATCGCTTACAGTACTTACCTGCAGGGTTTCTGTTTCCCCCATAGAACACAAAGGCAGATTTTTAGCAGAAAGGTTCAGGCTAGTCATTCTTTATATTATCAAAAGAATGACGATTTAGCCTGTTAAGCTCCAAAAAGGTCAAAAAGTGCTATAAAGGTACCACAAGATGAAAGGTACTGAAGCATACAAGGCATTCGAGAAGCAGGGCAGATGGGATTTTTCAGTAAATAGGTTTTGTTGTGCACTCAAAGCATTATCAAAAATAGAATGTCGTCCATATTCATTGTATGGACAAGAGCGGTCTAGAAAATGATGAGTTTTTATGCTTGTGTTTGCATTAAATGTAAAATTTGTATTGGTTCTTTGCAAGGGGATACAGCTAGAAACAAATACGAATTTACATTTACATAACATACACATTCATTAATATAATCTGTAGATTTCCTGGTGAATTTCTTTTCTCACCAATAATTTCACAGATATTTATTTCATGTATTTTCTATTTTACCTCAATACTCTAAAGCCTTGTGAGGGTAATGAAATTGTGAGGCTGTATAAAAGAGTGATGGTTTTTCAGTCAAAACCCTCTAAATGTTATGAAAATTAGGCAAAACATTTTTTACAAATCATTTCAAAGAGACTATAATTAATAAGAACAACTTTGAATATACATGAATTGTACATTCTGGCTTAACTGTGTATGTACTGTGCAACTAATACAAGCTCAATAAAGCCTAAGGCTGACAGGAATTTTAATTAACAGAGAAATCTTTCAATATTTCCATTAAATACCTCACATTTTTACTATTTCACTATTGAATTTTAGTGCTATAAAATATTTTTCATATCTCAATAATATAACACAATGTCTACACTGCCGCATCCAGTGTGGACAAAACTTAATAAATAAATTAATTAAAAAATTATAACGGGTTCTAATGCGTTCTATTGTCTTTTGTCGCCTCGCATCGCGTAGCGTCCGGTGTAGACACGGTGTTAAGTGTCATTTCTAAGTTACTAGTGTCACCAAATAGAACTGCAAAAATAACTTTTTGTTTTTCAAACAGGTTTGATGAGAATTTTAGCTATTTGCAATAGTTTAAAAATCGATAATTCATACCAAAACTGAAGCAATTAACTTATTTAAACCTAAAAGCCAATGTTGCAGTTTCATGCTGGGCTGGATTCTCAAACAGAAATCAAACAGCATTTTAACATGTAAAATGACATGAGTTTTACAGGAAAATCTAGTAATTAAAGTGACAGATTAAAATATGACTTTGTGTGATAACTTAGTTGTTGTGTGGGTTATAGTCTTTACTGTTTAATCTTTAAAAAGTCTTTTAATTTGAATCTTATTTCACAGTGTGGGAATTCATAAAATATCTGAGACAAAGATGCTTACCACATTCGACCGATTCATCTGAACCATCTCCACAGTCGTTGTCATGGTCACAGACGAAACGTTTGGGAATGCAGCCTTTGTTTATACACCTGAATGAATTCTCGTCACAGGTATTATTTGGAGCTGGGGGGTAAACATCACGACCTTGAGCTCAATTTATTACTCGTAAGAATCTATTTACCTTGGGGTAGCAGACATATCAGTCAAACTCATCTCTATGGTTACCCGAACATTACAAACACATCATAAAAACATTAAAAATAAAGGGGCTCTCTCGTTCTTTCTAATAAATACTGGCCTAAGCACGTATCAAATAGCCAGTTATAATGAATGCCCAAAAAGTCTCCTAGAGCAACACTTGAAGAGAACGTTCATCGATAGCACATTGACATGCAGAAGACATTTTAAACAGATCAATGGGAATATTTACCACAGCCGGCCGCCGCGAGCTCATCGCTTCCATCAGGGCAGTCTCTTTCCCCATCACATAACCAGCGTTTGGGAACGCAGGCGTACGACCCTGGACAACTGAATAACCCTGGAGCGCAGGTCACCGAGCCTGGACAAAATTATGTTAGTAATGCACCATTAATTGTTGCTCGGGGCTAGTAATTATAAATGATGGACACTAAGTCATTGCTTAGTTGGACGTGTAGAGAGTACACAGTAAAGCAGAAATGCATACAGCAGAGCACATTTAGAATTCTGCTGTTGCGTGGATCAACTTCTGGAAATATATTTTTATTTAATTGCATTTGCCGTTATTATGCACATGGCAATATCATTAATATCACGCTGACGTTTCATTACAATCCAATTAAACAAATATTTACCACTTTTATTAATATATCACAACATGATTGCACTATTATAATTGGGTCATTTATAATACTTATATCTAATTCAGTCTGTAAACTCAAATCTTTCAAAATGCTGCCATTATGACATGACAAAATTGTTTAAAAATTATAGGCAGAGGTATAACAA
The DNA here is from genome assembly GCF_024868665.1 of Triplophysa rosa. Classification (NCBI taxonomy): domain Eukaryota; kingdom Metazoa; phylum Chordata; class Actinopteri; order Cypriniformes; family Nemacheilidae; genus Triplophysa; species Triplophysa rosa. Next base: position 7,415,635 of record NC_079895.1, read on the forward strand.
CCATAATAATGTAGAGGGTTCCGATAACATTGATATTGTAAGATTTGGCCATTGTGCAAAGAAATAAAGGTCCAGTGTACGAAATTTAGCGGCATCTAGATGTGAGGTTGCGAATTACAACCAATGGCTCACCCCCCCCCCCCTTTCGAGGCACTACGGTGGGTGACACAGGACTAAGATGTCGTCACGTTTTTGCTTCTTTGCCGAAGGAGATAACGTATTTATGAAATGCGATCTGTAGAGCAGTTTGTCCGTTTAGGGCTACTGTAGAAACAGGGGACCCGCGGTGTATGTAGATAGAAATAGCTCGTTCTAAGGTATTAAAAACATAACGCTTCATTATTATACACCTCTGAAGACATAGTTATGTATATTATATTATATTTTTGTCAATAGATCCTCCAAAAAATTCCACACAGGACCTTTAAACTTAAACCCTTTACAACATAATGCATTTTTATTAATGCTCAGCATTCAAACCGCCGGTTTCTTATAAAGCAGTTCATTTAAATTAAGCTCAGCACTATAAGGTTTGAGTAAATTCGGGGAAAAAATTGTATATGCAATGACTAATTTAATGGCAAATCGAAGATCTGACCGGACACAATGTGTATTGTATCTTTGTGAAAGGTTGAGCGAATAAAAAAGTATGCTATACAAAATCCTAATCTTAATTCTTCACTATAGTTTATGCACTGTAAACATTTCTTTTTGCAGTTTAGTTGTCTACACCCCCAGTTGTGTGAAAAGGAAATGGTGAAATACATACCACAGAGACCCACGCTCTCATCCACACCATCTCCACAGTCATCTTCACCATCACAGAGCCACTGCTTTGCGATGCACTTGTTCTTTGAACAAGCAAACTGGTTCCACAGACAGGATGAGTCTGTCAACAAAGGAATTTGAAAGCCATAAATAACAGCCCTTAGTAAATGGCAAGCACCATTTAGCGCTCATCTGAAGCCGAATGCTTTTAGAGATTGTTGCTTTCTTTCTAAATTACACTTACATCACTAGTGTTTCTCTTGCTCGCAAAACACACAAACAGCAAACTGACAAACTAAAAAAAACCATGCGAAACTAATGACTAAAGATGATTGGATAACTACCTGTTAAAACAGAAAAAAGTCAATAGGAAAGAAAGCCGCCATGGTCAAGCCACTTCAAAGAGTCTTTAATGATGCTGGTATAGTACATTTCCACATGTACCTTTTCAGTTTTCATGCATTTGCATATCTCAGTTATATCTCAATATGTAAATTTTATTAAATACTATATTATGCCTTTGCATGTGCAAATGCCATATGAGAAAAGAAGATGAAAAGAGAGATGACACACGGTGTATATCTAAGCCGTGTTTTATTTCCTTTCAATTCTATTCTAGACAGACCACATCTGCCAAGAGAGTCAGAGTGGTCCACTCCTAGGGTTTTAGACCACGGAGAATGAAATTAAGGGTCACAGCAGGACAGATTGGTCTCAAATTCCCACGATTCTCCTTGACTGCGTGATGCTCTCTCACTGTATCTTCAGGCACCCTATCTTCCTTCAAAGTGCTGACGGCGAGCAAACTTGTTATGTCATGGGATGAAAAAACGCCTTTCAATTTCCAAAATCTGTACAAGACAGCATGGGAGAGCAAGATCAGGAACATGAGGTGCCTCAGGAAGACAATGACTGGTTTTAGAGTCCGTCTGTAGATATGATTCAGAAGATCCTTTCACTGAATATAAATACAAAAATATATACATTTTGGTGTATATTACATATACAGCCGCGGAAAAAAAGAGACCATTTCAGTTTTTTTAAATTCACTATTTATAAGTACACTCACCTAAAGGATTATTAGGAACACCTGTTCAATTTCTCATTAATGCAATTATCTAATCAACCAATCACATGGCAGTTGCTTCAATGCATTTAGGGGTGTGGTCCTGGTCAAGACAATCTCCTGAACTCCAAACTGAATGTCAGAATGGGAAAGAAAGGTGATTTAAGCAATTTTGAGCGTGGCATGGTTTTGGTGCCAGACGGGCCGGTCTGAGTATTTCACAATCTGCTCAGTTACTGGGATTTTCACGCACAACCATTTCTAGGGTTTACAAAGAATGGTGTGAAAAGGGAAAAACATCCAGTATGCGGCAGTCCTGTGGGCGAAAATGCCTTGTTGATGCTAGAGGTCAGAGGAGAATGGGCCGACTGATTCAAGCTGATAGAAGAGCAACTTTGACTGAAATAACCACTCGTTACAACCGAGGTATGCAGCAAAGCATTTGTGAAGCCACAACACGCACAACCTTGAGGCAGATGGGCTACAACAGCAGAAGACCCCACCGGGTACCACTCATCTCCACTACAAATAGGAAAAAGAGGCTACAATTTGCACGAGCTCACCAAAATTGGACAGTTGAAGACTGGAAAAATGTTGCCTGGTCTGATGAGTCTCGATTTCTGTTGAGACATTCAAATGGTAGAGTCAGAATTTGGCGTAAACAGAATGAGAACATGGATCCATCATGCCTTGTTACCACTGTGCAGGCTGGTGGTGGTGGTGTAATGGTGTGGGGGATGTTTTCTTGGCACACTTTAGGCCCCTTAGTGCCAATTGGGCATCGTTTAAATGCCACGGCCTACCTGAGCATTGTTTCTGACCATGTCCATCCCTTTATGACCACCATGTACCCATCCTCTAATGGCTACTTCCAGCAGGATAATGCACCATGTCACAAAGCTCGAATCATTTCAAATTGGTTTCTTGAACATGACAATGAGTTCACTGTACTAGAATGGCCCCCACAGTCACCAGATCTCAACCCGATAGAACATCTTTGGGATGTGGTGGAACGGGAGCTTCGTGCCCTGGATGTGCATCCCACAAATCTCCATCAACTGCAAGATGCTATCCTATCAATATGGGCCAACATTTCTAAAGAATGCTTTCAGCACCTTGTTGAATCAATGCCACGTAGCATTAAGGCAGTTCTGAAGGCACCGTATTAGTATGGTGTTCCTAATAATCCTTTAGGTGAGTGTATGTGTTCATTTTTGTTTCATTCTGTTCACATTGCTGTTGGATGACTTTATGTCACTCCTGAGGTTTGATTTTGTTGAAATTCAACAGACGCTGAAATGGAATGGCCACACTACATTTAGAAATGGAACGGTCTCTTTATTTTTCCTGCAACTGTAAATGTATGTTCACCCATAGGTGAAGATTTCTAGGGGTCAAAGATAAAAAGACCATAACGTGGTCAAGGGTGCAATTCAGAATCAGTCTAGACCCATTGGTCTACCCAACCATCCACCAAAACCCGAAAATTCTATACAGCCTTTTTGTGAACTATATATGATTTCAAGAATCAAATTATTTACATACGCATAGCCCTCCAAGGGCACGCTTGCAAGTCAATATCGTTTTTGTATCACCTGAAAATGCTCCTCTTGACCTCTGTATTAGCAGCCGAATTGGTTTCTGCATTCGACGCCCGTCTCAAGAGGCTGGCTGTAATCTCGCTCCGCATGAGAAATCAAGCCGAGTAAAAGCAATGGGAGGCTAATACCAGCCATGCTTACCGCACTGGAACTCATCTGCACCGTCTTCACAATCCTTCTGCCCATCACACAGCCACACACTGGAGATGCAGTTCCCGCTGGGGCAAGCGAAGTGGCCTTCTGCACATTTCTGCCTGTGGGAGACTGCGACAGTGGGGAACAAACGCGTTTGATTATGGAGAGCGTTAATAAGTCCAAGATTTGCTTAGCGTTGTGAGAATTCAGTCCAGTGGTTGTTTGGTTCATTATTCTCTCCCTAATAAAGCACTCCTAGGCAGATGAAACCTTTACGTAATGCAATGCTCTATGGAGCTATAAGAGCGTTAAGGTGCATTAGCTTCATTAAAAGTACATCTCCATTCAAACAAGTCTACTCGGATAAATTCCACATATTCTTTTTGTTTGAAACCACTGACACAGTAATCAGTAATAAGGCAAAACCTGCCAAGACTAATTTTCAAGCTACCTGCTAAGCTAAGTGTTTTGAAAGGCTGCGGTCTACGAGCGTTTCGGTGTCAGCCCTTTGCAAGTCTGACAATCACAAATAATTATTCATCCGCCTTCTGTGTCTTCAGAGACTCTTCAGGCACGGAGAAATAGACAGGGGCTTGAGTCCGCTTCATTACACACTTTATAAATAGTGTTTCGACAAAATTAATTCGATTTTAATGGAAGCTGGCTTCCTCAAGCTGCAAGGCTAACACAAGCCGAGAGTCACAATGAGCGTTACCCTGGCAGTTCGTCTCGTCGGCATAATCTCCGCAGTCATTGGCCCCGTCGCAGAGCCAAGATGGGTGAACGCAGAGAGAAGTCGTGTTACAGCTGATGAAGGCCTTTTCTGTCACGCCCATTCGATAAAAGTGTGCGCAATCCGTGTGATCTGGGAAAAGAGGGAGAGTGAGGTGCCATGAGATGATACAATAGCAGTGTCGGGAAAACTACTTTAAAACTTTAGCTAGCCAAACAAGCAAATTTAAAGTGTTAGTTTACCCAAAACTTAGTAACCAAACAATGGTGGTACCCATTGACTTGCATTGGTTTTGTGTCTACACAATAGTGAATAGGTACCGCCGTTGTTTGGTTACCACATTCTTCAAAATATCTTCTTTCGTGTTCTGCGGAAGAAAGAAAGTCATACAGGTTTGAAACGACAAGAGGGTAAGTAAATGATGACACGATTTTCATTTTTGGGTGAACTATCCCTTTAAATATTGTACGAATAAGCCCCCAGACATCACCTTTGGATACTACCGTATATAAAAACAGTAAAGAATCATTGGTAACACTTTAGTATAGGGACCAATTCTCACTATTAACAGTTGCTTATTAGCATGCATATTATTAGAATATTGGCTGTTTATTAGCACTTATAAAGCACATATTCTGCATGACCATATTCTACATCCCTACCCAATACCTAAACCTAACAACTATTATCCTAACTATTAATAAGCACCAAATTAGGAGTTTACTGAGGCAAAAGTCGTATTTAATGGTTTGTTAATAGTAAAAATTGGACCTTAAAATAAAGTGTGACCAAATAATTTGACTAGAAAATAAAAAATGTACAATGCAGATACTAGTTACGTAGGAGAAAGAGAGTGTGTGCTGCTTTAAAACACACACAACACTGTCTTACTGCAGTTCTTCTCATCAGAGGCATCCGCGCAGTCGATGACCTGGTTGCACCAGGAGGACATTGGTATGCAAGATCCATCTTGACAGGATGACTCAGACGCAGCGCACGTGACATCTGGAACAGAGACACTTCATTTGGGAGACTAAAAGACCTAGAGATAAGTTTAAATGGATGAAATATTGTGTACTGATATTTGTTTGATATGCACTGCAATTCACTGACGATAACAGGGTCTTCCAAATTTCTCCAAGGAAAATGACTTGCGAAATGCTTTCACGGCTTGAAAAATGAGTGTCATTTAGAGATGGTCTAACATGGTCCGAAACTAACCTTTGCTGTCTATTTTCTTTTTCAGACAGCAACAAATAAATAAGTGAAAAGTACGTGCAATATTAGTAGCATCAAACGTTGAACACCCACTGTTACAAAAGGCCTCGTCCGAGTTGTCGCCACAATCGTCCATTCCGTCACAAAAGCGACTGTTAGCCACGCAGCGGCGGTTGTAGCAGGGACGATGACCCTTTCTGCAGCTCCTGTTGTCTAGCGATACGGAAAGCAAAGACAAAGCAAATCTTTCACATCGGGGTGAGGAAAGAGCTTCATATCTTCTCTCTTATTTACTCTTGCTGTTGCTCTGGGCTTATTCCCATTTGCTCTTCTATTTGAAAGCAGTGAGGAGAACTGGCTCATTTTTATTAGTCTGAGGCTCATGGGAATGGAACTGCCACCTTAAACCAATTCTGTGTGCTTACTGCTTTCACAGTGGGTGAGGAGAGTACACACAGAAAAGGCTTGTGATCGCCCACTTACCACAGTATTGCATTTTCTCATCCGACTTGTCTTTGCAGTGGGCGATTCCATCACAGGTTAGCTGGTAGTCTACACATTCCCCATTTCCACACTCGAACTCGGTGTAGATGTTGCAGGAGGACGTTTTGGCTGCGAAAGCGAAAACAAAAGAAATGTTGTTCACCTTACAATTTTACTTGATCAAATTATGTTTTTTCGTCTGCAAAAGATGATTTAATTAACCTGTTAAACTCTGTCACCCCCTGTGGACCCACGGGTGGGTCCAATATTGTATAATCAAATCTATTCGTTGTGGAGCACAAAACTATGTGGTGTTTTTGAAAGCTTAGAATCTCAAAACTTTCTTAATAATTACATCAATTTTGCATTTATGTTACATAAAAAAACATAATAAGGTCTTAATTTGTCTTCTCAAAACCCACCCCATGTGAAAATCGTATGAAAAATATTCAATGTCACATTTTATATCTTACAAACTCGCAAAACATAGGATGAGTATACAGTATATTACATATAATAATTATCTAATTATTTTCAAATAGTTACATTTAGATGGTTTTCATTTTCATTTCGTTTATTTTTTTAAATTATTTTTATCAATTTACTCCAATGTATGCGAGTAGGGCACTAGGGCAAAAAAATGCTCAAGAGCTGAAGAGGTTAATACAATTCAATAATACATTTACATTATTTTTTACATGACAAAGGAATAATAACATTTCTGAAGAAAATCACTGCAACAGTACTATGCAAGGGTGTTGCTAAGGTGTTGCTAGGGTGTTCTGGGTGGTTGCAAGGTAGTTGTTTACTGGCCCAAGTCTAAGATATTCTAGATATGTCTCTGCTTCCCTCTTTAATGCAAGTTAATACATTTTTTGCTTGATCCAAATCCTTACAACAAACTATCACTCATTTAACAAATGGTGTGGCGTGTTTCTTCAAACCGTATCTGTAAATATGAGCAACATTTTTAACTGTGGCAGGCACTTTTATCCAAAGTTAATTACATTACTGAATTCTGTTCAATCTACACTTTTCAGTTATCAGTATATATGCATTCCCTGGGATCTAACCCATTGCCTTTGTGCTGCTAGCGTAATGCTCTACCAGTTGAGCTACAGGAACAACTCATTAAAAATAACTAATAATAACTAAATGCTGGACAAACTGAAGTAAACCTCTCATAATTTCATGACTTTCAAGTGCATTCTGGGCTAGAGAGAGTCCCTGACAGACTGAGGAAGCACGGCCCTATGGCTATGACGGCGACACTTACACACACATCTGTTGTCATCGAGCAGTATCCGCTCTCCTCGGCAGCTGCAGTTGACTGTGCCATCTGGAGTAAGGAGACACAGGTCACCACATCCACCATTCAGAATCCTGCATGGAGATAGCTCACCTGTGAAACAGAGGGACACGGGACACCAAGTACAGGCAGTGTTTAGGATAAAAACAAGCTAAAAAACATTGTTAAACAACAAGAACTCAGGGAAGAGTCACTCCAAAGTCTTTGAAGCGTGCTATCTTATAAACTTGGGAACAAAGCCTGAATTGGTTTCTTAAAAAGAGCTGACTAATAAAATGCACTAAAATATACTGACAATGCAGTGGCTCATTAGGAGCTTATTCATTGAATTTCCTGGAGCTCCTACAAAGTGCAATTCCTAAGCAAAAAAGTTGTTCAAAATGTAAAAACTGCACTATTTCTTACCTGTGTTGAGCTGTGAAAATTACAGCAACGATAACTTAAAGTGATAGTTCACCTCTTGTCTTTTTAAACCTGTATGACTTTCTTTCTTATGCAGAACACAAAAGAAGATATTTTGAGGAATGTTGGTAACCAAACAAAGGCTTTTGTGTCCGTACAACAGAAGATAATGGGTACCGAGGTTGTCATGCAGGTTTGAAAGACAAGAGGGTGAGTAAATGATACATTTTCGTTTTTGGCCCGTGACCATTGCCATTATACATGTGCATTAAAGAGGATAACCAATCAAATGTTAAATGAACTGTAGATAAAGTAAGTGGGTGCTATTTCCTTACATATAAAACAAATCAAGACTGTCTGGAAATTGTATGAATTCAGACATTCGTACCTCCAGGGTTCTAAAAAGCCTCCACACCTACGAAGAGTCTTCAGCATCTCTAATTCACAGTGTTATGACTCAACAGACGTACTGTATGGTAATGAATCACAACAGCAAAGGTTGTGTGTTAACTTGGCACAGGGTAAGATAAAAGTGCAGGAAAGAAAGATTTCTGTTCTTAAGAAGTTCACACTTTGTTGAACACAACAGCAGACGACCGCAAATCTGTCTTTGAAAGAAACGCATCTCGCGTTGCAGACTGATCATGTTCTCTCTGTAAAAATTGTTAAGGAGAAGTCGGCGGCACTCATACAGCATGATCAAGCAAATGTAAGGCAAGAATCTGGGAGGAACAGTCAGGAGCCTCTTAAACTAATTTCCCAATGTCCCACTTTTCATATTGGCGACAGTTCAGAGCTCCCCTGCGTCTTCCGTATGTTTTTTAAATAAATTATTTCTCGGGATTTGTTTGGTTGGTTGCTAAATAAGTAATTCCTACTATTCCTTAGAAAACAAAAAGCAGCACTGCCGGTAAAAGCTCAGCTGTGAAATGAACGTTTGATAAACAGATACAGAATGTTTTGGAGTCCAAAATACTTACAGTTATTGGTGTCTTTGGCAACTGCAATAATTCCCATTGGCTGGTGAGGAATATCAGCTCGGAGAACTTTAGTATCTCCTCCGGTGAACTTGTTGGTACGTAGCACAGCCCGACGGGTCCAGTCAGACCAAAAAATGTAGTTTCCATGGATAGCAAGTCCAAAATATGTGCCAGGTCCTGATCTTACAATAACCTAAGAACAAACAAACAGATATCAGTTTATGAAGAATTAAATATAGAAGGCAGAAAAACAATATCAGCCCACTATTCGTTTTGAGTCCCTTTAATGGGAAAGATGTATGACTTTTTTCTTCTGTGGAATACAAAAGATATTTTGAGAAATGTGGTTTTATGTCCATACAATGGAAGTCAATGGGGTTCAATGTTGTTCGGTTACCAACATTCTTCAAATATATTTTGTGGTCTGCAGAAGATTTCCACAGGTTTGCACTGACATAAGGGTGAGTAAAGATAAAATCATTTTCAATTTTGGGTGAACTATCCCTTTAAGGTAAGTCAGGTCACTTAGTGGCCCTATTGCCTCTAGGTAGCCGTTTTCAATACCAGCAAAAGTCATCCAAGCACACTTGCTATCCACATAAATGAAAAAAAATTAAAATGTAAAAATGTTTTACAAACATGTCATCAATCCGCAAATAAAATCTGACAACAATGGTATCATAAAATTTGCACCTTTAAAGTACCAGTGAAATTAAATATGACAATGACTATTTTTTTCATGAAATATTGCAGCGTTTATTGTAAATAGTTTATCAATGTGTGTCATTCCCTTTTTTTAAATCGTGTGCCCTCATAAAGCACTGCCGTATTTGAATTACTATCCATCTTAAATGACAGAAATGTATGTTAGACGGCATGGGTGGAGCATCCGTTAACTCCTCCTCTTCAACTGTCAGTCTGCTGCCAGTTCCATTTAAAAATGCAACGGCTGTTTTAATACATCCAATCAAATCGCAGAGAAAGACGAAAGCCACGCGCACTATTTTTCACATTCAAAATTCCATTTCACTTGGAAATGCGTCACAATACGGAAGTAAAAACGATCGCATCTTCCGGTTCACGGGGACTTTAACTCCATTGTGATTCCTCCCATTAATCTTTCTAAAAGTGATCCATCTCTTCCCTCCAGTATACACGTACTATGTTTAAAGCCACCTGCTCAACGCACATGAATATCTAACGCAGGAGCAAACCAATCACTTACAATTATTAAACGAGGGCTAAAAACACACTCTGAAGACCAATGGAAAGTCTCTATGAGGGGCTTAAAACTAATGTGTAGGCATAGGACATCCGCTCCAAAGAATCCCCCAGCAACCAGTTTAGCCCAGATCCTGTGAGTGTTAATGTATGTGTCACGGTGACGGACACAGATATACATCACGCGACTCCTTCAGGGAGTTACCGGGCTGTGGGGCGGGGAGATGTCCCACGGCTCAGGAGACCCAGCCATTAACAGGTACACGCATGTATCCGTGATCGCATTAGCCCTGCCACCACGGTGGGAAAAAAATAGGACAGGTGTTGATTAAGAGAGCCCAGCTTGAGCAAACAACAACTGGAGATCTCAGAGTGGGGAGCGATGAGGAGCGCGCCAGATGGTTTTTGATGGAGCATATTGATTCTGAATTAAATTTAGGGGTGCAAGCGTTCTGCTCCAATACTAATTATCTGTGTTTATCTGATCAAAAAGATGTTGACTAGAGTTTTGGGCGGACAACTAAACAGTAGCTACATGTGTTTGTCCACAGTTGTGATGAGCTATTGTGAAACCCTGAACGAGTAACAATCCTCTTTGCGCAGATAGTTTAATGTAAATGATGGCGCCGACAGTGCAACAGATTGGCTCCCATACGTTCAGTGATGTAACTGCGTGAGACAGCCTAACCATGCGTACGGTTGAGCTTGGATTCAGCGTCACCACACAATCCCCTTCCATAACACCAGTTGGGAGACTCAAACAGTCTTGCCAACAGTCATGTTGATTTAGTTTTGCTTAATTCTTCACAGTTTAATTGGCTAGTTGATAAGCAGCCCAGTAGGAGCCTCGAAATAAGCTTTCATTACCACTAGTGCTCTTAATTGGGGGGTTGAAGAACTCTCATGAACTCTTTGGTGTGACGCTTTAAAGTGGATAATTCATTACAATTAAGTTGATCTTGAGAAGGGTCAACAGATTTGGCATGAGTGGGAGCTAATAACTCCAAAGGGTGGCCCGTCCTTTGGGTGGTCATCAAGTCATTATCATCAAGATGAGGTGACCCGGTGAAACGGCCAATTGAGGTTTACGTTTCAGAAATAGTGCAGGAAGTGCTTCAGTCCTGCATGCTACGATGATCACAAGTATTTTATTAAAAACATCATCATAGAATTCATCATATGAATTGTGATAAACAAACAAGCAGAGAAGTAAGGGAACAAGATCAAACCGATAACAAAAGCAAAGCAAAACGTTTCAAGACATAAAGTATCTTGTCTTGTTTTCCAGTAAAAATATTTGTTAAAGCCAACACGAAATCAAAATAACAATTATTATTTGTTATGGAATATTACAGTGTTTGTTTTAAATGATTTATACTTAAGATTTACTTGAGGCAAAACTGTGTAATAAATCTTATCCTTGTTGTCTAGTATTAAGTACAGTTAAAGCATAAAACAAGATGGGGTAAGATACATTTTGTGAAAACAAAAATGTCATCACATGCAATTTTGCTGTTCAAATAATTGATAATATGTAAGTGTGTGAAATGATTTCAGAGCTTCATTAAAAAAACAACCAAATGATAAGTCTTTAGCCCTTTGTGCCCCTTTGTCTAAATAATCATTATTTTGGTGTACTCGTTTGTTTTGAATTTGCTTATCCGTTTGTCTCAATTTTTGCCGCTTTGACTGTTTTTATTTTAGTTATTAATTTTTTGTTTGTTTGTTTGTGTTCACCCTTATGGTAGTGCAATGAGCAATATAAAACAGACATGAAAATAAGTAAATAAATCTTTTTAAGGATGTGTACTGTTGATATGTTTACCAGAAAACAAGAAAAAAAGACTTTCAGCAAACATACTCATGTGTTCAGGAAAATGTCACAAGGAAAAAAATTGAATCTGATTTTCATTTCCTAGAATCCCTCAAAACATCTTGGAATTGAAAAAATGCCTCATACTCACATGTCTCTGGGAGCCGTCATATTCACATCGTTCAATCTTGCCCAGGGTGCCATCGGAGAAATACAGCTTCTCTGCTTTATGGTCAATGGTGAGACCGTTAGGAGTGAATACATCCGTGCTAATGATGACTTTCATATTGTTCCCTGCAAGAGTGGAGCGCATGATACTGGGCCGCTGCTCGTTCCAATTGGTCCAGAACACGAGGCTACAAATACATTAAGGCAAGAGAATGAAATGGATTTTACAGACAACACTATTGAGACAGACTAATTCAATACCGTCACCTGTTTTAATACACCCACTGTATGGCATGGGGGAATTTCATCGATTTCATAAATAATAGTAGAAGGAGAGGCCCTTAGGACCTCTTTGACGTTTCCTTTAAAAAAATCCTTTCACAGTCCACGTCCACGGGCTAATTGAAAATTAGTGATACATGCTGACATTCTGTGCCGATGAATCATTTTACGTTAGATTGTAATTAACAGCAGTCTTTAGTCCATTTGAAAAAGCGCCAGATAACCAAGTAAGCATATTCCCTCTAAGGGTGAGAGTTTAATGTAGTCGGTGAACTCAAGGTTGGCACATCTTTCTGAATATCAATATCTCACACAGGGATATATAGGTGCATATACTCTGAATGGCTAGACCAGGAATAAAAATATTCTATCCACAACTAATTTCGCTCGGTGCCCTGCGCATCCGAAGAGGTCAGACTAATTAAAATGTTTTCCTTCTTTTTTTGATTGACATCGGCATATGTTTTAAGATTTCTAGCGTGTGGCGAATCAATTGCGCTCGATTTTAAAAGTCAATACATTTCCTCCTGGCATAAAAATCTATGTTGTTTTACATTTCACGTCAACAAAAAAGATTTTTCTACAGATAACGGCCGCAAAAGCGCTATACACTAGAGGCACGGTTTAGCGTGAAGGGAAACAAATTTCGGTTTTCACAGTTACTAAAGCGTTGCTATGAGATATCAAGAGACATTCAAATTAAGGCATACATCAAATACATTTGTTCACTTTTTTCAGTTCAACTAGTAAAGCATTGGGTTAGAAATGCCAAAAATGTTGTTTTGATCTTAGGGAACACATGTACAATTCATAAATATAAATAAAGATAAAAGAAATTCATTGCATACGACTGAATTTTAGCTCGGAATACAATTTTTGGCATGACAGCATGGTCTTTTTAAAAGCACTCGATGTAAGTGGTTCAGTATTGCTTCACAGTCCTCTTCAGAGAGAAAGGAAGTACCAACAACTTCATATACCCAACAGACCAATTACATTCACTCACTTTTGACATTCATCTAAGGCCAAAACGTGGGGGTGGTCATCCTCAGACATAGTGACAACGGCCTGCCTGGTAAAGGCTCCATGTCGGCTCTGGTCTACTGTGTGTCTGCTGATGCTTGAGGTGGTGGAGCTTGTCCAGTAGATTGTATCCCAGGCACGATGGTAAGCCAAACCCTCAACTGAACCCACACCTAGAAAAAACAAAACGCATTGCAATGTAAATCTGTACAGGACAAAATTAGCCTATGCAGGACTCTTAAATTTCCCACAGATTTCTGCAGAATTCCAAAGAGCTTTTCAACATAATTTATGCTATATCATTAAAACAAATCAGTTTAAAAGCTATCAATTTCAGCTATTGATCAACAGTATAGTACTCTTAAATCATATTTATATCCATTCAGCAAAATCTCTCCCTAAATATGCCCAGACAAGGCAAAAAAGTCAACAGATTTAACTTGTAGCAGTGATGGTTTATCATGATAATATATTTTTATATATAGACCATTTATACAGTAGATATAGACCATTTACATTTTTATATAGACCAATTTGAAATCACTGGTCTAGAAGCACTTCCTGTTTCAGTTCACATCAGTCTACACATCAGTCTTATTTGTTTAACATTAACTCAGTTCTAAATATTCTGTTGGTTGTATTTTGTTCTAACATTTGTTTGTGAGAAAACTGAAACAGGAAGTGCTTCTAGACCAGTGTTTTCATTCTGTAAAATGGTCTTTGTAACACATTACTCAATGATTATTATATTCGTGTCCCATATCCCATAGACATGATATAATAATGAAAAGATTATGAATAACTATTTTATTTCCAAATAAAATGGTCATGAAATGCTTTTGTGTCTTATGACAAAATGTAATATGACAACTAATCTTGAGACATGCAGGAACCAACAAGCTTTGTCATTTTTCGACACGCCACCCATACGTAAATGATTGCCAACATTTGAATCGAGCTGAATTTGCTTAAATTACTAACCATTTTTTCTCACAAATTTGTTGTTTCACTTTAAAGGACACGTATTAACCCCCTGGAGTCATTTGGCATTTTGAGTATTTTCATTTAAAAAAATGTGGCAGAATTAAAATTTTTGAGTGAACTATTGAGTGAACGCATAATATAAAATATAGGTCTCTGAGGATAAAAGATGCTTCTCTGTGAAACATTTGAGAGAAGACCGGTCTATGGGAGTCCATCACTAATTAATCATTCACAATAGAAAGTGGCTGACAGATTGCCTCTGCAGAAAGTTGTTGGAGAGGCCAGGGAGTAATTAACAGGGGATGTATGACTTCATTAGGAAAATATGGATTATTAACATCCTCACCCGCTCCCACTGACAGGATGTGAAGCATGCGTGTGTGTTAGCATGCGTGTCTAAGTGTGCGGTTAAGGTGTCTGAGATTGGCTTTCATCTCTAGAAGAGAAAGTGCAGCTCAAGTGTGGAGACGCCATTAAAAACCTGTAGCTGAAACATCTCTGCTTCACTCGGATGGGGATCTCATGTTCAAACGAATAGAGGTGTAGGAAAACTTTGTGAATGTTACAGTGCGGTAGACGTGTCGGTTGAGTGTTAGGGAAGTGTAGGCTGAATTTTTTTTTAATTCCATGCAAATGTCAACCTTAAAGAGATACTTCACTCAAAAATTAAAATTCTGTCATCATTTTTTATCAAAGGTTTTCACCATCGATAGGTCAGATGTCAATATTTGGTGGTTAAAAAACTTTTTCAAGTTTTTAAAGTTCCAATGTGTATTTTTTTTGGAGGATCTATTGACAGAAATGCAATATAATACACATAACTATGTCTTCTGAGGTGTATAAATACATGTTTTTTCATTTTTTATTACCTTAGAATGAGAATGAAATTACAATTTCTCTCTACATACACTGCAGGTCTCCTTGGAATTCGCCATGTTGTTTTTACAGTAACCCTGAATGGACAAACTGCTCGCGTTTCGTAAATACGTTATCCCCTTCAGCAAAGAAGCAAAAACGTGACCACATCTTTGACCAGTGTCAGCCACCGTAATGCTTCGAAAGGGAGTGGTGTAGTGAGCCAGTGGTTGCAATTCTCAACCTCACTGTTAGATGCCGCGGACCTTCAAAGCATATAGCTTACCACAGTCAAGTAAGTGAATCGGCACATCCATAACGGTCCATATTATTCATAAATGGGCCCATAAAATTTAAAAACTATTTTGTCATCTATAAAGAGCCTTTCCTTCTCCATTTGATGGATATTATTGATTCTGGTTTGTATATTTTAATTCACAGAAATTCTACAAAGTATGTCGTCTCTAAAAAACCATCTGTCTTTTTTGTCACATCCATAACGGACAATTTCTTTTCTCAAAACAGAAAACTTATATACTTACATATATAAAACTTATAAACAGATGATTCAAAATATTGGTAAAAATACATTTATTCATATTTATAAATTTAGATTTCAAGTTTTGACTGAAAATGTCACATTTGTAACGCTGGAATTGCCCAAATGTGTCAAAAATATCAAACCATCTCTTAGTAACAGCACAGCTAATTTAAACTCAGACATCAATTTTATAAACTAATACTGTATTTTGCATTATCAACTAATCATACATTACATTTCATTTCAAGTCATTTTATTTATTTTTAATTTATGAATGTTTACTGGGTACTTTATGCATACTGGATAATGCTTACATATCAAAATTCAAATTTCATACATCACATTTTCAAATATCATGAAATATGACTGATATTAGTATCATTTATAACGGTTTTGGTTATTGTGACAACCCCACAATATGTGTAATCATTGTAGCGTTACGGCAGCACATATAAAACTATGTTCAGCTATTATCCATGACTGTGTCTGAAGCTTCAGTATCTTATCAAGCAGTATCTGAAGGTAGAAATGAATTTTGTATATGCATTTTTTTTTACTGATGATTGATTTCACCCTTTTCTACTGAGGAATGAGTTCTGACGTTATTAAATATTTGCTTGGTTATCTCTAAAGCTCACTATAATTAATTCTAGATTACCAGACGTGATGTTCTGGTGCCTTGGAAGCCTGTCTGAAACCTTTCCTTAAGAAACTACGTTCATGCAAAAACACTGCACTGACAAGGCAGAAAAGTAGAGCCCTCGTCTCACTGAAATAATCTATATCAATAACAAAATAAAGTACCATTTGAACCCAAATAATGACGGTATGGATTTTGAAAATACAATGCGAACTACACAAACATCTGAAATTATGCACGCGTGTGTTTTCTATGCATGGCTACAATGAAAAGAAAAAAACACAAGCACAATTGGCTCATTACATCGTAACTGGATAATGCACAGTCGTTAGTCATATTAGGTTTTCATTGTGGACCACCACCAGACACTTCTATCGATCGCGGCAGAAGTGCCTGCCGTATGCAGCGTACAAGGAGAAATCAATAATCATATTCTGAACTTTCCAACAGCAGTGACAGGCAGGATCTTGACAAATATCACCCCCTTTCCATTCATATTTCTGTTACAGTTTGCGGACGGCGGAAATGAGACGAGCGATTTTAATCCATCAAAGGTGGGGGACACGGAGAAAGATGCAGTGTTTGAAACATCTTTTTTGACAGTTAAATTGGTCCCATTTAGTGGAGGAAAAATGAAGGTAGCTATTATAACACTTTTACTAGATGTTGGATGCATCGAACCCTGTACATCACGAGCATCGCCACTTAAGGTTTTCAGCAAATGGCCTTTTACAAATAGCTGCTAAGAGACTGGAATGGTTCTGGCGGCAGAACATTTAACAACACGCGGGCAACCACGATGAGTCTGCATCAGACGCCGACAGGCCTAAAAAAAAAACCAACCGGATCTGTAGAAACAAGCATTTTTGCACATCTTTCATGGCAGAGAACGATTATCAAGAAGTTTTTACTATGGAAACCAGCAACGCATGAAAGTGCCTAGAACAAAGATGAGCTAGACTCACCGTCAACTACGACTTGTCTTCCCGACCAATCATCGTTGATCATCTGAATGTTCCCGAAGTGGATGTCGCTGAAGAAGATGCGGTTGTGATTCGAGGTCTCCTGACGATAGTCGAAGGCCAGGGCGATGACGTTCTTGAAGTAGTCCGGGTTCTCGAACGGCTGGAGGGGGGAGTTGAGATCGCTCTCGTCTGACAGGTGGATGCTTTTCAAGATGGTTCTTTCGGAGTAGAGAAGATAGCCCTCGTATCTCTGGCAGGCGAAGCCGTCTTCGGCCAAGTAGCCATGAGCGCAGGAACACGTTCTTCTACCGCTTCCCAGGTGAAAACAGAGCTGCTGACAGCCTCCGTTACTTCTTGCGCAAGGGTTAGTTCCTGCATGACAATCACACAAAAACAGCGCTGGATAAGCTGATATTGGCGATACTGTTGTGCAACTTGTAACTTAAAGTCAATGGTTTTGGTAAATAGATAAAGAGATCAGTGTGTTTACTGTCTACTGAGTGTGTATACTGTATATTAAAGCATAAAACCTGTGAGCAAAATATTTTCAAATTGTCATTTATCAATACGTTTTTGCATGTAGTTTTTTTTTAAAATTGAATAACTAAGTGACACTACAGTACATCTTATCTGAGAGTTACGAAAAATGTATATTATTAAATACTGTATATTATTAAATTTATAATAATGTATTTTATTGTATAATAATTGTATTAAATAAACAATTTGTTAAAATTGATTTAACATCAATT
This sequence comes from Triplophysa rosa, assembly GCF_024868665.1. Classification (NCBI taxonomy): domain Eukaryota; kingdom Metazoa; phylum Chordata; class Actinopteri; order Cypriniformes; family Nemacheilidae; genus Triplophysa; species Triplophysa rosa. The sequence goes on from NC_079895.1 coordinate 7,433,574, forward strand.
TTATTAAATAAACAGTTTGTTGTGCCGTGTAACTTTGACACGTTTAAGTTTAGCCAAGTAATGGTTCTTCAACTGGTGACCCAAAATAATACTGGCTAGACATACCTTTATGCTTTAACTTGCCAGCTAATGTAATTTACTTGTTATTTCTTTTGCTTGTTATCAGAAATGCGGATGTGTACCGGAAGTTTAGTTTGGACCACAAAAGCGCACATGTGCAGTAAGGTTTTTTTATGTTGTTGCTTTGAAACCGACTATAAAAAGGAGTTTATTGCGTGTCTTATGATTAGTAAATGACAACCAATATTAATGAACTTGCAGAACCCAAGCGTTTTTTGTTTAACTAAACAATATTTAAAAAAAGAAACCATATGTGGCATTAAAATAAAGAAAATTGAAACCTCAACCTTTCTCCCGGCCTCTGTTAAACACTTTCACGTCCTTCAGGTTGACGCCCAGACCACTTCTCATTGTGACTGCGTCGCTGGCATCGTTCTTGAATCCGCGTCGGATGGAACCGTTGGCGTGAGCTCTGCCACAGACAGCACAGTGAGAAACTCTGACATCATCAGCATAATCGTGGCAGTTATCTAATTAAAACCAGCAGGGCTCATCGGAATTCACAAGAAAGCTGCTTTAGCCGCCAAGTTGGAGAAACGTCACCTTGCCAGTGGCTCACAGGACACCCTATTTACATAAGGCCGGCGAACGACAGAACGGTACGGCAGGTCTCATAATAACCTTGCTCGCAAGGGGTTAATCCTTTGAGACCGTAGCAGCTGGCACCGCGGGCCACTTTGGAGAGCGTAGCACTTAGTAAAATAATAAATTACCTGTCAGACCAGTAGATGTAAGCCCCGAACACGGCCACAGAGAACAGGTCCACATTGGCGGCTGACAGTACAATCTCTCGGCCCTCCCCGGTTTCAAGGTTGATTCTCTCGATCTTGTCGGTCCTGGCGTCGCACCAGTATAATCTATTTTCCTAGAAACCAATTTGAAAATGTACATCAGCAGATCTTCCTTTGAGCGGCTCCATTTTATCAGCATCAGAGGAAGAGAGATGGCAAGTCGAGCGACTGCTCGGAGAGAGCAGAGGAGCAATGTGGAATCACAACACCTTAACAGTTAGACGACTCGGGTGTTGGAGGGCGACTGTCCGGCAAGGTTTAGCGCCATCAGTAGTCACAGCAGGACAGTGGCCCTCCAGAACCGGAGCTGAACAGCCGCTGCCTTACCTCATAGTCGATGGTGATTCCATTCGGCCAGGCGATACCAGAACTGACCAGCGTCACCTGGTCTGAACCGTCCAGTCGTGCACGACCTATGCAAGGATTTTTCCCCCACTCGGTCCAGAATAAGTAACTGTATATAAAAATACCAGATTCAGATTACAAAGTTTTTTTAATAGTGGTTATAAGGGTGATTCTTTAATTTGGGATTCTTCTATAATAAATTCTTTAACAAAGCTATCGTTTTAGTTTTAAAATATACATTAGACTTTTTTGCATTATATTGTATATCTATAATTGCTTGAGTTGAAAAGCTCAATCTGATATTTAACTTTCAATCCGCAATAAATAAAAAAAACCTCTTAAATCATAAAACATTTAGTTTGCACTTAACTTTGCAAAGTGCAGTTTAAAGACGATTAAAGTTTAATCAAATGAAAGTTTTACATCATGATCTGAGAGCAGCTGTTTTGCTGCAATTGTAAAATTCATCAACCAAACTTTTTGGAGGATCTATTGACAGAACTGCAACATAATATACAAAACTATGTCTTCAGAGGTGTATAAAGACCTTACATAATGAAGCGTTATGTTTTTATTAACTTTATTTCCTCAAAAAAAAAAAAAAAAAACACTAACCCTCTCGCTTTCTCTCAACTGGTAGTGGTCTAGCTTTTGGTAAAACTAGTAACTTTGTATTGGCACCAATTGCACTATTGCTCCAGTATGACATATCGCTTATTGCTCCTTATACTCTCTGTAAGTCGCTTTGGATAAAAGCGTCTGCTAAATGACTAAATGTAAATGTAAACTTAGAATGAACTATTTCTATCTACATACACCACGGGTCCCCTTACATGGAATTCGCCATGTTGTTTCTACAGTAGCCCTAAACGGACAAACTGCTCTACAGAGCGCGTATCATAAATACGTAATCTCCTTCGGCAAAGAAGCAACATCTTTGTTCTGTGACAGCCACCATAGTGCTTCAAAAGGGAAGAAGGAGGACTGGAGCGAGCCATTGGTTGCAATGCACCAACTCACAGCTAGATGCTGCTTAATTTCATACACTGGACCTTCAACTGACTGTTATCTGTATGTTGTTTAACTTAACTTATTTGCCAAGAAATTCACAGTAACAGCAATAAACACTATCATTTTTAATATCACACCAAAATTCACTTTAGGGTCGATTAAGGCCAAGATCTTTTTTTGTGCCAAACAATAAAGGTGCACCAAAAGGTTCTTCACGGCATTGCCTAAAGAACCATTCAATCAAAGAGTATTAAAGGATCCATCTTAATCTTACCTTGATTTAGTCTAAAGAACCCTTTTTCACAAAAAATAACCTTTTGTAAAGCAGTGTTGATGTTTAAGGTTCATATGGCATCGCTTTAGCACCTCAATGGCAGATTAAAGCAATTGTAAAGCTGCTTTGAACATGAAAACGACTTGACATTTAAAAATGTTTAGATGGAAAAAAGTTTGACAAAGTTTTATTCCTCAAAATATCAGACAGTCCAAAGTGCCCCTAACTGAAGAATCCTCCCTAAATGTTGTCCCACCACCAAGAAAATGTCATTCAAAGTTTGATAACCCCCGATGAGGAAGAGACAGCTTTTATAGCCTCAGGCTTGAATGGAAAGCTGTTTTTCTGGATGCCTGGGATTTAGAGGCTACACACTCCTGATTCTGTCTGCTGCTATCTGATAATGGTAGACGAAATACAACATCTCGTATGCCTGACGCGTGTCTACTAGCGGCATGATTCTAATTCCAGGGTGTAAACATCAAATTGAAGGCAAATGCAGACAAATCTGTCAAGAACTGAGACACTTCATTCTGACCCCATTTACAGAAACAATCCTATAATGGGGCACAAGAACTACAAAATGGGTCTGTGGTTTAATGGAGACACATATCTGCTGGCCTTAAATTCTTAATTTGGCTCATTAGCCGAGGCGAAGACGTTTTAAAAGGCAATTTTGCCGGCGAAACAGCAACAGTCAGATCACGAATTGTATTTGACCTTCAAGGGTTGAAGTGGCATTCTGGTTTCTCTCCCTGGAGCTCATCCTATTATCTGCTCTAATGCATGTGTGTAGTTCCCTAAAATTTGCTCAGTAATTTGCAAAATTACTGATTTTCCAAGGATCTATATTGAGTACAGAATAGCAGACGAGGCTGAAATTGATCTGTTGCCTCTGAGGTCTCACAAGCATCTCTGTCACGTACCCTCTCTGTGGATGCACTGCAATGGCCCTTGGCTGATCCAAACCCTCTGAAATCACCACAGACCGGTATAGACCGTTCAGACGAGCGATTTCAATGAGGTTCAGACCGTGATCTGTCCAGTAAAGGTTACCTGGTGAAATAGGCATCGTTTTGTTATGGTAATCACATAATGTAAAGCTTTGAAGATGTGATGCGAGCCATGACATTTATTAAGCCAGTATACAGTAATGTGCAAAAAGCAAAGTGTTTCAAAAAGTAAGTGTTTAGTGTTTCTAAATTAGAGAATTATAAAAATAAGGAGATCGGCAGCAGATGGTTCCTACAGAGCCCTGATCTCAACATCAAGTTGGACTGGGGATACATGGGGAAAATTGAGACAACCTAAACCCTTAGAAGAACTTTGATAAATTCTCTACAATGCTACTGACAACAATTTTTTGTGCATCTACAGTAACTAGAGATATTTTAAATAACCAAATACTGATTTTTCTTTTATATATTCTATATATTTTATATGTTCATACAGTATATTCAAAGTTTTATTTAAAACATCCTCATCTTACATGAGTTTACCATTGCCTAAACGTTTTGTCTAGTATTGTCCATATAACAAAATGCAATGTAAATAATGTTTGTGTCTAACCAGCAATCCAGTCGACTGCAATGCCCTCTACTCTGTTGATTCCGGTGGTGATAACATCCTCTCTCCATGTCTGATCTCTCTTGGCTCTGGAGATACGGTTTAAGCCCATGTCTGTCCAGTAAACTGTGTCATTGCCTGTATAAAGTTGGAATTTTATGAAAAGCAAAGTTTATAAACCGATTTTGTGTGAGACAAGTAGTAGAATCATACAAAAATGTAGCATGGCCATTTCTGCTGTTACTATGATACAACTTGGGAATTTGGTATTAGCAACTGCTACAAAAAAATTGAAAATAAAAGAAAACAACTTTGACAAAGATCCCATTTTAATTTACTTCATTTTATGTTTACAATAATCACAAATATAATAGTAACTTTAGCATTATGATAGAAACTACACTCATCCTGAAAAACAACACTGTGTAGTAAACAAATCAATTGTGATTAATATAATCACTGGTTGAAAGATTGTTTTGACAGACGCAGGTTCTAAATAAAGCTCATATATTCTTCTCTACGCCTGAATGTAGCAAGAGTAGTTGTGTTTATTTGCACCCTCCTGTTAACACTGAATTCACACTCGGCTAACGGATCTTACATGTGACAGCAGCCAGCTGGAAGGCTCTCATCTGTTTCATGCTTCAACAAGCTGCCTCTTAATAACATGCAAATTGTATGCATGTGTAATCAGCTGTCATAGGCTGAGGAGGGCTGGGGTTTTCTTTACCTGAGATGAGCGGATGCTGAATGTTCACACAGAAACTCTCTGAACATCTGCCTCTATACCTCTCTTGCTTAGCTCAGCAATTCTGCCTTGTTTCCCCAGCCACACAGTGTGTAAAAAATGACCTGTCCGGCTAATTAATTTTAGTTGGTGCTTAAGTAATATTTCACAGTACTTATATTTATTTTTAACAACACTAATAATAAAAAATAAACATAAGATGATGCTAACAGTTTTAACAATAATTTATTACATTTATTTATAATTATTATAGTAATTCTTATTTTTCATAGTAGTGGCATAAGTATAGTATTATTAATATTTAATAGTAGTATTGCTAATGTATATAATATTATTAGTATATTACTAGTAGTAGTATGGTGTTCTGTAGTTAGGGGTGTCACAATATACCAGTATTGACAATAATTAGTTTGGCAACAGTTTAACATTTTGCCTTATGAACCACAAGTGGTTAAACTTGTACTTTAAGTGAGATTTTTTGCAAAAAAAGAAAAACACAAAATAAATAAAATTAAAGATGAATTTGACTGATTATTACATTTATTTAAATGTCATGGTTATTGCAATAATATCCACTGAATCTTTTGAATAGGCATTTGATTGTGTTTAGTGTGATAAGCATTAATTTTATATTATATATTATTGTTAGTAGTGATATCGTAAAATACTCATTATTATTAATATTAATAATAGCATTACTATAGCTATTATTATTTGATGATTATATATAATTAATTGATATGTAATCAATTAAAGGGGTCATATGGCGGAAGTACGTGTCTTTGGTGTGTTATAAGTTGCCCGTGCATGCATTAGACACGTAAAATTGCACAAATGAAAGTGTGGGAACAAAGACGCATTCTATCTAAAAGCGAATGCTCAACCAGACTTGCCTGAAACGCCTCGTGTAACCACACCCCGGCGAATCTACGTAACTTAGCAACATGATTTGACTAAGACCGCCCAAATCTACACGTAGTTAAGGTAGGCGGACATGCTTATGTGTTTGCATGTGAACATGTTTATGGAAATGTCTCAAACCATTGACTGTTGAATGATAATTTGGTGCCATCACATGTGAACTGGGCCTCCTTGACACTCACTTTATTTATACTGTGAAACGCTTCCCCCCCAACACAGGTTGGATAATCTGCATCAAACTGCTGTCATATCAACCTCTTCTGCAGAATGAATAATGCATGGTACAAAAAATCCCCTTGAACACAAAGCGACTGGCGAATATCTATAGTACTGTACTGGTTCATGGCTCTCAAGGTTTAAGTAACTCAGCCTCACAAGATATGTTTAACCAATCTTATCTCTTCTATACAAAATCTGTCAGTCTAGTCAGGTTTGAAACCGTGGAACTAATATGAGACCATTGCTGCGACAGGAAACAACATTTAAAAACCTCAACTGCAGTGAAAACATGTGTTGCTTATCTTTCTTGTAAACACACAGCAAATTCAGAGAGACCTTCTACACGCTGGAGAACAGAGTGGAAGATAGCAAAGAACTGCAGTGTTTGTACCTGCATGAAAGTCTACGCCAACAGCAAACAAGGCACCGCTGATGGGCATCAGGGTCTCGGCATGGTCACCGGGATCCAGTGAGATCCCTCGTATCCCCTCATGAAAAGAGTACATCAGAAAGGAACTCAGACCTGTGACACACACAACAAAAAGCAAGAGGCGATAAAAAAGGAAAAGTCAAGCTGTGTTCTTTGGGCACATTTCACAAAACAAGCAGCTAAACAAAAAGTGAAGTGAACTGTTGCAGTGGAGAATAAATAAATCATGACAACTGGTTGGGGGCAGTAACCTACCTTCACATGACAGACGGTCACTACGCAGGTTGTAACCAATGGTACAGGCACAGGTGCGAGTGTTTTCAGATGTGGGCAGACAGAGCTGCGAACATCCACCATTGTTTAACTGACAGGCGTTCCTACCTGAGAGACAATGCAAGAGACATGGTAAAGAAATCATTGTGTTTTAGCTTCCTACTGTATCTAATGACTCACAAGATAATTATTCAATATGTAAAATCGTAAAAAAAGAGATAGTTCACCAAAAAATGTAATCCTTTCATCCTTTACTCCGCTTTATGTCATTCCAAACCTGTATGACTTACTTTATTCTGCAGAACACAAAAGAAGATATTCTGAACAACGCTGGTAACCAAATAACCCCGGACACCATTGACTTCCATGGTATGGACACAAAACCACATTTTTCAAAATATCTTCTTTTGTGTTTCACAGAAGAAAGAGTCACATACAGGTTTTGAACCACATAAGAATGAATAAATGATGACCGTATTATTTATCGATTTATTTTATTATTATATTTATTTTGGGGTGAAATAAGAACTTTCGAAATGCTGTCAAAGTTCGACAAAATGTTCCTTTATAGCAAATATGAGTAAAGAAATTTTAATTGCTAGCAATGATCTTTTAAGCAAACACACGGAATCTGTAAATGCAAAAAATGCAAGAAAAATGCAAATAAAAACCTTCAGTTGATTGCATCTGGACTTATGAGTCATATAGAGAATGTGAAGATGACGTCACGCCCTATGTTGCATGTTGCAGTGGCGTCGCCATCTTGGTAGGATCATTCTACACTGTTATTATTGTTTTTATATGTACCGTTACGTGTTTTGATTGATATATGGAGAAATCGAAAGTGAAAGAACCATGGGCTTTTCCTGAACGACTGTGCGTAATGCTCTTGCAGTTTTTGACACAGCAAGACCGCCTTACCATAGTTATATTTCCTAATCAAACAAGAAAAACAAAACACTGCATTGGACGCACTAGCAACGATCCTCCCAAGATGGCGCAACATTCAATGTGGCGTGACGTCGATTAACAAGCTTTATAGCTGTCTTTCTGGCTAAACTAATGCATTAAAATCTACATTTGAGATTGTATCTGTACTGACTAGTATGTCTTATGTTTTCACATAGGAAAGCAATACATTAACATGTTCGGCCTTGGACGCTTATGCCAAATGTCTCTTCTTATTATGAAGGCTTTCCTGTCAAGTCTGAACGACTTCATATTCTTCATGTAACTTAAGACTTCCTCTCATCTTAATTGTATAAATGTAAGTGCAGTGAAACTGCATGACTTTGTATTAGCACAAGAGCTCTAGGGGAACTCCTGCTTACCCATCAATGACAGTAATAAGACAGGTCTGAACTATGAATAGAGATGCTAATTGCCGCTGGAGAAATTCAGAGTCTGGATAGATTTACATTTGAAGTGGTTTAATGGACATTCCTTATTCAAGCTACTGTATAGCATTGATGGATCTGCCATTAGTGTGAATTATTCGACAAAACCCACAAAACTAAAATCACATTATCTGAATCTCTATGAAATGACGGGGGAATATGCTTGAGATATTATGTTAAATAAAGTTAGAGATCAAAAACAATATAAAGAGCAAAATGAACTACATTCATGCATTTGGCAGACAATGTTATTCAAAGTGACAGATTCACGGTATACATTTTTTGATGTGTGTGTGTCACTGGGACATCAAAGGATTTTTATCTTCTTCAACAACCTCCATTGGTCAGTCTTTTGGGCGGTAACTTGGATCGTACCTTTCTGCCCGTCTCTGTCGTACACCTTCATATGCACCACTCCACTTGTCTTATTGCGCAGCACTGCTGGGTTGCGGCCATCTCGTTTGGCAACGGTCCCCAGCTGAGCCAGATCCTCATCTGCCCACCACAGTTTGCCACCTGGAAAAACAGATGAATTATTTATTTCCCAAAGTTACACAAACAGCAGGCCTGACTGCCAATGGAGGCACATGCCATTATCATTTGTTTGTCCTTTTTGTACCACATGTACATAATCCGTTGGTGCTGTGCTCTTATTTGCTGCCAAAACCGCGCTGCGCTACAACACGCGGGTGGGCGAGGGAGGGAGAGAGAAAAGTAAAGAGATAGGACTTGAGCATTATGCATGTTCTCTTCCCAGTGTGAGTCAATGAGGCAGAGCTTTGGGCAACCTGGCTACGTGCCCTGGCCGAAGACAAGGGCTCTCCATTCAGAAAGCCATCAGAGTGCATCTACTGCCACAGAGATGCTGCAGCTACCAACCCCCTTGTGTTTTTTCTACTCCGTAAGACCGAGCGTGCAACAAAAGGCCTTAGAGATTGTCCTTGGCACGCTGCCTAGACTATATCTGTGCACTGCAGAAATACAGGATGGCTGGAAACGGTGGTAGCTGTGACAGCCGTAAATGAAACACATATTTATGTTTGTTAAAAGCAAAAATGGCTGGAATGAATTCAATGGAAGGATGGAAGAAAATGATCAACAAATGTGTACTGTTAAATCATACAGTAGCAGGAATAATGTAGGAATACTTATAATAAAGGGCTGTTCACACTATGGATGATGACAATTACAGTATATAAAAATATAATTGGTTGTAAATTTAAAAGAGTAATGAAACAATAACGATAAAGGGGAATAATACCATTCTGTTGGGAACACTTTCAGGCATTTTTTCTTTGCTATGGTCACTGATCAGGTTCTTGAATATCGTTTAACCCCTGCTGATGTTCTCTTTCACAATGTCCAGGATGTCTTGATACTGATACTGACTAATACCTCTTATAAGTAGTTAATATGGTTAAAAAAAAATAAAAATAAACAAATACATTATTATTATTATTATATACTGTATATATGTATTTATTTTTATTAATTATTATTATTATTTGTACATTTATTAATATATACATTCATGTACATCTATATATTAATACATTGTATGTTTCATGTACAATGCAAGAGCAAATAGTTTACAATGCATTAAAGGGATAGTTCAATCAAACATTTTCGTACAAAACCTGTATGTGACAAAAGATATATTGAGAAATGTCTCTGTGGTTTTGTGCCCATATAACAGAAATTAATAGGAGCCAATATTGTTCGGTCACCAAAATTCTTCTAAATATCTTTTGTGTTCTGCAGAAGAAAGAAAGTCATACAGGTTTGTAATAACATGATGGTGAGTATATGAACACATTTTCATATTTAGGGGAACTATCCCTTTAAATCCTCATTTATAAAGCAGAGACAAATGCTAGTGCTATTTAAAAGCCTCCAAGTTGCCTCTTGTGTTCAGGCCAGCTGTGCAGAAATAACATCCTACACAGAGCCGCCAAAAGAGTGTTTGGCATTTGAGATTGCTTGCTTAGGTCATCACTTCAGTCAATATTAATCTTTACTCATCCACTGTGAGACACATCAGTGATTGCCTCTAGGTGTAATGTCCCCCTAAACTGTTTGATCACAGCCAAGCACGGGTCTTAGGGTGCCAAAGCCTGCTAAACAACATCTTGCAGTTCCCTGGGTGGTCACATCCCATTACAGGTTGTTCCACGAGCATGAGACTTCCTGTCAGTGAAATTGCTTTCATTTCAGTCATCATGTTTTTCAATTACAATTTCACGGTCTAATAACTAATGTGACTTTGATGCGAGGCAGCCATTGGATTTCTTCAATAAAGAGGCTGCATTTATCAAACATTCCGTGTCACCATCGACCGCCTGATCATCTGTTTCTGCCAAGTACATTTTCCCTACATATAAGTAGTGATATCGGGTGTGCACCACCACATGCTTTTGTGGATGCACACTGCACGCGGGGTGACTGATTTTACCGTGTCAGGTGGCTGAAACTGTGTCAGGTTTTTTTTTACAGCAACCAAAGCAAATTTATGGGGACACCAACAGGGTTAACCTCTGCAAATCCCCTCATTTATGCTGGTTGTGCCGAGGGGAAGATAGCAGAGATACAAACAGAAGAAGATGTAAATCAAAAGGTGGCAAGATTCCATTTAAAGGGATAGTTCACCCAAAAATGAAAATGCTGGCATCATTTACTCACCCTCATGTTATTTCAAACCTGTATGACTTTCTTTCTGCAGAACACAAAATAAGATATTTTGAAGAATGTTGGTATGAGAAAAACGGCAGTACCCATTGACTTGCATTGGTTTTGTGTCCATACAATAGAAGTGAATGGGTACCGCAATTGTTCGGTTACGAATATTTTTCAAAATATCTTCCTTTGTGATCTGCAGAAGAAAGAAAGCCGTGGTTTGATATGGGAAGAGGGTGAGTAAATGATGACAGAATTTTCCATTTTGGGTTTAAGACTCCGTTTAATAATTTTGATTATTCACTTCACTTGACAGAAGGTTTGTTTCAATCAGTATCTTAAAAACGTTTTAATGAATGAAATGGCAAATTATTATAATTGCGTCCATGTATTATTATGATTATTTCTTGTATAAAATATGCAGGTAGTCAACAGGAGCCAAGCATGGATAGTAACTTCTCCAATATATACAAAAAAACCTTAAATGACATTTCTGACAGAATGATCAGATTGTGTTACCAAACTACAAGATTTGATTTGGTAAAACCGTAGTTTTCACTAAAAGAACTGAAAGAATAGTATACATTGATTTTTTTCAGTTTCTACGCCGAATCGAACTCTTTGATCTCTGATATTCTCATATTCAGCATATTAATATATACCGTTCCTTCAGATCTCGGTGGGTAACCTGCATGACAATGAGCCGTATGCATGATGATAACAGACTGCCCATATTTGAAAGAACCGTGCTGTTTTGTGTACTTGGAAGGGATGACAGTCTTATCATAAAGAGTACGGATGCAGAAGCGAGGTGCCTTCCTTATCACAGAGATAACATCAATTACAGCAAGACTTTCATCTTTCGCCTTGTTTTCTATCACTATGTACACTGAATATAGAAGATCTGATAAATTGCGTTATCAGGCCTAAAGTAAATGCATTTCCAGAACAAAAAAGCGAATGATCTCTTTGTGTTGTTAGATGGTTCAAATTCAAAGAGGTAACAAATTCCTGAATAAAATTCAGACTGCCACCTGCTACACACCAGTTCAAAGATCTATAGGACCCTTCGCCCACCTACATGCTTATCCAATCACATTTTGTTATACAGCTCTGGGGTGGTGTTTCTTGGTACAACACATAAAACAGCCAAAATTGACCAAAAAGTTCATTTCCTTCTTCAACTGTAATAACCAACCAACCAACTGCTGCATTTCTGTATTGATTTGTTGTACTTGGACGTATTCGAGTCATATCCTATTACACGTCTCCAAGTAAAAGACACAGTAAGCATATTCGTTCTGAAAACATATCTTAATTTGATCTCTTCCGGTTTGTTATGCTATAAATGAGAAACATAACCGTCCACCGAACAGACTCAGATGTTCTCACAGCAGTAATGGAAAGCATTCCCTCCGTGGAACAAAAGCTTATTAATTGTGATAGATAGCTCCTGCCGAATGCATCATTCTGCTGTTTTGCTGTACCATGCTACTTCTTTGAAAGTAAGCCATTAGTCTTTGTGGCACACCGCATTCTGCTCCCAATTTAATAATGACACAAACTTTGTTTAATTAAAAGAGCGTGTCACCACTTTGTACAAATTGCATTTGTTTTTGGGCTCATCATGGCCGCTCTAAAATAGAACGTGACTACAGAGGCTTTCCGAAGATTAATACCTTTGTAGCACGTAGACGGTGCGATCAGTTAAAAACTAGGGTTTAGGGAAATAAATACTTGCTAATGAATGATTTACGGGCATGAGTTTCCAGACAGGCAGGAGCAATTTCATGCAACAGATTGTGTGCGAGACAACATGTCAGACACAATCGAAAACGAGAGAAAGTCATATTTTTAGGCAAAACCTGAGGCGCACGCAGAGAAATCGACTGATACAAAAAGTCAAGACACACAGCGACAGACCTTGCTGCTTTTATTTGCTATAGGGTGAAAGAAAGGTTACGCAACTCCTGAAGCTGCCAACACGACTGTGTTTCTCTGCAAAAATACTTTTAAATCCCTAGAATTACAGCTTTTGGGCAATAGTTAGAGATGTAATTTCAGTCCTAAAGAACCACTTAAAGAGGGTGATTAAAAAAATGTGTTGTATCAAATGAATGTCTTCCCACACAGTCTTCTTTATCTTGCTAAATCAATCATGCCAACTTTTCCACTTTTTACCACCAAGACGTATGTTTACGCTCCTCGGGGGCACCTAAATTTGGTCCTGTTCTTATTGCATGATGGGAAAAAGCTGTTTCCTGGGGCTAAATGGAAATGGTTAACTCCATTGTGACATAATGGATCGAGTTTGCGTTTGTTTCGAACTGCTGAAGCATCGCAGCGGTAATCTCACAGTGCCAGAATAGAATGTTGGCACAAAGTCTGGACTCGGGCTGGGTGGCATGATGGTATATAATGTTCAAAAAGTGATTCTGGAATACCACTCATACTGTGGTAGGTAAAATATTAGGAAGAGATATAGTAGTAGGACATATTTCTTATAGCCTGGCCCGAAGGTAACTTCCGTCAGTGTTTGTTGATCGATCTGGCTAGTGGCTAAAAATATAACTTTTTTTATTATAATTTAAATGAATATTAATTTCTATTACTATTTTATTGCATAACCATTGTATTAAATAACTAATTTGTTGAGATGTATTGCATATTAATTGTATTAAATAAACTATTTGGTGAATGGGTCGTGTAACTTTGTCGTATTTAAGTTTAGCCAAGTAACAGTTCTACTAATACTGGCTAGTCATACTTTAACTTGTTAGCTAATGTCATTCACTTGTCATTTCTTTTGCTTGTTTTCAGAAATAATCTACAGGGTCTCTATTTTTTGCGGATGTGTACCGGAAGTTAAGTTTTGGCCACAAAAGCGTGCATCCGCAGTAACGTTTGTTTATGTTGTTGCTTTGAAACCGCCTATAAATATGCACCTTACTGTGAAAGTCACCAGCAAGTGTTTATATGAATACACAAATTGCATTCATGCAGACCATATATCAGCCATATGCTGTCAAATAAAAAGCACTGTGAGAGACCTTTAGTGACCCACCTTTGTTGAAATGGTGGTTAACCCTTGACTTAAGCCTCACTTACGAGGAGGTCATTAGACAGAATTAGTCACTTACCCATGACTGCTAGAGCTGTGGCTTTAGTTAAGTCCCTCTTCATGCTCTCAATGACCTCGAAGCCACTACCGTCCAGATTACACCTGTTGATAGTGCCATTGGCAGAACTGACCCAATATATCTTGCCTGCTGGAAAGTCAATTGAGAGCCCTGAGGGAACAAAAGGCACATTAGTCCGTTATTAGATGTTTTGTGTAGTGCTAGTATGGGAATTTGCAGAGGAAGCCCTTGTTGCTCAGAGGTTGCTACTGTATATCATAGTTCATGAGACTTCCTAGAGATCTCAGTTAATCTACAGTATATAGAGAATCTCCATTTAATTTCATGGCTATCTATGATAACCAATCGAGGTGTTAATGAGATCTCATTCATAACAACACATGCATATTTATTTGAATGCATGTGCACCTGCGTTTGCGACACACCTGCGACCCATTGGTGACATTCCGAATCGCTTAACTAAAAGGCATCTCTGTCCTGAGCCCGTTTCAAAAGTGGACACGGTGCGGGAAACATGGTTTGACAGAGCGGGAAAATTGATTGTGACAAGTGAAGGATATTTCAATTGAGCCTCAGGACAGCTCTGACTGAGAAAGGCTAGTGCATGATATACTCCCAACAGCAACCGACAAGACTTTTAACTCGCACACATCATCTCCAAGACAGCCGTTAAAACAAAAGGTGGAAACCTACGTGCTTTGCTTATCAATGAACGTGCTGGGATGTTGAAAAATACAATGACACTGAAGCTGAGGGTATGGGTAGTGTTTTCAAATTGTACTCGATTGTACGTCAAACGAGAGAATTTACTAAGAATGAACTGTTTGGATAATAGTGCCATTTATTCCCATGCTCTGCCTGCAGTGTTACAAAGATGAGATACGGTATACTGAAAGAATTATGTAAAGGCAGATAACGACACAAATATAGCCAACAAATATGTGCTGAATGCAATTTGCATGGCACAGTTTTACATTTTGTAGGCCGCTTTGAGTGCCGTGTTATATACTATATAATAAAAAATATCTAAACTAATACTAAAATTGTACTAATAGTAAAAAAATACTGAAGAACAGATGTTTCCTGTGCAGACAGGACAAGAGGAAGAGAGAGATTAAAGATCATAACATACCGACTGGTTCTCTCTGGTTCTGATGAAGAACCTTCCTGTTACTTCCATCCATATTGGCTACGTTTATTGTATTACCATCAGTCCAGTAGATTTTTCTAGACAAAAAAAACACAAAATACATTATGAACATTTTTCATATGGATTTTCATTTCTGGGCGAACTATCCCTTTAAATACATTTTTGTTCGTCACCTCCATATAAACCAATAAATCAACGCAAGTAAATAACAAGCACATACTTTTCTCTCACACAAGCAACACGGTGTTCATATAGACTGCTTACCCTTTGGCTGGGTGAACAGTCAGACATTTCGGTTTGTCAATCCCATGGATCACCGAGGTCTTTAGAGAACCGTCTAGTCGGGCAACATTAATCTGTGTCTCCTCATTCTCAGAGCTCAGCCAGTACATGTTCCTCGAGAGCCAATCTACCGCCAGCCCACGGCAGTTTTGAATATCTGCACATACCAGAGATGGCCATTATCATAGAAGTGCCTATCACAACAAACCTACAGGACTTCAGCACACACCGAATTAAAATGACTTTTCTTATAGTGAAGACTTTTTAACAATGCGCAAATAACTTGAAATGGCACATGATTTGCATTTTGAACGTATGAGAAGGTTTAAAAAAGGCATTACGCTTGATAACAGTGTTCGGTAAATGTACGGCAATCTCGCACTTCTTTTTTAATGCAGTTTGGAGCTGCAATCCCCAGAGAAACCTTCACAAACAAGCTATCCTATCACACAAGATATTATTTATCTTCTTCTGCACGCTTCTTGAACCATCATTTTTTTCACGCGGGCTCCTGTGAACATAATCTTCTTGTTATTGAAAAACCAAAAAACACAATTTAAGACTGAGTGTCAACAGAAGGGAAAAAACAAAGATGATATGTCAGCCCAAATGCACAGCATCAGACAGAACTCAAACAGAAAGAAAAATAAAACAAAACTTATTAACTTAAATAACGGCTGATGCATAAAAAATAAACAAGAGAAACAAAGCAAACACAGTCTATTTCTATTTGTTTTAAACGTGTTTGAGTTCCTGTAAAGAATGTTGACTCACCTCCAGTAATGACCGTTTGAAGACCAGTGCCATTGATAAAAGCCCGTCGTATTGTTTGGGTCTTAACATCTGCCCAGTATAATCTTTCCTCAAGAGCATCGTAGTCCACCACAGTGACATCATCAATGTCAGGGACGGTCAAAGCAGTCATTACGTTCATGTATGGATAATCAATGTCCACTCCACGGATCTCTGACCGCCTCACATACAGTAAGAACCTTTTCAGTGCTGAAACATGAGCCAAAACAAAACATATTTACCATACAAAACTCAATACTTCTTTATACATCTAAAATCGATCTACAATGACAAATATTTGCACACAGATTGATATACAGTATGAAAGCAAATGAGTACAATCACATAACCAGGATTTTTAACGGGGTAGTGTTAAGTTGTCCCACCACCAATTTAACCACCGATACTAAAGTTCTCCACCGATAGCCGTGAATTAATATTTCTTAACTTTCTGAATGTAATTAATTCATAGAATGACTATTAATATTGAACATCAAACTAGTGATGTTTCTTAACATATTCCATACACAGAGCACGTGTATTCACTGCTTTTGATTGACATGACATATCGGCCCTGATCATCGGTAGTTTTAAAAAACAGCTGATATTGTGAAAAATTGCTTTTATCAGCCAATACCTATTATTGACCAATATATCGGTGCATTTCTCAATTTAACCAATCATAAATCAGCCACAGCAGTGATGTAACTATCGCAACTTACAGTATCACCAACCCCCTGAGGTAAAAATTCACGTCTGGTTTAAAAGTTAATTTGCGAAGTTAATGAATGCTAAATGACAGAACTGGTATCATTTGAATCAGCATGAGCTTTGGTTTAATAAAGCAATATCACACCGGCAAACAGTGTGATGTGACTCTACATCAGCGTGACTGTTATTCAGCCATAGGCATAAGGCCACAGGCTGAGGAGACCCACAGATCACACAAAAAGACGACAGGTCTGCCTGCTGTTTAATGTATTTAGTTTCCAATTTCATTTGCCATTTTAAATTAAAACCTCGCTTGTATGTGCTTAAAACTGCTTAAAACACATCTCTTCTGTGAATACTTGACAGACAAAAAAAAAATATATATATACTAACCCTCTCTCTTTCTCTCAACAGGTAGTGGTCTAGCTTTTGTTGAAACTAGTAACTTTGTATTAGCACCTATTGTATTATTGCTCCTGTATGACATATCACTTTATTGCTCCCTGAACTCTCTGTAAGTCGCTTTGGATAAAAGCGTCTGCTAAATGACTAAATGTAATGTATGTTTAACTCTGACTTTTTTGAAGAAATGTGAGGTGGAATGGAGGTGGAATGGAGTTATATCAAATTTACTTGCAATTTATTTTGAACAAATATTAAATATCAAAGTTTGAGACACATAGCACAAGAAATACTGATTTTCAGATGCTAAAATGACACTCTCTAAGTTTTCCCATATGCTCTCTTTGTAAAGTGGGACGCTATAGAGCGGCATACTCACCAACACATGAGCGGTTGTTGGGAGAGAGCTTCATAAGGTGAGGGCAGGAACAAGAAGCTGTGCGGTTGTAATCAATCAGACAGAGGTGAGAGCAAGGACCTCTTCCATCGTTTTCCTCGCATGGGTTTGAAGCTGAAAAACACAGGGCGACACGCATATAAACCGGGGTGAGAAAACACACCAAGGAAAAAAATCTATATGGCATCCTATGAATTGTTTAAGGAGAGCAACAGTCTTAAAAGAAACCAACAAGAACCGTTTCTGACATCAATTGAACAAACATTTACCAACAGTTGTGACTATTGCATTTACAGACAATAACACAAAAAATATAAGTAAAGACTGTAATATTTCCATTTGTCTCAATTCCAGGATACGTCAGAAGCAAAGGATATTTATCGAACGAACAAGGCTGACAATGTGGATGTCCTTCGCCCGTAGTACTTCTCTTGATACCAAGAGACACTTGACTTGTGTTTTGCATGGCAGTTTGTAAAAGGGCTTTGGTTGGATTGTACTATAATACAATTAAAGTTAATGAACGGACAGATCTTGAGAAAACACATTGAAGGTCAATCGGCCATAAGATCTTCCTCAGGTTTCTCAGGATGTCTTTCTTAAAAAACAAACTCAATCTGATTTCTATCAAATCTTCACCTCTGAAAGCTGGTTCACTCTAGATCAACAAAAAGCAACAAAACACAGATTCAGTTGTGCAGTTCCGTTTGATCAGTTTGTTTACCTTGTTGATGTTGAGACACTATCAGCCGTTTCCAAACATTCTACGCCCACCAGTCAGCTTTATAATGTTGACATGTTGGCACAGTACAGTACGATGTATGGTTATTTATTTATTTAGGTAGTGTAGCTTGTCAAGACAAGTTTATTTATATAGCACACGGTATACAAAAACAGGGAGAATTTATATAGCTTTCCTGTAGCTTAGTGGTAAGAGCATTGCGTTAACAACGCAAGGTTGTGGGTTCGATCCCAGGGGATTGCACATACCTATGTATAAATGTATAGGATAATGCAATATAAGTCGCTTTGGATAAAAATGCATAAACGTAATATGCACCAAAGAAAAATATGCATGAAAAAAAAGTTGCGTTTCTGAAGTATTACTAACCGCTAGGTCACGGCTCCAACATATTTCATGTGCCTTTGACCTTCCAACAAGCTTCTTATTCCATCACTGTGACTGAAAGGCTTGGCTGCGATTTCTCTGGATCTGTCCTGCGGTGGGGATTTCGCAGGAAACTTAGACATAGACTTAGACTTAGGAGTTAACCATTTGCTCGCTGCATTACAAATCTAAACATTTCTGTCATACGCGGGACTACCGCCTGTTGCTAAGAGATTTTAACCCATTCACGAATCCGGAGCAACAAGATGCAATTATATCCAAAAGTAGTTGCATCTTGTAAATAATTGATCCAAAGGGACTCTTAAATTAGGCACAATTTTTATCTCTGACGTTGAACTCTATTCATTTATGTAGCCAGTATATATTTTCAAGCAATTGCAAAGATACAAATAAATGACTAAATTATACTGTAGTCTAGAATCCCATAGAATTAATTATACATTCAGCGTGTCTGGGGGAAAATACGTCTTTGGTTTGAATAAATGCCGTATAAACAGTGCTGGCATACTCGACTCTTGATGGAAACGCGTGATTTGGATGTACTCACTCGTTTGTACTCATAAATCAGCTACAGATTTCATAAAACACCCCATCCATCTGGGTTCCCTTTGTGAATAACAGTGCTACAATATATGTAAAGTGGTCGTGGAGTATAATTAGAATTTTCGCTGTTGTTTTCAGCCTTGTCTGAATATGGCAAGATACACGCAGAGACCAATAGTAATTTGAAGTAGTTTGCTTGTCAGCACAGTGCTGGAAAAGTGCTTACAACACTGTGCCACACAGGCACTAAAATGGGAACCCTTGAAACCGGTGTCGATCTCCTGAAACTCAACCCTCAGCTCTTTCACCACACATAACGCATTACCAACCGCATGCCTATTGACGCCTGCGGTCTCAGCCCATTAGGCTTGTTAGCGTAGCCCCTTCATTTCCCTACAGACCCTCTGAGGTCCTTACCTCTCATGCCAGAACCGCAGGGGCCAAACATAAACACAATCACCATGCACTGTCAGGGTCCAGAGTCGAAGTTTTGGACACTCTTAATAGCCAGACATTCTCATGGGCTCTCTAAAATTGGATTAGCTGTACTTATTGGCTTCCTTGGCAATGCAGCACAATTTGTTGACACTTATCGGTATAAAACAGCTCTTCGGCTTGGGGTGCTGTGGCAGGGTGACATGAGTTGTTTTGGCAGTGCTCCCTGTAGATTCGGGCTGGTTGAAATGATACAAATGAGATTAGCTCGGCTGATGAACATTCGCAGAAGGCATTTTTTGGACATCTGGACACCTGGCACACTTTAAAATGACAAAAACTTCAGTTAAAATGTAGTTCATCAAATCACGAAATCTAATTCGTTTTGAGTAGCGGGAAAGGAAAGTGGGTTACATAAATGTTGCATCATAATGACATAATATTTTTGTATTTGTAGAGCCAATATGTTGTCTTCTGGTCCAAATGGTGCATTTAATGCGCCTTCTGTTTAAACGAGTAAAGTAAGTAATTAAATGAAATAAAAATGAATCATAAATTGTGTCTATGTAACTCTTTGTAATATTTGCACGTTTTGCATTTTTTATTTTTTCCCTTTAAAGATGCAAGCAGTGCGTTCAATGAAACATAATCCTGCCCATGCTAACAGAAAAACCCATCTGACACTGTACCGTGAAACGATAAAACTGTATTTGGGTTGAGGAAAAACGCATCTCGAGCCCACGTCAGACCTGCTTATTCTCTGCATGACCCCTTTTCAATTATTCAGCTGCTCTTGTTTGGCCTTCCATGATTGGCAGGAGAAATGAGTGATCAGCAGGATTCGACCTAAATGAATGAACCTGAAGCAGTGGGAGTTTTGCCCGGTGGACTCGTGCTCATGTGAGCCGCCTCCGGAACGCGACTACACGGGATGATTAAAAGTTCAGAGACTATTCCCATCACAAACAACGGAAAACTTGCTTCACTCCTTACTAAGATTCCATTCTCTTCAGGGTGAAGTTAGCTATTCTTGTGTAGTGATGCAGTGCTTTTAGCGCACCTGACAGCGCTCTCATTCTTTAAGTTTGCCCCGCACCATTTTTATATTAACACTATGCATTATTTTCACTTTATTTGAATGGTTTTCATGTGTTTTATATTTTTCAACACTAGGGAATGTTTTTAGGCTATATTAAATTGTTAATAGAGTATTACTTTTACTTGTGATACTTGACTGTTGTGCTTTTGCTTTCATTGCTTTTTTTATCGCCAACTTTAAACCTGTTTTGCTCAGAATTACGTTTCTGAAAATCATAGCGGTCAGCCGACTTCGGATAACCATAACTTTTGTTGCATACAAGGTATGAACAAAATAAAAACAGTTTTGGAAATGGCTGGAACCCTTTCTGAACTGGTAACATAAAAAAAGCCCATTCAAGTCATATTTCTTTTTGTAATTATTAAGAAAATAAGAAGTAAATAAGATATAAGATAAAGTAACATTAAGCAGTAAAGATATGTACAAACGTAATTAAATAAGCATGTGGAACTACCTTGAGGTTGTCGGCTAGGATGGTAGATCTCCAAATCAAACGGCTGGGCACTTGTCTTTTGGATCACTGTCACATTGCGACCTGTCCATTTATTTGCTCTGGCTAAAGTGTTAGTCCTCCAGTCCGTCCAGTAAACATTTCCTCCAAAGAGAGAGACGGCGAAAGGGTGCGACAGGTACTCGTGGCCCCTGAGGATCTCTATGACCCCGGAGCCATCGTACAGAGCTGAGTATATTGCATCTGAGCTGAGGAGAAATAGAAATATGAGGTGAGAGTGGCACTCTGCGTCTATATCAACAAGGTGTTACAATGATGACAGCTTCCTGAGGGAGTTACTGAAGACACATCTGTTTTAACAATACAGGACAAAAGATGCTCAGCTTATTTCAGTAAATGGCAAATTGTGTTCGTCATGTCAACAATGAATAAAGATTCACCCTTAAGTTATAAATTACAGTATGTTGACATTTTTAACTACAATACGTTGACATTTTGTAAAGTAGTGAAGGTGAAGTATGTAAATTCTACACCACTACAATTTAACACAGAAAAAGACTAAACAAATCCAGAATCCACAGCTAAATCTGCATCACCGAGCATCTACCCTTAAAGGTCCAGTGTGTCATTTTTTTGGAGGATCTATTGACAGAAATGCAATATAATAAACATAACTGTCGTCAGAGGTGTATAAAGACCTTACATAATAAAGTGTTATGTCTTTATTATTTTAGAATGAGCTATTTATATCTACATACACTGCGGGTCCCCTTACATGGAATTCACCATCTTGTTTCTACAGTAGCCCTAAACGGACAAACTACTCAACAGAGCGCGTTACGTAAATACGTTATCTCCTTCAGCAAAGAAGCGAAAACGTGATGACATCTTAGTTCTGTGTCAGCCACCCTAGTGCTTCGAAAGTGAGGGGGGAGTGTGCCGTTGGTTGCAATTCGCAACCTCACCAGTAGATGCCACTACATTTCATACACTGGACCTTTAAAGACATTCACTTACATGTGATGCATTTTTAATATGCATGTAGATGTTGTAGATGGCCTTACCGAGCATCTGTCCACACTATTCTCCTCTCTTGATGGTCCAGAGTAAGACCATTAGGCCAGGCTCCGATCTCCATGTCTTTAAACACAACATGTCTCCCACTTCCGCTCATTGATGTTGCTTCAATCCGAGGAAAAGTAGCATCCCAGTCGGTCCAGAACAGAATGCTACAACAAAATAACTGAATATAAATAGATTCTTCCTAATAAAATAACACACATCACATAAACATCATCATCATTTTCTGTGTGCGGTCTGAATTGATGAAAAACCTACAAATATGTTTTAAATGTCAAAAATACGTTATTCAAACACAACAAAAAAGTACTCAATTACACACGCATATTAAAAAAACAATCTACTTGGTTTTGCATGGTCAGAAAATCTTAAATGCAGACCAATAAATTCATTTTATAATTACTATAATTATTTTACATTCACAAGGTTCTCGGGCACCATAAACAAGCAGGACGTTAAATCAAGCTCAATATAATATGAGGGGTATTCATAATGATGCTGTAGTTCTCTGGGGTGGTATGAAAACAAAGGGCACATTCTAATAGGTGTATTACAGGGATTATAAAATGCTAAATACTTGCATCAAGCTCACGCGGTAATGAAATGTGTGATCATGTTCGTGCATCAGACATCAACGCTAATAATTAAACTGCCAGTCGAATGTCTGCAGAGGACAGAAGGTAAGCGTAAAATATACAAATATATCGCTACAAGGATGTAGCTTTCTCCCTTACAGCGGGCCAAATCATTGGTCTGTGGTCTACAGTCATTAATTCAAGCTTTCAATGAATAAAAGAATGGTTAATTACAGACAACTAATCCACTTATTTTCAACACGCACCGCTCCATGACAGTTGCGTGGGGCATTTTCTGTGTTTTTTTTATATGCGCCACACTGCTGGAGTGTGAAATCAGACTTTGAATGTTTTTGCTAATTGTTGTTTTCAGGTTTGAGAGAAATAGCTTTAAGCACACCATCCAACCGAGCGCCAACATGAGCTCGACTCAGACGGCAAAGACGACCGCATGGGTTGCTCGCAGAGTTTGGCCGTAATTATCGCTGCTGTATAAAGCAGATAAACATAAACCACAACAGGATTGTTTTGGCATTTTTTAACCATGTCAATAAACATTATTTTTGGGCCTGAAATACTGCTGGGATAATCTCAAGACTGTTGTGAGCTTGTGTCGTATATGAGACTTCTTCCTCCAAGCGTGTTTCCATTAGAAAAATGTGGAGCTGAGACAAAAAAAGAAACTGAACGCAAAGAATAAACAGCAAGAAGCTGCGTGTTATCCTAGAACTATCATTAGTAATAGATGACAAACAAGTCCCCTGAAATATGATTGCTCTGTTATGTACCCAAAATAGTCTCTCTATGAGGACAAATAGTGATGTAAAAATGAACCTTCCTTTTCCCGTTTGCTTTTTAAAGCGGTGCATTTTAAGAAAAAGTAGAAAATGAGACAAAGAAATATATATTGTATATTTTATACAAGATGAATACACACCCCAGGCCCGGGTCTACGGCCAGCGCTCGCGGATGCTCCATACCACCGGCGATCAAAGTGGTTCGCATTTGGCCATTCAGCTTGGCCACCTCAATCTGATCCAAGTTGCTGTCAATCCAGTACAGGTTTCCTGCAATCCAATCCACTGCGAGTCCCTCTGGGGTGGCCAGGCCATGCTGAATCACAACTTCCACCCCGGTTACACCTACAAAAACAAACCACTCAATCTATTTCATAGGGCGCACAGGATATCGAATTCAGCAGACCGAGGTATTCTGGTTTGAGTTTCCTTTTGACTTAAGCTTTCCAAAAAGCCACTTCCTGCTGAAAAGACTAGTTTAGACCGCCATGAATTTTCATGCTGGTTTAAGTGATGGACCATGTTGTTGGTCAAACAACAAGCATTTCCCAAAGAAATTGGTCAAGGGAGGGTTGCTGGTTAAGCTAGATGGGAGGTATATCAGCATCTCAAGCTAGGGACCAGAATATGAAAATAATATATAAATTCATAAACTGGACATTTCAGTTCTATTTTGTTACAAATGATGCTTCACTGTATTACTTTATATTACATTTTACAATACAAGTTTTAAAAAAGTCATAAAGTTTTTAAAAAGTACAGTATATTCAAAAATGCAGGCAGCAACCTTTTTTTGGTTAAACATAAACAAAAAACAGTTTATAGTACATAAAATTCTGCGTTACAAACTGTCTCCTTACTTTACCCCAATTTGCAATGGTAAGCTTATAAAATTATTTATTATTATTTAATATAATTATTAATTATTTAAGTTGAGCTGTCGGGTACAATTTCACGGGAAATGTCAGTTTGACATCATTTGACTACTGTAAAGATTAGTATGTAAAGTAACCTGCAACCTTTATGCTTCCAGGCAAAAGACTGCAAAAATTAAATGAATATTCATAAGTGGTATTTTAAATGAAGAAGAGGTAATGAATTAATACTAATATAAGAATGATAAAATATATTGTACATGTGAAGTAAAAAAAAGAAACTGGACAGGTGGACACAAAATTTGCATTATTTAGCTAAGTTTCATGCTGGAGAGATGCTAACAACAAGTAGGTCTGCCAATTTACTGTACTTCAACCGTCACTTCTGGTTGTTATTTCGTTTTCATGTGGAGTTGCATTTCAGCTGTTTAATGGTGCATGGTTCGACTATTCAGCCAGGCATAAACTGTAACTGAAACTTATCGCCACAAGTACCTCACGCACAGCTGGCGCACATGACCCGGGCATCCAAAACACAACATACATTCATGACCAACAATGCTGGTCTATTCAGCAGGACTCGAGGAACATGCTGACACTTAAGGAGAAGTTTTCCCCTCAGTGTTTCAGAACACATTAAAGACTTTCTCCGCTGTCTATAATCCAGCTGTTGCCAATTATCCTCGGCTATGGAGGGCTTATTGAAATGCTAACAAAAGGAAAGCAATAGCTGCAATGGGAGCCTGGTCCTCAGAGAGAAAAAACTGGGTAGTGCGCTTAATGCAGCTTCAAAACAGTCTTCGAAACAATTCAAGGGTATTCATCAGCTCCTATACCGAGGCTTTACCCATCATTCAGAGGGCCAGCTCATGCACAATGCATGCCGCCATGCATTGCTCTTCAGGGGATGTGGCTCGTGTATGAAGAAAATACAATTTCCACTCAAACTAAAGCTCGGGTTAAACAAAGACCGAGCGGGACGCAAACATTGTGGGTTTATTACCTCCGGTGTCTGAGAGCTTTCCCTGGTAGATCTTATCCTCCACCACGTCGGTCCAGTAGAGCAGACTGCGGTTGAAGTGGAAGTCGAGAGCGATGGTGTTGCGAAGGCCGGGCACGAGCAGGCTGTAGTCACGTTTATGAAGGTCGATTCGTCTGATCTCATGCCGAATAGAAAAGATAACGAAGGCCTCAAAGGGATCTGGGAGATGGAAGAAACAAACTGGTCATTAACACTCCACACCTGTGCATTAGAAGATTCAGGAGAGTCGGGCTTTGTGCGCAGTCATCAATCGTGCACAATTGTTTTTGCGTGCAAATGCTAATGAGGCTTTTAGCTGATGCTTTTATCCGCAACGACTTACAGTACACTCATTATAAGGACAATCCACCTGGAGCAGTCTGGGATTAAAGGCGCTTTCACACTCGAGTACTCTTTAAAAGACTAAGATCTCTTTAAATGGACCAAAAAGAGAACAACAGAAAAAGAAACAAAATAAAAAACTAGACCCAGATTTTATTTTTGTCCGTTTTAGTTTAGTCCATTTTTTAGAACTCAAAGTACTTGATTGTGATATTATAGGAATAGTTCAGCCGAAAATAGAAATTCTGTCATCATTTATTCACCCTCTTGTCATTTCAAGCCTGCATGACTTTCTTCTGCACAACACGTAAGAAGATATTTTGAAGAATGTTTGTAACAAAATAATGGCGGTACCCATTGACTTGCATTGATTTTGTGTCTATACAATAAAAGTGAATGGGTAGTGCCGTTGTTCGGTTACCAACATTCTTCAAAATATCTTCTTTTGTGTTCTGCAGTCAAAAAATGTAGTCTGCGCTCAAAATGAAGATACCATACAGTTCCCAGGTGCGTAGAACAAAAATGATTATATATACAAAGAAGAGTAGTTCGCACAATAAGAGCAGACATTTCAGCCCATGCTTTTTTCAATGCTCATACAGGTTTAAAATGACAAGATGGTAAATGAAAATGAGCAAATTTTCTTTTATGGGTGAACTATCCCTTTAACTATAACACATGTTGTTGTATTTTCTTATGATAATCATTAAACACAAATACATTTTTGATAGAACTTCTTCCCTTTCCAGCCCAGCTCTTTATCCTCTAGGCCCCAGTCACCAATGAGAAATTATTTTCTCATATCATGCAGATAACCTGCTGAGAGCTATAAATGTGGCAATCTACTAAAACAAGGGCTTACTCTCTGGAGCTATACATGTCACTTAAGCTATATCTATAAAATACCACACAGATGCTCACTGTCATATTCTGACTAATGACCCAAATTCAGATACCCTGAGACAATTTAAAAGCATTTGGCAGGCTTGCTGCTGTAAAACATTAGCTTCTCAATGGGAAGCTCCAGCCTGTGTATCCTGCTGTCATTGTATTACTGTTGCTCTTATTGCTGTGCACCGTGGACAGATTACAGAACTAGTCCATATAAATATTAAATAAATGTGTGACTTACAGGGACAGTTCGTGCAAAAATGAAAATTCTGTCATCATT
Source organism: Triplophysa rosa (assembly GCF_024868665.1). Classification (NCBI taxonomy): domain Eukaryota; kingdom Metazoa; phylum Chordata; class Actinopteri; order Cypriniformes; family Nemacheilidae; genus Triplophysa; species Triplophysa rosa. The sequence continues at coordinate 7,460,734 of NC_079895.1, forward strand.
TACTCACCCTCATGTCATTATAAACCTATATGACTTTCTTTGTTCTGCAGAACACAAAACAATATATTTTGAAGAATGTTGGCAACCAAACAGTATTGACTTGACCCTATTGACCATTTCTCAAAATATCTTCTTTTGTGTTGCACAGAAGAAAGTCATATACAGGTTTTGAATGACATGAGGGTAAATAAAGGATGACAATTTTCATTTTTGTGTAAACTATCCCTTTAAGTAAGGTTATGGTCTATCAATTTGCATGAGCTAAATATACAGAATTTGACATAAATTACATAAAAATACACAATTTATTCAAGTTTGTGGCTTTGCAAAAACATCTTGAATGAATAGCTTACTCAAAGATTTATGTTTTTAATGCAGTCAAATCGATTAATCATGATTAATCAAAATGTTTGTGATTATATATTATGTGTGTATATAAATACATAAGAAATATGAGTATATGTATATAATGTTTTTACCAAATACAAATTATATGTATAATAATAACATAAATAATATGTATATAATATATGTATATAAATTTTTTTATGTAAATGTGTATATATTCATGTAAATAATTGTTCTACACACACTCACGTGTATGTGTGTGCATTGATATACACATATAAATATACAATCATTTTGGAATGGAACGATCGTGATTAATCGATTTGACAGCACTATTTTTTTTGTAGCTTGACGATATCTGGTTACGATAAACCAGCTACATTTGTTTTTCCATAGAAATAAAGTCCGAGTTTTCGGGGAAATGTTCTTTTAAATATCAGATATCGACAGTGTCAAGCTTGTGGTATTGAAGTACCGATGCTACTGCAGCTCTCTCCATCTGGATCGAGTGTCCAGCCGGGATAACAGGAACACTTGACAACGGATTTATGTTGCTCGCATATCTGACTACACTTCAGGTGCTTTGTGCAGAAGTCCACCGTCTCGCACGTGCGGTTATCAGAGCTCAGATTGAGTCCATCGGGACAGGAACACACCACCCCTTTGCTGGGGATCACTGCACACTGGTGACTGCAACCCCCGTTCCCCTGCAAACATTTCTCTGGAAAAGAGAAGAACAGAGAGAGAAAAAAGGATTACATAAAAAAAGCAGGGGATAGGAAGTCATGTTTGCCAGCATATGAGATTCAAAGCGTGAATTGAAACAGAAAAGCCACACATGAGTGAAGACCAGTCGGCCTACAGATAGGACTGAACATTTGCACAATTCGAGAGGGAAATTCTCTTCTTATCATCCCTCATCCCAAAAGTTTTGCCGTTTCTTTGATGACTATACGGTTATGCTGACCTAATCAACATGAGCGGCCAAGTATGATAAAAAGCAGTTTTGCAAAGAATTACATTATGCTTTAGACAGGCTCCATGAAAACCACAAAACTGAATTATGGAGACCGACTTCAGCCACTGCGCAGGCCAAACAAAGTCACTGGATGTGGAAAATGGCTTTTTCTTTAGTTTAAAAGAAATGAAAAGTGGGTCTCGGATACATCATTTTCTTTCCGAATGGATAGGACAAACTCAGGTTTCTCTTAGTCTCTCATCTCTAATGGATAAGTTTTTTTCTTTCGCGGAGGCGCCTGGTCCTTTTTTAGAGGATGGCACATCTTCGGCAGAAAGACAAAAGGGAGGGAAACACAGTCTTGATAAAATGACACTTTCCAAGGTCTCTTTGCCTTCGCTGATTAAGATGATCCCCTCTGCGCCTGGAAGAGAGAATTGAATTTTCCTCACAGGGGGCCCTAAAGTCTATATGGAACTAGAGAATAGCTGCTTCCCAGTGGTTACAAATGGCATTGAGGCTCGGTGCACTGACGCGAACCAGCCAGCCCCTCAAGGTCTATTGGCATGATCTAATTGGCAATGAAAGGTCCAGGTCCAGTCAGACAGATAATGCACCTTGTCTTTAGAACCTGAAACTGTGGTATCCCATGGGCATCTGCAGGCAACTAAAAATCACTGAAATGTTTGTCTAGTTGCATTCTGAGAGAATTATACATCGCTGACTCTCTGGAGACTCTTTCCCCGGTGAGGACTTCACAAGCAAACAGATCCTCCTGTTTAGCTCCGATTCAAGCTGTGGTACCGATAGCATACAGAGCATGTGTTGGTTTTCCATTACATTCGCGCAAGGACGCAACGCAAAGAGAATCAAGTAGCCCTGAGGGACACGGACTGTGGACACAAACAAAGTATCATCCGGGTCTGTTCACCAAAAGAGAAGTAAACATAATACATATTGATTCGCTCAAGTGTACGAATCCAATTTTACATTGTTCTGGATGAGTATTGTACCTTATGCATTAATTGCTGTTTTTATGGTTCGGCTGTATCCACATGACTAACCCAAGAAACATTTTTTACAGAATGCAGTAGATCGCACATAATACGATAGTGGTTTTAATGTGTGCTGGTCACAAGGCAAATATATACAATAAGTACCACAGTGAGGCTGTGAATGAAAGCATTGTCAACGCTTGTATTGATTAAAAACCACATGAAATCAAAATCGAAGTTTTGTGGCTTTTAGACCATGTCTGTTAGCTGTAAAGCCTAATAAACTTTTATTGGATATACTCATTTCAAATGTACTGTTTTTTGCTTGTAAAGGACCAGAAACAGACAAGACTGATCTGGGGCGTACACCAGTTGTAGTTCAATAAATTAAACTTGTAAAGGGATATTACAGTTCTGTCATCATTTACACAACCTCATGTCATTCCAAACCTTATTGACTTTCTTTCTTCTGCAGAACACAAAAAAAATATTTTGAAGAATGTTGGTAAACAAGCAACTTTGGCCCCCATTGACTTCCATTGTATGGACACAAAACCACTGAGACATTTCTCAAAATATCTTCATTAGTGTTTCACAGAATTCGTGAGGGCGAATAAATGATGACTAAATTTCAATTTTTGGGTGAACTATCCCAATTGGCTCATCCACAGAATCAGTGTTATTAAAATCAAATTGTCGTTTAATAAAATTCAACATGTAAAGGGATGGTCCGTCCAAAAATTACAATTCTGTCATCATTTACTCATCCTCATGTTATTCCAAACTTGTATGAATTTCTTTCTTCTGCAGAACACAAAAGAAGATATTTTGAAGAATGTTGACATCAAATAGTACTGGCCCCCATTGAATTCCACTGTATGGACACAAATCCACTAAGACATTTCTCAAACTTTCTTTATTCAAAATTTATTTATACAGTCATTCAATTCGATCCGTTCTATTAAAATTCATTTTATGCAGCCTTTCATTTCTTATAATTCCTGCAGCCGTCCTGTAGACACAGCTCTTATTAATTTTCGGATCTGCACGTACTCACCACAGAAAGGTCCCTCATCTGATTGGTCAGCGCAGTCAAATCTCCCATCACAGATTTTGTGGGGGGGCAGGCAGGTGCTGGAGTCATTACTGCAGGGCTGAGTCGGAGGCTTACAGACGGAGGTCTCGCAGGATTCCTCATCCGAGCGGTCCTCACAGTCGTTGTCTCCATCACACACCCAGCTCTTGCTGATGCACTTCCCTTGGGACACAACACTCAGTTAATGTGCTGTTTGCAGGTACGGTATAAAATGAAAGGTGCTGGAACATCAAGCAGAGATGATGTTTCTGTGATTCCAAATTATCTGAGAATCAGATTTAGCATTCTGTCTGCAGTACAGTGGTCTAGTAGCAGTACATTACTTTTTTTAGGACAGTTTTGACATCAAAGGTTGAAGAATTGTTGAGCTCTTTTATGGTTTGGCTATTACTGTGTTTTTTGTAAGGCAATCATTTACAATTAGGGCGAGTGTAACATCAAAAAGTCCCATGTTGATTGATTTTACTATGCTCAAAGTAGAGCATGAATCTAGATAGATACAAATTACAGCAAAATATATTTCTTTATATATCTTTTCACTTCTTTGTTTTTAATAGGAACTCTTTTATCAAAAAGGAAAGAACAAATAAATTAATAAATAAATATTGCTGTAAGTTTCATCCTCCCAACGTGCCTGACATATCAACATTGGCTCAACCAGTCGTGTGCGTATGGGTTATACTGTATATATATTATATGTATATATTTGTTTGGCAGTCCAATGGCAGAGGTTTGGGAATGTTTCTTTCCTTCTTTCCTTCGGTGATGCTATTGATGCAGAAATTACACATCACTCATATTTTTATACCCAACATTGACGTGTGCCTGTCTAGTGTTACATTTTCAAAGAAATGCAACAAAAATCACATCGCTGTGAAGCAAAATATTATCCAAGACCAAAAATTATACCTCCATCTCAACAGTGCTGCATAAACATACACCCTTATTGCAAATGATTGCACCATGTAAAAGCCCTGGATTTATCATCTGATTCAATTTGCAACAGGCAACGATAACTCAAACTCAAAGGACGGCATCGGGGTACAAGATAACCTCCGCTGCTTCACAGAATTTGAACACAGAGAGCCAAATATAGCAGCGTGCCAAAATGTGCGAGGTCAGTACGGACCTGCTTTAGAGGCACAAGTGGCAGGTACCTGAACTTTTGCAGGTAAACTTCGCCAGAGGATCACACATTCTCTTGAGCCCTTTGCAGTTGATTTCGTCACTACCGTCTTCGCAGTCTTTGTCTCCATCGCAGCGCCAGCGCTCTGGGATGCAGGTCCCATCCGCACGGCAGTGAAACTCTTCACTGCTGCACTCCACAGGAGGCAATGCTGGACATTACAAAAAAAGACACATCACAGGATAATATTTTTTGTACAAACATGCCTCTTTTTAATGTTTTTTTTATATAGAATGCATCTTTTTGACAAAATGATTTAGAAAACTATTTGCGAATATACACCGCATAGTATTACCGTCAAGTTGTTTGTGTATTTTTTATTTGATAGCGATAGCGCAGTGTTTCCCATTCATTGACCAGACTATGGTGGCCCACCATAGTCTCCTTTGTTCTGACACAGTCTTAAAACGAGTCAAACATTTTTTCTTATAACAACAAATATATATTTGAATTTCGTTGAATTCTGCACCATTGTTTCGTTGCTGTGCCATTGTTCACAGCTAGACGAAATGCTTCCCCCTCTCTGTTGCTTCAGCTCAATGTGGGCAGCACACATACTGTACGTACGAATGCACACTCGCTCGCTACTGTTTCAGCTTTCGCGGTTGAAACACAGACACACGAACTGGCCAGGATTTGAGACGTCGCCAAGCCATACTGAATACAACATCGTTTGAGGTATAAGTAAAATCTAACTAATGTTTCAGTATTCACTGCAGTTTTCCACCGGTACAAACATGATTTTATCAGTGTACGACTGAGCAAACAGATAGCATTACCTCATGGCGTTAGCATCATTATGTTCAGCTTCCATATTATTTCCAGCTAAAATAGCAGTTTGCATATAGTGACCTTTGAAAAACACCATTTCTGTTGTTTAAAATGAGCAGCGCGTCTACACAATGGTCCGAGTCCGACTGAAGCCCGTCGTGTTTTTTGTACCTCCACATTACACATGCTGTTGCAGCAATTAAAATATTTCATTTTTTTAATGGCAAATTATTCAAGTTTCGTTTCTTTATTAAGTTAATTCAGAAAAATGTTTGGAGTATTTTTTGTTAGTGGCTCAGCCAGGTGCAGAACACAGCGCTAATTTGAATTAGTGATGTGAATGATACTGTTGAAACTGCTGCAACCATTAAAATAGTTTCGTTTTGTTTTTAATGGCAAATTATTCATACTTAGTTTCATTTCGTTATTCATTTATTATTTAAATATATAAAATCATTTTTTATTTATTTATTGTGGCACATGTGCAGGACGCATAGTTTGATTGCCAACTGCGCTGGAACACAAATTTGAATTATGATGTGAATGACACCGTTTAAACTGTTAAAATAAATAGTTTAGAATTAATAAATAGTTAAAAAGTATTAAAATACTTTAGTTTTGTTTTATTGCTTCATTTTTTGATGGCTTATGCTCTACATGTTTTGACTGTTTGTGAACTCCCATTTTACCATGTGTTGTGCCCTATGTATTCTTATAGATTGAGTCTGAGATTTTTTCTCTTAAAATGCACCAGATTGCAGCACTTATCTTTAAAATATGCACAATTTTCTTACGGGGAGCATGCCCCCGGACCCCCCTAGAGGAAAATACGTTTAGCCCCCATGGTCTCACAAAATTCTGTGGGAAACACTGCAGCAGTATACATTACACTGACCAAACGCACACATTATAATGTATAACAGGTCACAAAAGCCTGTTTTATCCAAATCCTCACAATCAGATGCATTGATATTTGGAGCTGTTTTGTGTTTCCTGATTTGCATAACCCCTTCCATGAATCAGGCATTAAAACAACACAGACAGAGCTTGCAAATAAACAATGCAGAGGGAGAAAGACCATCTAGATTTTAATAGATCTTATTCATCGTTGTTATAGGCTCATTACATTACAAATAGAAAAATAAAACGATGATTTCAAACGCTTTTAAATAACTGACCCTCTCATTTCTACTTCAGACAGTCTTAACAATGTTAAACTGGCTCGGTTTTATCAAGTGTACTTCAAGATGTTCTCATCACATTTAATACATTCAAATATTCTCACGGACACTGCGAAAGACTCAAGTCGCTGTGTGCGTTCAGCAAAAAGAACAGGGTCAGCGAGATACAAGCATAATAGAGAGGTCTTTTTTTACAGAAGCCTACTTCAATTTCAGCTTCAGGTACATTTCGAATTCCCAGACATTGAAAAGGATGTACATAATCGCTTCGAAACACGTTTACACACCAAACGTGCCATAGCTGCCAGCTTGTTGTAAGAAAGAAAACGCAATGGCCTTCAGAAATAGACAGCTGCTAGCAATATGAACCCTTAAAGACGTACACAGCCCCCCCCCCGCTTTGCTTAAGGCGAACGATGTGTCTCTTTCACTTTACACACACACGGTGCGTTACACAGTGATCTGAGACCCGCGTTGGGGGAACAAGAGGCGGACAACCCCTCAGAGACGGACACGAGCTGAGAACCTCCATCAGGAGCGGGTTTGATGAATGGCTCCTTCATTTCTATGACAAGCTGGTGAGCTGAAAGGATTGTAGACGTTGGCCTGAGCTTTCAGATGTAATTACAGCAGATTAAAAGATTCAGATCTGTAAAGTGGTTCCCTAGTGGGCTCAGATAAGATTACACCCGCCAAGCATGGAAGGAGAGAGAAAGTTTTTAACTTGTATTCCCCAAATTAGGGAGATTTCGCAAATGCAATTAGAAGCGACTCTAACTCGATCGCTATCTTTCGCTTCTTTGTTAGGCTGATAATTACTCATGTTAAGTAGATGCTCTCAAGTTCACTTGATAGGTTGGTTAAAATCAGAAAGATGGCTTTAATTAATATAACGGAAATTTGATGTTTCTTCATATTTTGTTTAATTTAATGCTTTTATTGGTCATAATAAGTGGACAGAAGTGCCTTAGTATCATCTTTTTTATCAAGTAAAATAACAGCAAATTATTGTATTACTGTAAATGTTTAGTTTATTTATAACACTGTGTCCTAACCAGATGCAACGAAAGAAGAAAAAAATCTTTCGAAAAATCACAACCAATCAGAAGGTTGAGTAGGCGGAGCTTTCTCTGCAGACATACTCGTATAGGAAATGGGTATGTAATCAAATTGATAAACTAAACATTTTAAACCATTATTATTAATTTTTTCTTTTCTTTTTTAAAAGCTCAGTGTATGCAATTTAGCGGCATGTAGCGGTACGGTCATGAATTGCTACCAACGGCTTACTCCACCCATCCCTTTCAAAGAACTACGGCGGCTGACACAGAACTAAGGTGTCGTCAAGTTTTTTCTTCTTTTTTAGGGCTACAGTAAAAATAACATGGCGAATTCCATGTAAGGGGACCCGTTTTGTATTTAGATAGAAATAGCTCATTCTAAGGTAATAAAAACATAAAGCTTTATTATGTAAGGTCTTGATACACCTCTGAAGACAGTTATATACTGTATATTATATTGTATTTCTGTCAACAGATCCTCCAAAAAATTACACACAGCAGCTTTAAAACCATAATAGCTTCTATGGCTATATACATAGCGAGACGTGTTTAATAATAAAAACAAATGCAAAAAAGATGTTTAATATCCTTTTTTTCTAAAAAAAACTGTAAGACAACATTTGGATTAATTTGAAAAAAAAAATTTCAAAAGTATCAACAGAATAAAATAAGTTTCTCACAGTCCTAGAAGAACCATTATTAAATAAAAATCACTGAATGATACACCATCTTTGTAATGAAATGCAGTTGATTGTTCTAAAAGGTTCATAGTCTAAGATTTGTTTCCAATAATATATTTTCAAGATCTGAGGTAAATTGTTTGATGAATAATATTCATGATGGGCAGAACTTCCCTCAAATGAGATCTCTGAGTGGGCGGAGCTGTCAGGCCTAATAGCACAGAAATACAAATATGTTCCTAAAATAGCGCAGCATACTGTATCACCAATGTGAATGGCTGGGACACGTCTGGTTAGGTTGTCACAGTCAAAATGATCAAAATACAGTAACCCACAACACAAGAGCCCCATAAGGAGTGCAAAGAAGAAAGGTGATGTCTTACCGGGGGCAATGCCAGAACAAGTGACATTTTCATCACTATAGTCCCCGCAGTCATTATCGCCATCACAAGCCCAGTGGTCTGGAATACACCTGCCGCTGGTGCATTGATACTGACCATTACCACAAGAGTGGACACATCCAATCTCATCACTGTTGTCTCCACAGTCATCATCTAAAATCACAAATGTAATCCTACAGTTTAGTACCGGGATATATACAGCTATAACTGTGTATACTAAATCATGACGGACTTTGTAAGTATATGTAAGATATAAAAAAGCAGTTTATTGTTGTTTATGCAGTCTTGCATGCTGGGAAAACAACGTTTTTAGACACTGAGGACTTGTAACAAATTACTGGTAATAAATAACAGAGGTGGGTACATTACACCCTCCTTGATCTGAAATGGAGATATTTCAGATAAAATAATCTGTGAATATTTAATGGTTATTAATGTGATGAATAGCTTGTGCGACAAAAAGATTGGACAGCAAATCAATGGACTTAATTGAATTAAAGAGCCGGGCTCTATTTTATCAGCTGCAGAGAAAATAGCCTAATATATCATCACGTTTAATGAAAGAGCAAGTTAAAGCAAATGGTAAAGTCTCTTTTTTTACCTCAGAATACACTCACCTGAGTCACAATGCCACTTCATGCTAATGCATCTCCCATTAGCACAGCTGAACTGTCGAAGAACTTCACAGGTAGGGAACGCTGTGAGCAGAAAGAAAGATTGTGAGAAACCTTCGCTGCGAAAACCCTGATGCTTGAACCCCATCCAATACATCACTGTCTCTTTGATATACTGGAGGAGAAAACCCATTTTTCATTTAGCTTTTAGCTTTGAAATATTGCAAAAGAAGTTTGTCCTGGCACAGATTGCTCTGTCATGCTAATAGATTCAATTTGGAGGCTCTTTTGTCCTCAGAAAATTTAGTAGTTTGAGCGTTCGGAGGAAAAACTAAACTGGTAAACATTCTCTCGCACTGTATTGCAGTTATACACAGGTAGGGCAAAATGGCACAGCCCTACCGTAGGGCTTTATTGCCAGTATTGTGAAAAACAAAACGCACTGAAGGTCATGCAAAATGTCACAGTGAATTATGGCTATTTTCTAGCTGAAGTTAATGAAAACACGAACACAGAGAAAACTAGACCGCACAGAGGCAGTGAAAAAACAGTCCGAGGCAATAAGAGCTTTTCCAGAAAACAATAACCAAACAATGATGAGATATCACTGTTTATAAGTTCTAGAGAGTGTTGATTTATAGATAGAGGTTATTGTCTGAAGATTGTGATTTTCCACAGGTTTGGCTACCTGGAGATCATCATGCATCACGGAACGTGGGAATTATTTTAAAAGATAAAGAAAACTAAAGGGGTGGTGCAACGGTGTGTCATGCATTCTGACTTCTTTACAATGTTAAATGTGCTGTCTTCTCATGCTTAACATGGTCAACTTGTCAAAAAACGAGTTGGGTGTATTACTCCCCCAGCGATCGTACAGGTTTCGGAAAGTTTTTTTCGAACATATAAAACTGTTTCGTAACAACTTTTCTTAGTCCCTTATTGGACAATTCTCCCGGAAAAGCACGCGGAACGCCCACGCGGCAGCAAGGAGAGCAGGAGAAGGAGCATGCGCAGACATCACTTTCACTTGTGTGCAGGAGAGAGAGCGAGAGCATACGTTCGCGAAGTTTGTTTGTTCACATGCATTTGGGTGATGAATGTTATATAAACGGTGGATATAATGGAATTGGAGATCGTTTGAAACTGATATATGGAGCCGTCCCAGCGCTAAAAGGTGCCGGACATGAACCGGATGCGATGAGTGAAACTGATGTCTGTGTTTGTTTGGCAACGGGTGCCCACGTGCTTTAGTTCAGCCTATCCCTTAAATAATCGTACAGCTGTATCTATCTTTGATAAATGTGATCTACCTAAATACTCTTCGAAGATACGATGTATGCAATACTACTCTATTGGAACTCAAGATTAATATGAGATTGGCAGAAACCGCGTGTGTTAGGGCCGCTTTAAGTGTTTTTTAATTCAAGTGACTCATGATCACTCTCAATAAAAATACAAAATATTTTTAATATGTTATGGTTAGAAAAACTCCATTTACATTATGGATTAACGTACAGCCGAGATTTTAGTCAAATGTGCTCACATATTGATACTCAGAAACGATGTGTTTCTACAGTATAGCAACACTCATAACACGTCATAATGGATCTATGTGCAGCTCTCATGACATAAAAATATCTTATCAACACATTAATTAATTTACCTCGATATGTTCTTGCAAAATACTAAAGAACAAAGAAGTCCACTAGGTGATAGTGGATATTACAAGAGGCATATTACACAAAAAATATATGTAATGCTGCTTAACTGTCTTAACGGATGAGATTATATTGTTATGATGACCATAAAAGAGCAAAATGGTTACTACCTAAAGTGAATATTAAATTAAGCAAGTAAATGACTAAGCATTATTCACTGTGTTTCGATGTTATTCTGCTCCGTTGGGTGACATCTCCAAAACATACACAGCTATAAACTGAGAACGTAAGATTTTAAAAATAACAGATCCCAGAGGCTTCCCTGAGAAAATGAGTTTTGAGAAATAAACCTCTGCCGGCACAAATGAGATCCTGGAAAAGGACTCTTAAAGGAAAGCACATCATGAAGTGCTGCTAATCTAAAACTATTACAAATCAAGATTACAGTTGAGTCAACAAATCAAAAAGAAAAAGTGAACATTTATTCCCAGAAGGTGTAGCTGTTATTGTTGACAGCAGTAAATCCCACTTCTTGGTTTCGCAACAGAGCGTTTCAGTGGCTTGACTTTGGCAATTATTCCTTTCAGAGATCCAGGTTTCACAACAGATCAGGTTCAACTATGAACAGAAAGAATGCAGGAGTAATAACTCTGGCCAAAGAAATCTTTACTGGTGGTAAAAGAAATCGGAAAGATTCTGAATGTGCACTAGACAGCGGCGGTTCAAGTTAATATATCCTAGATTAATACACAGCCGACTGCTAATGCTATTGAAAATGTCATTAAGAAAATCAAAACTCCTATAGTGCCTTTTACTGTAGTACTAATAAAATTTCATATTTGTTTATGATAGTCCAATTTTGCGTGGCCAAATTCAATTACCTAATATTCTAACGTACTGTATAATCTGTATTATTAGACAAGACGACGCGCTGTGATTCAATTCCTATAGACCCTTAGAGAAATTGAGCATGATAATTGCAGTACTCTGTCTCTTAGAGAAATTTAGTATGGTAATAGACTACCACAGCCAGAAGAGTCATACCCATTTGAAATACAACTTACAAAAATGGCATTAAAATGAAAATTCTGAAATTAACTCATCCTCACATTGCTCTAAACTTGTGATGTAATACAATTTAAAGAGACAGTTCACCCAAAAATAAAACTTTTGTCATCATTTACTCATCCTCGAGTTGTTCCATATCTGTATAAATTTATTTGTTCTGATGAACACAGAGAAAGATATTTGGAAGACTACTTGTAAAGAAACAGTTCTTGGCCACCATAGTAGGAAAAATGACAATGATGGTCAAAAGTGCCCAGTGCCCCAGAACTGTTTGCTTTCCTACATTCTTCAAAATATCTTCTTTTGTGTTCAACAGAACAAAGACATTTATCAAGCGATTTTTCCTACAGTGGTAATCAATGGAGGTCAAGAACTGCTGGTTACAAGCATTCTTCCAAATATCGTTCTCTGTGTTCATGAGAACAAAAAAAATTATACAGATATGGAACAACTCGAGGATGATCTTATGGTTGTTCCTCTACAGTTGCAATTTGCCCTAATTATATACAGTCTGTTTCTATATGCCACACCATAGCATTTAAGTAGAAACAATGGTTAACATTGCTTTCGTTAGGGTCGGTGGACCACAATTTTGTCCTGACCATTCTAGAGCATATTCAATATACATAAAATCTCAAGAATAATGAGAACATGCAAATGAGATCATCAGAAAGCACAGAGGTACCTGTATGTTCAGGTGTCTCATGTGCACTGCAGTTAATGGTGGAAGGAGCTTCACGTCTTTCTGCCCAGTCTGATTATGATTAAATGTAGTCAAGCGTGCGCTCTAATTACTGCTTACACTGCTAGTAGAGTGTTGGTGCAATAGTGTACTGAAGCAGTCTGAGATGCAGTGGAGGTAACAGAGACAATGGCACCCGGAAAGGAGCCTTGTTACCACATAGCATGACACAGAAATGCCATCATATGCACAATTACAGTAATGTACAGTACGAGTGCATTTACATAGACTGTTAATGCACACAGTTTATCGAAGGCAATCAGAACAGTAAGAAACCATATTTCATGCACTCAAAAGATGATTGTTGGTAGGCTGAGGAGATGTGAGACTTAAAAAGATATTTTGAAGAAAGTTGGTAGCCGAGCACCACTGGACCCCATTCACTTCTATTTTATGGACACAAAACCAATGCAAGTGAATGGGTTCCAGTTAACCGCATTTTTCAAAATATTTTCTTTGTACTGTGGAAGACAAAAAGTCATACAGGTTTGAAATGACAAGAGGGTAGGTAAATGATGACAGATTTTAATGGACACTTTAATGGGCGGTTTCCTGGACAGGGATTACCTAAATCCAGGACTAGGCCTTAGTTAAATTAGGATATTTAAGACGTTTTAAAAAAACATACTTTACAAAAAAACATTACTGGTGTGCATCTTGAGACAAAACAATCGCACTGATATATTTTAAGATATGCCAGTGCAAGTTGTTTTCGCTCAAGACGCCGCTTACATTTAAATTAGTCTGGGACTAGGCATAAGCCCTGTCTGGGAAACCGCCCCTATGTGTTTAAAGTGAAGGCTTAAAGATGCCTGAAGGTGGTCCCTGTAACCCTAAAGGGATAGTTCACCCAAAAAGGAAAATTCTGTCATCATTTACTTACGCTCGAGTTGTTCCAAACCTGTATAATTTTCTTTGTTCTGCAAAACACAAAGGAAGATATTTGAGCAAGAATGGAAGAATGTCAGCAACCAAATAGATCTCATCCCCTATTGACTCCAGTAGTCATTTTTTTCCCCTAATATGGCAGTAAATGGGGGATGAGATCTGTTTACTGACATTCTTCCAAATATCTTCCTTTGTGTTCATCAGAACAAAAAAATGTATACAGGTTTGTATAAAAGTATAACTTGAGGGTGAGTAAATGAAGATAGAATTTTCATTTTTGGGTGAACTGTTCCTTTAAAGGGGAGACGATAACAAAACAAGAAAACCCTACAACAGGAAAAATGTTTTTCTCTCAACACTATACAGCAAAGTAGGGCTGCTCGATTATGACAAAAACCGTAATCACGATTATTTTGGCCAATATTGAGATCCCGATTATTTAACATGATTACTCGTTAACTTTTTAAAAAAGTATTATTTTTTTTAACTTGGCTTTTAAACTGTGAATTCAACTGAAAAATAAATGTAAAGAAATAGCACAGCTGAACCGCTGTAAAAGAAAAGGGTGCACTGTGGATTTTTACTACAAGAAAAGAGAGGATCCTTGCAAAATGGAATGCGGCACAATAAACGTTTTACCTCGATTATTTTGTTTTTGTAATTGCTGAAGGCCAAAATTGACGATTACGATTAATTTTCGATTAATTGCACAGCCCTACAGCAAAGTGCTACTTTAACGCAAACTATGTTCAACTAAAGGCATTTTTCATGCAAATATGAAAATTATTTCATCCTTTACTCACTCTCATGTCATTTCAAACCTGTTTGACTTTCTTATGCAGAACACATAAATAAATATTTTAAAAACAACATTGGATCCCATTGACTTCCATTCCATGGACCCAAAACCACAGAGACATTTCTCAAATCTTCTGTGATCCACAGACAAAAAGAATCATATACAGGTTTTAAACGACATAAGGGTAAATAGACAGTGACATAATTTTAATTTTGAAGTGAACTATTCCTTTAACCAATGACCCTGCCCCAAACTCAAACTATTAGTTACTATATTAGGCTGGTCGATATGCTCAAACAAATAAAGTGTTTTATTGTCTTCTTTCATGAATACATATGAGAAACAGCTAGCTTTCGACTAAAATAGCTTGTGCATGAAGAGGCCCTTCAGAGGAATAACTGCATTACAATTCAATCTCTCCATTTACATTCTGTTTTGAATAGTCAATTCACTGTGGGTGTTCACAGTGGTAACTTTTCAGAGTCATTTCCTCTCAACGCCCTGTGTCATTACCTTTAGTCTGCTTTCAGGGTCTGGGATGTGGTTATGGAGAGCTTTTAACATCAGAGAATCTCTGATTTGTATTACGGCTGCACTCCTAAAAGCTCCCGCATCCAAGTTTAATTCCCATTTACTTTCTGCATCTACAAGCACACACCCGGCGGCTGGAGATATGTGCTCGGTTAAGATGTTCTGAACGTTGAATCGCAGCTGTCCGTGACAGAAAAATACAAAATGAGCGAGTTGCAAAGACATTTCTACAAAAATGATTCCACTGCTTAGAGCCAGTAGGCCTACTCGGACAGACGTGTTTTTTGAAAACAGCCTGCATTTACATTGATTTATAAGCCGAACAGCACCTGAACTGACTGTGTTTTTATGATACCTGCCCACAACAAACATGGCACATTAAGTTTTATTACTAGTTTTGTTTACAATATGTTTCATCATGCAACCAAATCTGGCACCAACCAGTTTTTCTTGCTTGTTATTTATACACTTTGATCCTTTGAGAGCCTTTGTGCTGAAACTTCAACGAGAACCGTTTTGCAGTAACAACATCTGTTTTTGTCCCCAGAACAAGGCTGCATGCTTTTGTTGTTGGTTATTTTTGGGTAAAGTTAACATTCACAAAACAATCATTCTTAAAAGATTTATATAGGTAAAACATTAGTTCTTGGTTTGAGACCACCAGGTTCTTATCCAGAACCACACTTTATTTTTTTTAGGAAGAGGATGCCAAAACAGAGCTGGGTTTATGTTGTCATCACTGATACATTTACTGGTAACACCACAGACAACTTCACCTCAAAACACCCGCAGTGACTCACCACAGGAAGTGGACTCGTCCGACATGTCTCCACAATCATCATCCTGATCACAGCGCCAAGCCTCAGGTACACAGCGACCGTTACCACAGGTGAACTGACCGGCCCGGCACGGCTGAGCTACAAATAAAATGATAAAGCAAAGAAAATTTACAATCTTTAAAGGTCCAGTATATAACATTTCAGCATCTAGGGGTAAGGTTGCAAATTGCAACCAACGACTCGCTCCACCCCTCCCCCTGCCATTTCGAAGCACTACGGTGGCTGACGCGTTCTGTAGAGCAGTTTGTCCGTTTAGGGCTACTGTAGAAACAACATGGCAAATTTCCTGCAAGGGGACCTGTGGTGAGATAGAAATAGCTCATTCTAGGGTAATAAAAACATAACGCTTCATTATGTAAGGTCTTTATACACCTCTGAAGACATAGTTATGTATATTATATTGCATTTCTGTCAACAGATCCTCCAAAAAATTACACACATCACCTTTAACAGAAAAATGCCGTTAAGGTTAACATTTTATCAATAATTGCATTTCCAGGGAATTTAACCTATGACCTTGACACTGTTAGGTAACAGTAAAATAGTTCCATATCACTGCTGTCCTTCTGAAACCTTATATTTCCATATTTCGTGATTACATTTTTTTTTACCATAAATCATTATTATTAGTCACCCTTTATGTTTGTCACTGGGTTTTGCAAATATTTAACCAATAAAAAATATTAAAATGTGCTTGTCAAGTTTGACAACACAGTATTTAATAATTTAGGGTTAGGGTTAGTTTATTACATTTCCTGAGAAACAGCAAATTTGTACATCTGAGGTTTCGGAAAGACAGCGACGATATGAACATAGAGCACAGTTTTTGATTCATAACCATACTATCAACACATCTGTCATTTATTTAATTCTAAATAGCATTTACCTTACATTTAAAGTATGACACTTTAACTATCAGTAACCACCAGGCCCTTACTTTCTCCAATGCATACTGATCAAAATTTGATTGATACACCGGGATCAGGGATCACTCATAGCCAGTTCAACTGCTTCATTAGAAACATTAAATATTAATCACGTGAACTTGTGCTGTCAGTTTAGGCTCCTTTAAGATTCAGTACAATGGCTTGTGCTCCACTTTGCTTTAACAGCTTTTGCAAAGTCAACAAAGGCTTGAGCTTTCTCCGGCTGGAGGGTCAGCTTTATCAGAGACATGTCGGACCACTGACTGCATTTATCACATCTGTTCTTCCTCTCCATTGATCTAACAGCACTTAAACCAGCTGTAGAGTGTTACTCCTGGAAACAGGCCAGGTGTTACTCTAGTATGTAAAAAAGGAAAAAGTGACTGTGATTTGCATTCTATAGTGAGAAAATACAGTTCAGTGCACAGTGGTTACAGTACAAGTTGAAAACATTCATTATATACGCTTTAAAGAAAGTGCACACTGTTACCTTCTGCAATATTAAAGAGAAGCTAAATTGAATTCATATCAGACTCTGTATATCACAAAATTAAAAACACTTCAATGGGATGTGAACTTTCGCAAATGGTAGGTGCATGTATTAGCGAGAAAATCTGTTTAATATGTATGAGGGGATAAAGCTCTACCTGAGCATGTTTTATTAGACTCGTCCTCATTATCTCCACAGTCATTGGATCCATCACACAGCCACCTCTTGGGTATGCAACGGTTACTGGGGCACTTGAACTGATCAACCGGGCAAGTGTGGTTAGCTGAAAGAAACGATGAAAGCAAAACTATTCAGTGCATGTAAATGAGGGAATATTTTGCTTAAAAAGAGAATAACTTTTATCAAAAGTGTTCATCTTTACACGTTACTATTTATTTTAACTGAAAAGAAATGAACATGCACATACACTATAATTGTCTGAAATCCTTTTCTTAAAGGGATAGTTCACGCAAAAATGATTTTTTTCATCATTTATAAGCCAGATATTATGAAGAATGTTGGTGACCGAACAACATTTTCCCCATTGACCTCAATTGTATAGACACAAACTGACTCAAAATATCTTCTTTTGTGTTTTACAGAGTCATAGAGAGGTTTTAAATGACATAAGGATAAATAAATGATGACAGTATTTTTTATTGGGTGGACTATACCTTTAAAGAAGACCAAATCCCAAGCACTGTACCACAGTTACAACCGACCCCAGTCTACCCTACAAGTTATCTCTAGGAGTCAAACAAAGCATTCGTGAGCTTGCGATACATAACTGCATTTTTTGTGCATGTTTTGTTATATTGCCGACAGCCCGACATACATATAGTATAAGTGAGTTTATATGCATAATACCCTGCGTTTGTTTTGACACAGCACTTTTCAGCGTGCTATTCATCTATTCTCCCGAGCTGGCTTCACATTTATCTCAAAATATGTGTTTGCCCTCAGGCTTTCGAGTTTATTTAAAGTAGTGCCTGTGCTTTTCTCTACAATTTGCTCTATTTAATAATAGAACCTGCCATTACTCATAGGCCGGAATACTCTGCGCATCCCCAACAGACAATGACTAACAGATGAAATGGAAAAGCGTATTCAAGTGGGATCAAGCAGTAAAGTTTCAGCCGTGTTAAACTACAGGACATCCCAACATACAGTAGATGAAAATTGATTTTGCAATTCTGATAATTCTGGCAGAACATCACATTAAAGTATTTCTTGTGGTGAAAAATGACTCAAGCCTCCGGCGGTTTAACATGGTGCTTATCTTATCGATTCGCTCATGAGCAGACTGTGCAGTGGGAAGCGGTGTGTAGGAGAATATACTGATGCCATCTTTTATTCCATGTGTTACCGCGCTCGGGATTTCCCACAGATATCAATTAGCAACTTGTTAATTCTATGCAAACTGAATGCGTTTGGCAGATGCCTTATCCAAGCAAAGCATCTGATAAGTACTTATTACAAGGCTCTTGGGAACACTCGATTTTAGATGGTCGACTGTGGCATTGAGGAGTCAAATACTTTGGAATAATGACTGCTAAAAATTATTTTGGACTGTGGGCAAAGACAACATCTCAGTTCAACGCTCATGCGTCTCATATAACTCTAAAGATATAATGCCACAAACTGACTGTAATAAAAATATTTATATTCTTTTATAGTAATTTTGAACATAGTTTTTGAATTTTTCTCTCTCTGTGTTAATCAGAACAAAGAAATTTATACAGATTTTAGGGGTGCAACGGATCAAAAAACTCACGGTTCGGATCGTTTCTCGGATCAGAGTCACGGATCGGATAATTTTTCGGATCAGCAAAAAAAAAACAAAGACAAGACAAATAAACATAAGTTTTGTCTTTTTGTTTATTAACTCTTTTAAATTATTAAATTAAAACATATAAAATCAACTTCGCAATCTTTTCGCTGAAGTGGGTGCGCGACGGGATGTCGTAACGTGGCTCAAGCACTTTCAGCATGTGTTTAAAGCCCTCGTTTTGCACAACCGAATATGGCCTCATGTCGGCACCTATAAACACACCGATAGCGTTTGTGATGGCTTTAGCCCGGTCTGATTGTGCAACAAGGGGCTGCTTAAATGCCGCGGTGATAAGCGGTTGTTGAGCAGCCTTCGTTTTCACTCCTGTCAGTGAAACACCGGGGTGATGTCGCTTCAAATGCGTGGCCATGCTTGATGTGTTTCCACTGTCATATGTCTTTCTTGTGCCACAGTGCCTACACACCGTCACGGTTTTATCCACTAACCTCTTTCCTTCATCATTATATTTGACATGGAAGCCAAAATGCTCCCATACAGGGGATTTAAATGACGCGGGGCGTTCAAGCTCCTCCGTTCCGCGGAGCATAAATCAATCCGCGGATCACGTGTGTGCCAAACCGAAGATATTGATCCGAACGGATCACGGATCAATGATGATCCGTTGCACCACTAACAGATTTGGAACAACTTGAGGGTGAGTAATTGATTTAAAAATCTATAATTTGTAAT